>NC_085872.1:24714501-24819501 GCF_034702125.1 Engraulis encrasicolus
GCAGCCCCATCAGCAACCTGCACGCGCTGCAAGGCTCCATGTCCCCTCCCACCGCCCGCTCCATGCCCTCCTCCCCCTCCCGCATCCCCTACGGCCCCCGCGCCACCGCCACCGCCGGGCCCCTGGCCGGCAGTGCCACCCTCCCCAGGGACCGGCTCTCCAGCGTGCCGCAGCCCACCAGCCGCTCCGTCACCCCCTGCCCCAGCGCCATCCTGGAGCGCCGCGACGTGAAGCCCGACGAGGACCTGGGCAGCGGCAGCAAAGTGGTGGCTCTGTACGACCCGTACGGGGTGCCTGAGGGGCGACTGAGCGTGTCGTCGTCGCAGGGTCCTCACGGCCCTGGGGATGTTGTGGACGGGGCAGCTCCGCCACCACAGCAGCAGCAGCAGCAGCCACCGCCGCCGAGTCAGCACTCCCTCTACAGGCAGAAATCCCGCAAGTATGCGGAGAACCCCATGGCCACGCTGGGGGGGGGCAAGGCCCAGCCGCCGTCTCCGCACCGGGTCAACGAGGTCAGGATGATTGACATGCCGCCGCCGGGCGTGCCGCCGATGGAGCGCGGCTCACCCGTGCGCCGATCCTTCCGGAAGGAGAGCAACGGGGGCATGGAGGTGGTGGCCAGCGTGCACGGCAGCATGGTGTCCCCCGTGTTCGTGGACCTGCCCCCGGGGCACGGTGGCGGCCGGCCGTTCCAAGGCGTCCCCGGCGTCGTCCCGCCGGGTGACCACCACACCAGGTTTGTAAACACGAGCAGTCGGTCGCGGTCGTCTGGGATCTCTTCTTGAAGGCGTCTGAGTTCAGACGTGCCATTTCTCATCAAAAAAGGTGTGGTCTATAGCACAATAGCACTTTTCATGTTTACAGCAATGTGATACGGTGTAACCCAGCCCCAGAGAATGTACAGTAAACATCCTCAAAGCTACCGTGGGCCATATTTACCTTAGAATGGATTCCTTTGTGGTTTCTGAACCTTTGTGGTTGCTTTCATGTGCACGACTTGAAACACGCGCCTAACTAACCCCCCCTTGCTGCTTGTGTAAAGTATTTTTTTTGCTCAAATATGGTCAAGAGACGAGAGATTTATGGGGGAGTTGTATCAGTTTTTTTGCCTCCCTCTCCTTCAGTGATCTACTATCTCTCTCTCCTCCCCCGCATCCGCAAAGACACAGGGTGATATTGTTGTGGTGAACTTGGGCAGATCATTTACATGCCGCTTTTCGCCGGAGCGTGACAGAGATGCAAGATGGCGGCGCAGCAAGGTCTTTAGAAGGGAATCCAACCTTAATATCTGGTGTGATTCATGGCATGCAGATCAAGCAGAACCACAGAGAGCAGGGCACAAGTTGTGGATGAAATATTGACAGAGGGGTGGTGCAGGTTGTTTTAAGCTCTGGCACAACTTGACTTGCGAGGTGTGCACTCAGTGAAATTGTGTGTGTGTGTGTGTGTGTGTGCGTGCGCGTGTGTGTGCGTGTGTGTGCGTGTGTGTGTGTGTGTGTGTGTGTGTGTGTGTGTGTGTGTGTGTGTGTGTGTGTGTGTGTGTGTGTGTGTGTGTGTGTGTGTGTGTGTGTGTGTGTGTGTGTGTGTGTGTGTGTTCTTGCTGAAGCAGTGAGCGAATGAAGGCGATGGAGCAGCAAATAGCCAGTTTGACTGGGCTTGTCCAACATGCACTTTTAAAGGGGCCAAATACTAGTGCAACCAAAGACGCTACCAGGTAATCTTTGTGCAATCATCACGTCACCTTCACGCCATTGTGCAATCAAAGGACAAATGCTTTATTGCTACATATTGTATTCCCATAACTGTAGTGCTTTATACTCTATATCATGGGTTCCCAACCTTTTCTAACTTGGGGCCCTCTTAAAATATTCACAAATGTCCAGGGTCCACGTCTGACCCAATAAATAATACAACTCAAGTAAATCAACAACAAAACACACAAAAGTAAGATTTTGATTTTTAGAAAATGATTTCAAGGCCCACTTGGAATACAATCAGGGCCCACCAATGGGCCTCGGCCCACAGTTTGAGAATCACTGCTCTATATGTAATCTCTATGTTTCCCTGTCGTTCTTTCTGTTAATCGAAATGCTTGCTTATATCTCTGGGCACTCAGCCAATGATGCTGATTCTGATTATTTGTTTATTGGTGCTTTTCCAGTGACAAACCTGTGAGGACAGCATCTCCAGCTAGCAGTGTTAATAGTGGCGGTAAGTCTATGTGACAAGTGGTCCTTACCATGCTAATGAAGTGAGAAAGAGTTAATCCAATTAGTTTGATATAGATCTCAATATTGTTCAACAGCCGATCATGTTAAATGCTTGCACGCTATGCTATATAAGCCAAACGGCTGTCACTACCGCTGTCCCATAGTGCCCTATGTCAAAGAATATGCATAAAAGTTGGATATTTAATTTGCTTCATCGCATATTTAATTCAAACTCCCTTGGGGTCTCCTTCCTCCCTCAGGGGTGTCTCCGGCTCCCGTGCCTAAGAACCGCGTCGTGACGGCGCAGCCGGACTCTATGGCCGTGGTTCTCCACTCGTCGTCCAAAGACACGGAGATGCAGTCCATGCTCAGCACCTTCAGGAGGAACGTGTCAGACCTCCGCCTGCAGCTCCACCAGCTCAAGCAGATGCAGGTGCATATACATACCCCTCCCTTTCAGGAGCACACAACGTTTAGATGCAGCTGCATATACATACCCCTCCCTTTCAGGAGCACATAACGTTTAGATGCAGCTGCATATACATACCCCTCCCTCTCAGGAGGACACAACTTATACACATGGCACATGGCACATGGATATGGATGGATATATGACCACAAGGAAAGGAATCATGTTAACAAATATATTCAGGAGGCCTCAGTTTCACAGAGTCAGAGGCAGAGGTGTCAAAAGTAAAAGCAAAAGTAAAAAAAGCAACACAGTTTCTTTCCAACACAGGTAACTTATCTGAGTAACCAGTAGACCTGTGTACTCGTCTTGCATTCAGCAGACTTTGCCGTAGTTGGGCCAAGTTTGTAGTGGTGTCTTGTTAGATTTTTAGTGTTCTTCAGTCACAACACAGTCAAGCTACCTCATTAGGTACAATGGCGAATAGTAAATGGTGTAACAGCTATGTAATATCATGTGCTAGCTAGTCTTGTACTTACACTATGAATTTACTTTTTACTTTAACTTTTGACACTCCTGGTCAGAGGATACATGATGGAGACAAGAAGCGCATACATGCAATAAGTAGCACATTGTTGTTACCTGGACGGAGGAAGATCTCCATTTGTTAAATGCTGAATGCTGCAGATCACTGATATGGCTTTCAGGCCGACCAGAACGGAGCCGGTGTCGGTGCTCGCACCAGTTGCGTTCGGCACTTAAGTGTTTGTCTGCGAACCGCCAGTGTTCATACCGGGCTCTGAACTTTTTCCGCACGTGACTGTGTTACCCGGATGAACCTGCTGACGACCACGCTGTCGTCACGGTTCGCAGAGAAAAACCTGGTATTTTGCGGTTCACATTGCGAACCAATTTTCCGGTTCGCGAACGCAAATATCTGTGGCGTGAACACGACGGTCGGTTCGCGATTAGGTGTGGGAACGGGCTCCAGCACGGTTCTCAGTCGGCCTGAATGCGCTATAAGAGCATTAACCATTTTGGGCATGTGAATTGTGCATCGTGATTTGTGAATATGCACATTGAAATATGTGTGTACTATGTAATTTGCTAACACATACTCCATAGTACACAATCACATTGTTTGAAAGATCCTACTGAAAGGTAATACTGATTAAACTTGTCCTCAATACAATATTTGCTGTCAGTTCTATGTCTGTGCCCACTGACTCTAACACTGATGACATGTGGCCCATGAACAGCTCCAGAGCCAGGACTCCATGAAGGTGATGATGCGGCGGGCCGAGCAGGAGATCACGGGCCGCTTCACCACCATGGTCAGGCAGCTGGAGGACCCGGTGCAGAGGCAGAGGTCCCAGGTGGACCAGGAGAGGCACACTTATCTGGCCATGGAGGAGAACGTTCTCTCGCAGCTCGGGTAAGTAAAGGGAGCCTCCTTTAGATGTAGACCTTAGCCATTAAGACTCAGAGAGAGGAATTCGTATTTAACGATTTAATGTTAACATAGTTGACAATGGAATTGGCATAAGTAGACAGTATTTGGCGTAGGTCCAATCATCTGCCCGGGTCTTGCGCTGGCTGATCCAGTAGAGCCTGCCGTAGCGGTGCAGCAGGAACTGGACCTTTAACCCCCCGGACAGGAAGACTTGACCCAACTGGTGGTGGTGGGGATGGAGGAGGAGATTTCGGACCGGCCATGCCTAGGCCAGCAAGAAAGGAGAGTTAGACACGTCGCTATAAAGGAAATGGCAGCCGCTGATTGGCTCTGCGAAATGCACAGGTGACCTGAGTCTTCCTGGCAGAACTAACACAGACTACATATCTCAAACATGGCAGATCAAGCAGGTGGTTGCACTGTTGTTGTTTTGTTAAATCCAGGAGTCATTTCATCTGCATTCTACCGTGGAAGGGTTTAGTCTAAAAACACACAAGTGTGTGGAGGGCAAAGACGGAGGGTGTTTGTTGCCTGCCATCAGCAGGAGAGGAATCCATCCATCTAGCTCCTTTTCTCTCTCCCAAGTTAAAAAAGGTTTTGCTTTACACCTGACATTGTGATTAGTAACGTTAATAAACCCTGACAAAACTCTTGTTAAAAAAAGAGATTGATGGCTTGCGCAGATGTCTTGATGAGAAGGTCTCGTCTCCCGTGTCACGGGGTGACGGCTCAGGTCCTGCGTAGCCACGGCTTTTTAGCATGTTCATGGCCATTAGTTGGTGAGGTGACGGGGCAGAAATGGGGCCCGCAGCAGACAAGACTAGAGCCTAAAGAATGTGGGGGCCAGGCAGTGACTCCAGGCCCCAACAGGGTTCCCCCCCCCCAGCCGTGCTGTGCTGTGCCGTGCTGCGCCACCAAAATGAAATGTGTGATCTAAGGTTACCATCTGGAGAAAGTGGAGTGGTAATTACGATGGCCGCTGGCTGCCGTAACGGTTGACTGATTTGTCATGCCTCTGCTTCCCCCATCTCCCTCCATTTAAAAACGTGAACTTACGCAGGTTTCGCGCTCCTGATTTGCACATAGGGTAATTATGGCGGAGCCCTGTGGCGGAATGCGTCCGTGATAAATGTTGGTTTGGAGCCGCATCCCAGCGTAGCGGCTGCGGACGTGTCAGGAAATGAGAGGTTGAGGTATCTGACCCCAGCGCCTGATTCGCTGGCATCGCTCCAGTGCTTGCCAGTTGCCACGCATTTTAATTACAGTTAAAAGTCCCAGCTGATATTGTGTGTGAGTGTGCACTGTGCATGCATGTGCATGTGGGTGCGTGTGGGTGTGAGTCAGGCTTGCTAAGCAGTGTTGTGCCACTGATTGGCACACACACAATGACTTGGTTCTGCCTGAGCTTGTTTAAAGCAGAGGGAAAGCAGATGCAAGGATCTGGTAAAAATTGTGTTTTAGTTTAACCAGCATTTAGACGTCACCCTCACTGTTAACTTGTTGTCTAAAAGCAAAGTGGAGGGAGCATTATTCTGAGCTTAACTGCCTTTTGTTCACATTTGCTGAAAATAAAGCTCATTGTGAAGAGGTGGAAGTCGCTGGCTTATAGTACATACAAAGCGAATGCTCACACCCTCACCACAGCACAATGACATCAGCACTTTCAGGAGGACAAGCTATTGCACGCGCAGCCAGCTCCTCCAGGGAAAAATACTGTCTACAGGTAGTCTTTCTCAACGGGGGTGCTGCAGACCCCCAGGGGGCGTTGGGGAGCTCTAGGGGGGCGTTGACAAGGATACAACTGAGTGGGGGTGGGGTTTAGTTCCCTTTGGGGGGCATTAGTCTTTTTTATTTTTCATTACTAAGGGGGACGTTGTCAGACTCATGATGAGGTGAAGGGAACGTTTGTTCTAAAAAGGTTGAGAACCACTGGTCTAGAGGTAGTTGTTGGGAATTAGCTTAGGTTTAGCTAACCCCCAGTAGTGTTATTGGGCATGAACATGTGAAGCAGGCCCTCCCCAGTGAGGTCTCTGTGTGGTACCCTTGAGTGCCGCCGTGCCCATTGTCTTGTGGCGTTTGTTCTTTGGCCTCGTTACTCCGCCGAGAGCTGAGCTGCTGTTGCTGCTCCCTTTGAGAGTTTTTGTCAACATACTCCACCTGACCGTGTCAAACAGGTTCTGTTTCTTACCGATACACACACACACACACACACACACACACACACACACACACACACACACACACACACACACACACACACACACACACACACACACACACACACACACACACACACACACACACACACCTTTGTCACCAAAGCTTTGACAGAGGAAATATTTTCCCTCTGACTCTAAGTTTGGCTTGTACTCAAGGAAGGAAGAAATCACTAAATCTGCCCTTGTCATCCAGGGTTTGTCACAAATTCACCTCATGTGCATATAATCCTCTGCAGAAGAACTCCCCCCCCCCCCCCCCCTTCACAACAAAAATATTTTAACCTTTCGTTCTACCTCTCATGCCTCACACAGCCATGTTGTTGTAGTTACTTTCTCTTGAAATGTCCTACAGGGGGCAGATAATAAAATGTTAGCAGTGTTACTTTTTACAGGTTATCTGTGTTAGCTGTATACAAAACTATGTTAACACATGTGGATACATGAGAAGGACTTTTTGGAAGTCTTTTTATACACACTGAGGACAGCTTGACGTCGAAACATGCTTGTGGGTTTTTTTGGAAGTATTGCAATAAACTTTAAGCAAGAAGACGAGCCAAAAGTGTGCGCCTTCTGTCTACTTTGCAGGACAAATGAGGAGACAGACTGTTGGCTTTTGCTTCCTCATCGCCCCCCAAAAAAGTTACCTGTGTTGTCAGCACGCAGAGCTACTATCGTGAACCATACTGTATGTGGAAACAAGCAAGGGGGGCCTCTAATGATACCTGCTGTTTTATTATCTCCTCAAAAGGGACTTGGAGAAGTATGTGGAGAAGCTGAAGAGAAACTCCACCTCTGGCTCGACCCGGCCAATCACGCTGAAGGATGTCGAGGAGGGTGCCGTCAACCTGAGGAAAGTGGGAGAGGCCTTGGCTGGACTCAAAGGTGACTTGACTGGGAAGCAGGGAGGACTAGCACTTACCGTCAAGCTAACATTGGCATTTTCACAGGGTGCAGAAAGAATAGACAGGCCCGGTACAGTAGGAGCTATGCAAACTCGCAACTGCCAAAACCAATGTTGAGTTTAACTGACTGTGCATAAACACTCTCCCGAAAAATCCTGGCAATGTAAAAATACAGTATATGGCACTAACATTAGTCTTTTGTTAGTTTAAAAAATGCATGTAGCCTATGTGTTGCCAAAATAGGCAAGATTGTTTAAAAGTCTTGACCACCTGAACCAAACATTCACACAGTACACTGATCTTAGCTATGTGTTAATAATGAAAGTATGCATACTTCTGCATGCCTTTGTCTTGTTACTGTGAACGAGTGAGTATGTGAGCATGCCTGCGGCTATGGTGGCTGCGTCTGGTGTGCAAGTGCAACCGGCACTGGGTGCTGCAGTCGCTGTCGCTGTCACTGTCACTGTCAGTGTCACGTGACTCATGTGACCGGCTTGTGCCCTGCTCCCCAGGCGAGTTCCCGGCTCTGCAGACCAAGATGCGTTCGGTGCTGCGGGTGGAGGTGGAGGCGGTGCGCTTCCTGAAAGAGGAGCCGCACAAGATGGACAGCATGCTGAAGAGAGTCAAGGCCCTCACAGAGACGCTCAGCTGCCTGAGGAGGTGAGGTTGTGGAGGAGGTGTGTGTGTGTGTGTGTGTGGGGGGGGGGGGGGGGGGGGGGGGGGGGGCGGTGTTGGATGGGGTAAAGAGAGCACGGGGCAAAGCTTCGGGGTAGTTGGACATGGGTGTTAGAGTGGATACTATGAGGCATCTGTTCATGACACAAATAGTGTTGAGCTTCACAATATGTATACAGTGCTTTGCAACATCAAACAATGTTATGAATGGAGGGTAATGTTGCATGAGATTGCCAGAGGTACTGTAATGACTGCACCATTAGTCCAGTACTGTTTTCTTTTTCTGAGTGAGTTAGGACTCAAGTAGTGGAGCATTGCATACTCCCTAGCATGCTAATAGCATAGCCCCTTAATGCACACCGTACCTCCTGTGGCACGCTGTCATAGACATTGAAAGTTAACTACTATAGTACTACACTACTATACATTATGACTTAGTCATTGCCATGCTGGTAACAGCTCATTTATAAAGCCGTGTCTTAAGGGGTTAAAGACTGCTCCACATTGCTTCTTTGAGATTTCTGCGTCTCCACTGACTCCACTGTGCGTTCCTGCAGGTATGCCACAGAGGGTGTTCTCCCCTCCCCTGAGCCCCTCAGAGCACTGACGTCCGAGGGCCCACCACCACCGGTGGCTGACGGCTCCGACTCCTCCGGCTCCTCCCGAAGTTCGCCCACTCCGCAACCGCGCTCCCCGGCCGGGGCCATCCGCTCCGAGCTCACGCCCTCCTCGCCCGTGGTCGTGCACCGCGTGCGCAGCTCGCCGGTTGCCATCCCCGTGTGCCAGCACTCCGCCGGCCTCACCCATCACGCCAGCCCGCCGCTCACCCCGACGCACGCCAGGGACACGCCCACCGTGGCCAAGGTCAGCCCGCGCAGCCGCGAGAACAGCCCCGCGCTGCAGAAGAGGAAGGGGAGTCTCCCCAAGGCTGCTGCCGCGACCACCACGGCGGCTCCGGCAGCAGTGGCGGAGGACGCACCTCCGGGCACCACTCCGAGTCCTGGTCCAGGAAGTGCACCCAGTAGCTGTGGCTCAGCCGCATCACCAGCACCAGCACCTGTAAGTGTGGAGGATGGCCCCAGTGCTGCCGGGAGCAGCAGGGCCAGTCCAAGACACAGAGGCCCTGGTCAAGAGGTCAGTAACACTGTTGAGGTCTCGGGGGAGATTGTGTTGCACTGTCTTGCAGTGTGTATAAAATTAAATGGAAATGAAGACTTAAGGGCCGTACACACACATCACTGCTATTTACTAGCTTCTCGCGTGCTCGCCTACTCGCCTCTCTTTCATGGAACGTTTGCTGAAAGTTCCCGCGGCTTTAACTGCCAATGAACAGGCGAGAAGTACCGAACTCTGCCTTCCAATTGGTTACTCGCTTACTCGCCTCTCCTCGCTCGAAGATCAAATATTTTCAACTCGGGATCCGCCCACATCGCATCGCTTGTACAGTACTCGCCTACTTACCTGCTAGTCTCGCTGGAACACATTGGCATTCTATTGAGTTCATTCGCTGAGCGAGTAACTAGCAGCGACGTGTGTGTACGGTCCTTTATGCATGTGTATGTTTTCTCTCTCATGTATTCTCTACGTATCAATGCAACACTGCAGAGTTTTTGATGAAGCACACAACTGATTTACTTTTCTTCGTCCGTTTCATTATGTGTCAGTATCCTTTCTAAAGAGAACTATTTTTGATTGTGAGTCAGAGTATATTGTTGCCTTGACTGAAACGGTTATCCCTGTTTCTCATCTCACTCTGGAAGCTTTTCGTAGTGTTTTCTTTTCTCTGCACTGGACTGCTGGCTACAGTATTGCCCAAACCGCTTAGCCTGCCATATTGTTGTCATGGCTCCCATCTGTGGTTGTAAATGATGGTTGCCATAGAGCTGCCCTAGCTGAATAAGCATGTCAATAAGAATAAGCATCTCTCTTGGGCAATGTGGCCCAAGCAGGACCATGCTGCCTTGCATAAAAAACCCAGAGAGGAAATCTACGTAGTATTAAGAAGTTTGACATAGATTTGAAATTGAGAGATAATGTTTTCACACTTCGAAGAGCCTTGGTGGTGCTCACAGTCAAGAACAGCACTCAGGACTCTGAGGAAGGCGCACATGTGCCGAAACGTCAGTCACTTTCTGCACCAAAATATATATTTTTTAAAACTCTAAAAAAAGTTGCTGAGTGCTCCAGTCATCCCTGGGTCTAGTCTCTGCGAAGTAGCCCAGCTTGTCTTAATATTTTCACACTCTTTGTGTGATAAGTGTTACTTACAGTGCCAAGTGAATTCATGCGAGTGGTTTGATGGGTTTGGCAGGTTAGAGAGCACTCAAGTCAGATCACACCCAACTCACAGACTTGGTTTATTATCAGTACTTAATTGCACCTGAGGGCTTATTGTTCTGTGCCTTGCCTTGTATGTATGGGCAGGTATTGTAGTGTTTTTTGGCAGTGAGCAGGTTGTCTAGACAAGCAGACTACAGCCAGCAGCAGTGTTAACTAATCCACGTTTTTAGAACTAAGAAGTCCCGTGGTGATGGCTGAGGATACCTTGCTCTGCCTTGTGATGAATGGCGCCTTGTCGTTCTCCCCCACAGGAGGAGGAGGAGGCGAAGGAGGAAGGAGAGGAGCAGACGCGGGGGGCAGGACAGGAAGTGGAAGAGGAGGGGGCGCGAGGCAGCTCTGCCCAGCCCGATGGGGCAGACATGGAGAGGCTGCTCCAGCAGACCCAGGCCAGTCTCATGCAGGCCATACCCAGCCTGGAGGTACCGGGCCCAGGCACTGCGCCAGCCGAGCTGCCCCCTGAGCCACCAGCGGTGGAGCAGGAGCAGGAGCAGGAGCAGGCCACCTTACCTCCTGCGGCCCCGGCTCCTGGTAAGGAAAGCACATCACACAGTGCAGTGTCTCCCAAAGAACTTTCATCAGTCAAGGTGGTAGGGGGCTAGCTGGTAGCGTAGACACGTGAGACATGATCATTGGAAAGGCTATTCTGTTCATTTACATAAGAAATATGCAGGGTTCCCATGGGTCATGGAATTTCTGGAATATCATAGAATTTCACAAAAGTTTTTCCAGTCATGGAATTTTACATTTTGCATGCACAGGAGCCCTGAGGAAGGTCAGTAGACCGAAAGCTTGGCCTATTATTAAAAACAACACAAAGGGGATTTAAGTGTGCAGACATTTTTCTTTCAATTTTACACATTTTGCATGCACAGTCATGGAATATCTTGGAATTTTTTTAACAGTTGTGTAAAAGCAAAAACCTTTTTTGTTTGGTGTAAAATCTTGTTTCTTACTGGTTGTACTTCAACACTTCACCAGAGACGGTTTGCTTTCGCACTGTAATGTGCAATATTCTAGAATGCAATGAGCCCACTGAAGTCTGGCGATGGCTCAGCGTCGGCTCTAGGGATGAAGATAATCATCAGTTTTAGCATTTTAAAACACGTTAATGTCACTTCTTTCTGTTCTCAGATGCTTTCTTAAATTATTGAATGAAAAGACGGTAAAATAAGAGAAGTAAATTAGTAAAATAAGAATTGTTTTTCAAGGTTTTATGTTTATTTATGTTTTATTTTATTATTATTTTTACCTTATGTTTTATCTTAATGTTTTAAATGTTTTTTGACTCTAATTCATTTCCCTGTTTTCCTTTCATTTACATTTGTTAACTTTGTGAAGCACATTGAGTTGCACCTGTGTATGAAATGCGCTATATAAATAAACTTGCCTTGCCTTGCCTTGCCTTCTTTGTACGAAACTAGTCATGGAAATTCCATTTTTTTGGGTCTGGACAGTCATGGAAAATCTTTAATTCTGAAAATTTTTATTTCTGAATTAGAGTGGGAACCCTGAATATGATATGAATAATACCCTAAAAGTATGCATTTTGGTGAATCAACTTACACTCAGCAACTTGTTTACATACAAATTACAACACAACATAGTTATCTTTTCAGAGCATCTAGTGAAGGTGGTAGATGTTTGTTGTCAAGGTGAGCACCTTAGCAATAAAGTTAATTTAAACTTAAAATGTACTGTATATTTGCCTTATTATTTATATAAATATGCCATTTTTGTCTTTCATAAAAGGATGTTTGTGCTTGAAAACATCTAGACCTTGTAAAAAAATAGAAAGTAAGAATAACATGTTTACAACCTTCTGTTCCCCAACTTGTCCTTGAAGTTAGTTAGTTTGAAACTCTCTCCATTGAACGTTGTGTATTTTTATGCCAAGCATTGAATTCGCCTTCCCATGGCCATAAAAGTGAAACAAAAGTAAAACCCTATTGTCCGTGTGTGTGTGTGTGTCTGTGTCATGTGTGCATGTGTGCGTGCATGCGTGCGTGTGTATACGTGTGCGCATGCGTTTTTGTGTTTCTCACACCACCCTCTCTCATCAGACGTGCCGCCAAAACCTGTTGCTGAAAAGCCCGCCGCGGCGTCCGGCTCTGCAGCAGAGCGGCCGCCGCCACAGAAGCCCCACATGGAGAAGCCCCACCGGCCCAGTGTGGACAGAGCAAAGGCCGGCTCGGCAGAGAAGGCCAGCAAGTCCCCTCCCCCGCCCCCGCCCCGCAGGTTCTACCCCAGCGGATCGGGACTCACCACCGGGAGGTCGGGAGAGGTCATCTACACCTCCCACAACAGGAAGGACTCCACCTCCAACCAGGTCTGTCGCCCGCTGGGCAGGAGCATGTGTGTGAGTGTGAGTGTGAGTGTGAATGTTAGTGCCTATGTTCACTATTGTCATCCTGTGCAGAGTGCTCGCGCGCGCGCGTGCGTGCGTGCGTGCGCGCACTTGTGTGTGTGTGTACAAATTACTTCCGAGCTGACTGATCTACATGGATATAGACGACTTTAGGGTACAAACATTGTTTAGAGAAGAGAACATGATAAATCCTCCCACTTAAGTTAGATGGGAGCGTTTGAAAAGCAGAAAGCAGTGTGGGTGGGGGGTGTTGAGTCAGTGCAGACCCTGTCAGGCCACATTCCCAGACACATCTGTTTGCAGGACGGCAGAAAGAGGCCCTCATCATAAAAGTGTTGCGAAATCACCTCCGCTCGCCTGAGGTGTGTCATAGTTACCCGAAGCTCTTCCTGCACCGAGCCGCAGCAGCGTGGCTTATAGCGAGCAGCATGGCTCAACTTCAGCGGCATCAGAGCGAAGCCGCCTTTTTGGTTCAGAGTAAAGCCGGCTGCTGAAATTCCACCCCCATGACTGTTGAGTAGAGAACATGGGCGGGGGAGGGGGAGGGGGGGGTGTGTGTTGCTGATGGGGACACACCGGTGCTGTGTTAACACTCGAGTGGCTTTTGTTTTTGTTGTGTGTTTTTTTTTCTTCTTCTTTTTTTTGTCAGGAGGACGAGGAGGAAGCCCCCCAGCCCAAAGCGCTGAAGGTGCCCCCGGAGGTCAAGCCGAAGCCCCAGAGCCCTCCCCCGACTGCGGTCACCGCTCCTCCCCTGGCCGCGGCGACCGCGACCGCCCCTCCGCTGGCGGCTGCTCCGGCAGCTCCAGTGGCTGTGGCCGAGCGCGAGGATGAGGACGAGGGAGATAAGATCATGGCGGAGCTGCAGGTGGGTGGACACGGCACGGCTATCAGGAGGGCCCATCTCCCACTCATCCACACCCATGCACTCACTCACACCACCCTGTCATGCCGCTCACACCTAAACAAACACAGACTGATAACCCACCGACAGCAAAGCACCAATAGACACATACTCACTCGAGACACACAGTCACATTCACAGACACACACAGATGAATAGATAGAGATACAGATTCAAGTGAATAGAGACTGCGGGTAAAAAGGTGGTATAAACTTTGAAAGCAACTGATAGAAATGTGGATTGCACTGCATGTATACAGTGACACCAGTGACTCTTGGCCTGTTCCTGTTTGCTGCGGTCATGCTGCCCTCTATTGGTGAAATGGGTGAACAGCAGGTTTCTATCTCCCTAAAGCTTACTGGGGTACTTGCTCATGATACTGTTGGTCTTTGTGGAATTCTCTGTATTCTAACACATCAGTGTCTTTATTTTCTATTTGCTAAAGTAATATCTCAAAAAAAATCCTTCATGTTGGCTTAAAACATTCATGAAAATTCAGCACAAAAGTAACAATAACAGAAGAAGAATGAATTTTCATGACATACCCTAAAATGTGTCCACAAGGGCCCCTACCTAACCACCTTGTGCTCTAACCTCCCCTTCAGGTGTTTGAGAGGTGCACCGTTAAAGAATTAGAGGCCAGGTGTTTTGTTGACCTCTCTCGTGTTGAGCCAGAGCTGGCGGAGCCAGTGTTGCCTCCAGCCCCCTGCACCCCCCGAGACACCAAGGTAACCGGGTGTGGTGCCATCTAACCAAGCAGCGTGTAGCAGTAGTGTCCTCCATGCTCTCCGGCTCCAGCCGAGAGCACAGCTAAAGCTTCCTCTCCTTGCAGATCTAACCTCTCGCCTCGCCCTAGCCTGCCCTGCCCTTCCCTTCCCATACTGTAGGTTTAGTAGATACAGTAGGGCTGCACAATTAATCCGAAAATAATCGAAATCGTGATAAAATAGTGTAATCGAATTTATGATTTTAATCGTGATTTAATCGTGGCAATAGTGACCTACTTTTGAGAGCGTCCTTGAAGCCAGAACATACTGACAGGCTGGTGTTTCTGGCCAGAAATCTGTCCACTTAAGTTTCATGCTATTGCCTTTACATAATTATTACAATCCATTTTATTTTCCTCATCATGTAATTCATTCTTGGTTATATTTCATCTTGTTAAGATTTTCAAAAAAATCTGCAAAAATCAATAATCGTGATTATGATTTTGACCAAAATAATCGTGATTATGACTTTTTCCATAATCGTGCAGCCCTAAGATACAGTACTAGTAGAGCTAGGATGCCTCATGCCTAATGCGACCTCAGTGCTAGCTGCCACTAACTGCTTTTGAGGCTGTGTGCTCCACTTCGACTGATTTTCCTTTTTTTCCCAAGCAGGTACTTTGGTTTTCATTCAAGTATTATGCTGTTTTGCCATCCTTTTGAATGAGCCATTGCTGTATCAGTGCACGTTGCTGTCTAAAAACTCTTTCTCCAGAACCATTTCTCAAGATCAATAATGACAAAGTTCAGCTTGTGTAATTTTAAAAAATGCATTTCTAATGATGAGTTTGCAATGGGATCATGTGACTTTCTAACACTTCATGTCTCACTGGAATGATATCAATGATCAATCATGCGTTTCCTAATCCTCAGTCCTGGTTTCCAGTTGGATAATCCACACTTCATCCTTCCTTTCTGACAATACTGTCATTTTCATTTTCCTGCATCACTTGGTGTCATTTGAGTGTTAGATCGAAATGTGAATCTTTTGTGTCATGAGTAAAATTGTGCTGAGCGGAAACGTGTCATATTCTTCACTGAGTAATTTGTCTTTAGTCTTTGGTCATGAACCAAAAGCTTTTTTTTAATTTCAGTGCCATTTTAGATGGGCACAGTCTCTGTTCTTCCCAAGTGCAGACTGCTAGAAAAAATCATGTGTCTCAATAATGCTATGCTCAAAAACTATCCTAGCAGACCCCGGTTCACCAGGGTGAAGAGACTAACCAGCGAAAAGAACCAGGGAAAGAATCCACTCCACAAGGATCCAGGGTAAACACTGTGTCTCCTGCTCATTTCGATCCTTCATTTTGTATATTGCCTATACAATTACATTCATTTTATTTTTTCCTACGCCATTTTCAGTGTGCTTTGATGTGTTTGTCTTTGCCAGGTCATATATTACGTCACTGGACAGATTTCCAATGAGCGCCCTGCGGCCGACACTGCACAGCCAAAGGAGGGCAGGGAGCGCGTCCTCTCCCCAACCAAGGTGGCACATGCGAATGCTTTTGACATTTCCCAGAAGCCAAAGTTGTTAACATCCGATGAATTCCCCACAGTTTCCCCCGAGGCAGCAGGCCAGAACAACAGGGCCCAGCCATCTGCGCTAGCCAATGATGCAGCTGGGTCAAAGGCACCGAGTCCTGAAGCAGCAAAGATCCCCAGTCCTTCAGAAGAGCCTATCCTGTCACGAGTAGCTGCCCAGGACAGCCGTGCCCCTCCTTCTGAAGAGGGGGTCATTGTCGAGAGGCCAGTGAACGGGATTCCAAATGCATACTTCACCTCGTCATCGAATGAGGAGGAGAGTGTGGCCAGTGACGAGGTGGTGATGAGGTCCAGTAGGGGCAGGGCGAGGTACACGGAGGAGGCCAGTTTGAGCCCCGACCTCATGGAGGAGGAAGGGCCCCCACCTCCCTCCACGGACAGCATCGCCTTCATGATCACGCAGACCAAAGTGCAGGCACTGTCCACGGGAGAGTACAGGGAGCTGGTGAGCACCAAGGGAGGCGAGGTGCAGACGGTGAAAGTGGGCACGGACCAGACGCTGTGCACACCCGAGGAGTGCGGCTACAACCGCAAGCCGGTCATCATCATCTTCGACGAGCCCATGGAGATCCGGCAGGCGTACAAGCGGCTGTCCACCATCTTCGAGGGCGAGGAGGAGCTGGAACGGATGCTCTCGGAGGACAGGATTGAGGAGGAGACAGAGGACGATGAGGATGAGGTGGAGGGCAGAGCGGGCAAACAGGACAAGTCAAATGAGGTCGCTGTGGGTGAAAAGGCTGTAGGCGTTAACCGAGCCAACAGATCCTTGGCCAGTCCAAAAAGCCACAGGCCTCTTAGTAAGGTCAGTAAACCTCTGAGCCCGCTCGAGCCCTTGTCACCGGACCTGGACAATGGCTCCAAAACTGAGGTGAATGCCAATGACCCAAAGCAAGACGCTAAGAAGAAGTTTAAGTTCAAATTCCCCAAGAAACAACTGGCAGCGATAGGGCAGGCCCTCCGCACGGGGACCAAGACGGGCAAGAAGACCCTGCAGGTGGTGGTCTACGAGGACGAAGAGGAGTCAGACGGCCCGCTGAAGGAGACCAAGAGGTTTGAGATCCAAGGAAAAACCAAGTCCAGCCAGACATCTTCCATACCCACCGTGACCTCCATCCCCAAAGCTGCACCGCAAACTGGAACCAAGCGGACGGAGGAGATCCGCAAGAACACCTTCAAGACCCTGGACAGCCTGGAGGAGACGATTAAGGAATTGGAGAGCACGATAACCGACATGGGGCCCAGGTCTCCCACTGGGACGGCCCCACCTGAGGGGCCCTCGTCCCCGCGAGGAGGCTCCAAGGTCAAGAGGTCGGTGTCGGACTGCTCACAGGCTGAGGGCAGCCCGTCTAAGCGGGCGGCGGCCAACGAGCCGCGAGCCTTGAAATCGTCGTCTCTGCGGAGCAAGAAGGGCAAGCCCCACCTCCCCCCTCGGCCGACGGCCAACACCTCAGCGGTCACCACTGCTGTCGCACCTTCATCCTCTTCCTCAGCATCCTCCTCTTCTTCCTCCAGCACCAACGGCAACAGTAAACAGGTCTCTCCCCAGCTGCTCTCCCATCCCATCCCCAAACCCCCTCTTTAACGCCGGTACCTTGGGTCTGCTCGTGGGCTCACCCTACCCCCTCCCTACCCACCCAACTCCATTCTAATACTGATTTCATAAATCACAGGTGTTTTCCTAGGTGCTGGGAATGGGCAAAACACTGGGATACCCTCTGCTTCTGTGTGATTTCGTGTTGACATGATTATGGATTTGATTTTTTGGTTTCTGCATTTTCTTTTTCTTGCTGTCTTCTTGATCTCTCTATTTGTGTGTGTCTGTGTAAGTTTTTATGTGGTGTGTGTGTGTGTGTGTGTGTCCTATCCTAATAGTTTTTGGCTACTCAGGCTTGAATTTGGTCATTTGGCCAAAGGTCTCACTTTTTTCTCTTTCTTAGAAAGACTGGTCTTGATCTTGTGGAACTTCATTGTGCATGACTCATGAGTCTATAATGGGGTTTATTGTGGATTGACTTAAGCATGCTGCCGCCAACTTCCACCTTTCCAGAATCATGTCTCTAATCAGAAATCTCTCTCTCTCTTAATCTCCTATGCTCTCCTCTGGAGCTGCCTGCCTGACTGAGCTACACGCCGATCACTGACGTCCTGTGCGTTTGTCATTCTAGAACACCGGCGGTTCCTCCTCCACGAGTCGACCCTCGCTGCCTTCCCCCAAGACCCGGCAGCAGCCCGGCCCCGGCACGGACAAGGCCGGGAAAGCGCAAAAGCTCCAAGATTCCCAGAGGCAGTTCAGACAGGTAGTTCTGCTGTGAGGCAGTTTTAATGACAGGACACTCATTTTTGTTGTTCTAAATGGCAGAGAGAAACAGTTGTCGTGTTCAGCGTTGTAAAACTGTGAATTGTGAACGTTTTCTTGTGGAGTGGCCTGTGCCTATGTGAATCAGCTGTGATGTCCCCTCCTGTCCTTTGTCTCGCTGGTCACAACTGTTTCCATACACTGCTACCATACCCACCCCCTTGAGCATGTTCATTGTGTAACCACCCATATACATTTACTAGATCATTCATTTGATATTCTTTGAATCTCTCTGATGCAGTATTACTGTCAAGTCAAAAGAAAATATAATATTTGGATTAATTGCAATGTTTCATGACAGTTGTATGACAATAGTGCTATGTGTTTTATTTTGATAAAAAGAAATGTGTAATTGAGTTCAAGTAATGTCTTACAGTATATACTGGAAAAATGAGAAAAAAAGCTTATTATCATCATGGAGCTGGTTCACCATCCTACTTGACATTCCATGTCTTTCGGCATCTTTGTTCGCAGGCTAACGGGAGCTCTATGAAAGCTGATGGGGATAGTAAACATGCTTTCCTTGCTTTACCTGCTTCTAAGATCCCAGCCTTTTGTCCTAGTACTGGAAAAGGTAGCTTATCTTCTCCTAACTCAAACATGTCTAAGCTTACTAATCCACCATCTGCCTCTTCCTCCTCCTCCTCTTCCTCCACCTCTCCCCTCAAGTCCTCCATTCCGTGTCTAAATCTTGGCCGGCATATTCGCACCTCAGCCCATCCCCTCCCCCGACCACACCCCCCAAACGATTCCCTCCAACTACATGGAGGCAAAGGCCAGACCCTTGGCCTCCTGCAGCAGCAGCAGCAGCAGCAGCAGACTCAAAATGGCCGACCCCACAACTCCCCATCAAATCACCCCGTCACCATGCCCCCATCGTCCACCAGTTTAAACCACTCCTCTTCTTCCTCTTCCTCCTACTCTTACTCCTCCTCTTCCTCCGTGTCCCCTACTTCCACCTCCTCCTCGTCCTCCCCCTCTTCCCCTTCCCTCCTCTCCCCTACGGCCGTGGCGCAGGGAGGCAGGGGAGGCCGGGCGTCCCACCTCCACAGCATCGGCGCCGGGCGACCACAGGGTGGCAGCGGCGGTCCGCCTGCTGTCGCCCCGACATCATCCTCCAGGGACATAGCATGATCTCCATGTTCTTTTGATTTTTGTATGTTTATATGTGTGTGTAGTCATTTTTTTATCTTCTGTCTATATTTCTGTCATTTTTATCTCCTCCTCCTCCCTCCTCCTCCATCAGTATGTTCTCTAGTGTTGTTTTTTATGTTCATGTTTTCAATCTATGCCAGTTGAATCTCTCTGATGGGTGTAAACTGCCTGGGAGGCTGCTTGATGTGAGGTGAGAGTGTAACTTGTGAAAATTAAGTCAGTCTTTTGAGTCTTTACAAGTATTGCTGAGTTTATTCACTGTCTTCGCAAGGTTATTTAACTCTTTGCTTATAATACTCCCAAGAGAGAGGGAAATATGTAATCCATTAGATTTAGTGCTAGACGGTCGGTGCTTTGACAGATGTTTCTTTTTTTATTTATGTAAAAGGTTAGCAGTTTTAATGGATGGTATTGAGAATATATTTTATAAAATATGTGTGGGAATGAATAGATCATGTTAAAATAGAATCACTACAAAAAATGTACAAAATATTTTTGAATTCAAAAAAGACAAAAATACTTAAGTATATATTTTCACCTACGTTGGCTCTAGATGTGGCCACATCTGTAGGAATACTTTGACACATATAAAGTTTGAATTAATTTTGAAAGGGAGTTGAAAAGGCAGCATTTATTTGTAGAAGGCATTTTAAAAGGTTCCAATGCACTGCCAAATAATATCTCAGATCAATATAATTAGACCAATATGGAACCTGTACTCAGTATGTCTGTACCAACATACCAAAGCACTTGGGTGTTTGTTTTACATTTCCAGACAGTACTGTGCACGATAGCCAGTGTGTGAATAGAGAACAAGAAAAGGCACTATTGTAGGTTGTCTCTTTCAGCCGAGTCACAGAATCACTGGTGTTTGGAGATAACTACAGTATGTGATGCAGTGTTTTGAAGAAGAAAAAAAAGAAAGAAAGATATACAAGTATTTTGGTTGATTTTGGCCAAAGTTTACTTCAATGCATGCCTTTCAGATGTCTGAGATTAAATGTGTTTGCACAGAATATTGTAAATAGATGGTTTCTTTCTCTTATAATTTTATAAGCTTGTATAACATGTACAAAGGCTCTGTGGAAGAATTTGTGTGCGTGAAGGTGTCTGACCTAATAAAGGGCTGCCTGCTTGTAGAACTTTAATCTGTGTGGAGATTTTTTTTTTTTTTTACTTAGGAGCAACCTCAATACCGTTTTCAGTAAGAGTTTCAGTAGTTAAACTGTAGTGTAGACATTTAGTGTTACTCAAATAATTGATTGAAGTATCAACATTATCAGGGGAATCTTGCAAATACACATGTGTGGTGCGGTTTGGATGGAACTAAGTCATTTAATTTCATATAAGAACTGAGAATGTCAAATAAAATCATTCATTCATTCATTCAAGGTACCAACACAGTATTTGGATATTGTTTTCTGTCTAATACCTCATCGAAATGTGTGCGCGCATTACATTAAATCGACTTGGCTGACATGCGTTTTGTCATGGACAGATCATATGGCGATACAAACTTTCACTATAGCAATATTTACAAATGAAATAATTGTATTTTTTTCGTAACACTTGTATGAAAGATTCCCTACCCTAGATTACTTATTGTCAGTTAATAGGAAAGGCTCATTGGTAGGCAATAGAAATGATCCAGAGACTAATTCTTTCTTCAGACTCATTAGAATGCAAGCAATTTTGACTGTGCGTTCCATCTCATGATAAAATCAATTAACACATGATAAAGAAACTTCTAGTGAGCACCATTCATAGCTCACAAACCCTCCCTTGTGTAAAGGTGATTGGCATACCTATTAACTTGGACTTTGCCATGAAGACAATTATTCTCTTAGTTTTATAGATATATCAGCAGACTGTCAAATGTTCACAATGCATGATGATTACAGAGATGCCCCTTGTTTTTGCCATCATAACATTTTCAAGATTATTTGTGGTCATCCATTTTCATTGCCTTTCATCACAACACTGTTTATATGGTTAAATTTCTTTCTGTACCTGCTACAATAACATGCAAACCTATAAATATCCCATCCATTGCTAATAAATTAACAATTTAGATTCAAAATGAAGCAGTGGATGGGCATACACGTCACATCTTTTAAAAACCCTGCCAGTTTAATTAGCTCCGTTTGAAATTTCACACTTAATGAATCCCAAGGCGTAGCCTCGTTAATTAGCCACTAATTTGTATATTAATAATACGGGGTAGAATTTGGTCCGCTTGTTGAAAAGCGTCTGAGAGGGAGGAACAGTCAGTAATTAAAATGTAAGTCCTTTTAACATTTAGGAGTAATTATTATTTTCCCTGGTCTTCCATTGCAGGGATGCATCAACAGCATAAATCTTTAAGGATTTTCACAAACCAGCAAGGAACTTTGTGTAAGTTAATCAAAGATCACAGCTCATTTGCATTTTTAATTGGAATTAACAAGGGTGTTAATTAGTCTCAGTGAAACTAAGAATTGAATCGCTTGCACTGCTTCAAGTTATACTCCAATTGTCTTTTTTACACTAGCATGTCATACCCTCCATTTTCACAAGCATTTTAGGATGTCATGTTAATAATAGCAGTCATAATGGGTTTACCTTTATTGATATTTTGGGAGAATATTTGTTCGACATGAAAGGGCGAGTATACTGATGTCCGTATACATCTAGGATTGCACTAGTAACTGTCAAAACAGTCATCAGGTGCAATGTCACATGACAGCTAATCCAAACCATCATCTCCAAATGTACACGAGAGAACAGGGCGGGAAAAAAAAAACTAAAAAACCCTCAAAACAAAACAAAAAAACGATGGCATGGGTGGCAAAATATATAAATATATATAAAAATATGTGGAACATGACCTTGGAGGAGGGGACTGACTATGGGAGGTGTGTTTTTTATATATGTATATACTGTAGTATTTTAAGGGCGCCACCTCCAGGGCTGTGGTGACACTCCGCCAGAGAGCCTAGGGATGGCTGCAGGCCTATCTGTCTGACAGCAGACAATTAGTTACAATCGGTAACTACCTCAGCTCTTCATTAGGAATTCATTACCACAGGCCTTATGGGACCGGCATACTTTAAAAACAATGTCATAGATAAGGATCTGGGATCTCATCTCCCCATGTAATGGAACATATAACAAAAAATGAGACTGCCCAAAAAGGATAGCCTGATAAACCAGCCTACATGTGAGATTGGATGTGTAATTTAGTCTGGCCCCGATGAACGGTACAATCGGAAGACTGTTGATGAGCACAACCTTGTTGTCTTTCAAACCGTGTCTGTGCCTTTAGGCCAATGCGCTGGTTTACTAGGCTACAAAAAGGAGGTTTGGAGAACATATGGTCTAACATATCTTCTTCAACTTGGGGCCCACAAGAAATATCAGAGCCCACTTCTGACCCAGTAAACAATGTGACTCAAATTAATAAGGCAACAGCAACACTCGCAAATATTTAGATTTTTAAGAAATGATTTCAATGCCCAGTTGGAGTACCTTCAGGGCCCACCAGTGGGGCCTGGCCAAAAGATTGAGTCACTGGTTGAACAAAACTATGGTAGATCTGGAGTCAACTTAGGTTACATTGCAAGGTCCCGGTCACATTCATTAATTACAGTGTAACAAAGTATGTAACAACATGTAACATTAAGCATGTGCACTAGAACTGGCAGTGATAAGCGTATGTACTGTATGTACAGTGTAATTACAAAATATTATATGTTGATGCAAAAAGGTACACAAAAAAGTGAAAAAAGTTAGTGCACTTCAAGTACATAAACTCACATACAGCCTCATAAACTTTTAACTTTATCCACCAATTTATTTATTTTTTTACGAAAAAAGAATAAAGCAGAAGTTCTTCTGTAAAAACACACCATGATAAGTTCACAACTGTCATAAGTTAACATCATAAAAATAACATACAGCTATTTACTAAAAGTCATAAAACTATTCGGTAAAACCTGGAACTTGTGTGCAGCATTGGAAAAAAACACTGCAAAAAAGACAGCAATTAATTCATGGAACAATTTGTGGTTCTTCAGGAACATCTTCGTCTTCACATGGCCTTGCAGGAACAAACATTAACAGCAGCTTTCAGGCATGAGCCATGGGGCATCAACCTCGCCTCCCCATCACGTGAATTTATACGTGTGATTGTTAAGGACAATAATTGATTCATTAATATGAAAGTTTTTTTGTGGTTCAGTCATGACAAGAACTAATACAAAATATGATAAACTTTTAAGTAAGAAAAGGATATGATTCGTAATCCAACTTTTGTGTCAACACTCCGGTCAGGATGAATTCTGCATTGTGCACGTCTAAAGGGGCAAAGAAACAAGAAAAAGCATTGGAATCGAGGGCACAGCAAAACAAAATGTACAGAAAAAAAGTGTCAAACCATAGATTTAAATCTGTGCTTACCAATATTTTTCAGGAAGTATTCCCTGAACAGATGTAGATCATTCTCACAAGATATGAGAACGATTTCTGGAAGGTTCTGGAAAAACAACAAACAAACACACACTCAACAAGAGAAGAGAAGACAACTACCCACAATATACAGTACAAACGTAAAAGCCAAGATGGAGCGGGGCTAATAAACAGGCAAAGCTATTTTTCCACACCATTTCAACACAAATGATCATTTCAGTGCTTACAATCTGCTGAAAGCACCTTCTGTGTGATATAATAATCATCAAACTTTTTGACATGCAGTATACCGGGGCACACTGCGGTAGAGTGCAAGAAGGATGAGCCAAAAGGATGAACACTTACTTTGTTTTGCTTGTGCTCCATAATCTTACGGAAAGAGGGCATCTTTGGCAGTAGCTTCCCTCCAGCACACTCCACAATGACTTTCGTGATGCGCAGGCTTGGAGTGATCCCAGGGGAGACATAGAAATACTTGCCCTGGAGGAACACAGGGAGATGGAGAGATAGAGACAAGGGATAGATGAGAGCAAGAAGAGAGAGAAATGGAGAAGGAGAACAGAGAAAATTGACTCCCCTTTCTCTCCTTGGAAGCCTGGCTGTGACATCCAATTAAGAAGCATCAAAACGGGACGGGCGCACGTCAACTTCAGCCAGCGTGCCTTACACATCTCTTATCTATCCATTCCAACACCATGATTAACTGTCTGGTGCTTTTTTTTCTCAGAAAACGTGCTGTTTGTTATCAGTGGGTCAGACACATATGGGACACAGGGACAGGAGCACACACTCTAGGATAAGGATGAGTGCCGGGAACAGGACACAGTGCGCTAGTGTGTGTGTGTGTGTGTGTGTGTGTGCGCGCGCGCGCGCAGACCTTGAAGAGCTTGGCTGTGTGGGCCCTCTTCAGAGATTCCTCCAGACTGAAGCTGAACAGCACCTCCGCTTCTGCGTCCCGCAGCTGGTACTTCTGTTCATCTATGGGGCACGCAGATTACAAGAGAAATTCAAATCAGATTCAATGACCACCATCCATGACACATTCACTACATTAGCGTTTTGGAGAGCGCGCACCTCCAGATTAAACAGGTGCCGGACTTAAACACGATTAAACATAAAAAGAAGGAAGGTCCGCACACTGTTGCTGCTCCAGGTTTATTAACACAACGTTTCGACCATGCAAGATTGCATGATCGAAACGTTGTGTTAATAAACCTGGAGCAGCAAGAGTGTGCGGACCTTCCTTCTTTTCACATTCACTACATTAGTCATTATAGTCATTATACTCACCACCGGCGGTTCCTCCATAGGGGCGATTTGTGCGACGCACTACCAAACACAGATGTTTGGGTTTTTTTTTTTTTTTTAATGTAACATTCGTTGCTAGGGCTGGTGATTAATCTTCTGTAGTCAAACTGGTTGTATGTCATTGTCCAATCAGATTAATGTCGCGCCTGGTGGTACCACGCCCATTTGGGGCGATTTCTGTCAAGCTGGGAGTCGCACTAGAGCTCTCCCATTGACAGTAATGATACGTCAGTTTTTTTCAAAAATCAGGCCCCCAATACATTTTCTATGAGGGTTTATGTGCTCGCACAAACGACGTGCTTTCGTCATCTGCATGTTGCAACTTGCGCGGGAGCATGATGAGCATTCTACAAACAAGATGGCGAGTGTTGAGTGCGAGAATACGGCAGTGTCTCTGAAAGAAGTGCCCTTTCGTCTACATACTACAAATGCGGAGAAAGCAACGATCAAACACACCCACCCATCCATTATTACCAATTCGGGTTAAAGGAGCACTCTTGCCAATTTCAATATGCTGTTGTATTGCTCACGCTACCCTTGACCCGGTGATGCTGCATTTTTTGGCTAAGCACTAGATATGAGCTTTTCTAATGTGGGCAGATTTTGTTTGCATTTAAAAAAATCTTAACATGGGCCTACTCCAAATATTTTCCCAAAAGGTATCACTGTTTGCTAGTTGTCTGCTGCTGTTGCATAACGTTTCGTTTTTGGGAATGAATCAAGACGTTTTTTTTAAATGTCAACAAACACCTGCCCTCATTACGATGACCAGAATCTCTGAAAAGGCTGAAGGAAAAAAAAAATCTCAGGTACTGACGACAAGTCCAGGGTAGTTGTTGAAATTGGCTGGAGTTACCCTTTAATTCTAAAAAGATTACACTTTGAACAATTTTGTATGGGAAAAAGCCTGGGTCATTTCCCAACGCTACACTGTCTCTCTCTCCCCATCACTTCCTGTCATGATCCTTTATCTAAAATCTGTTGAACTGTGCAGTGTCCGTAGAACGTACTATATGGTAATGTCACGGTTAGACGCCGGCATTATACGTATGACATAACGATGTCATAACATCATCATAATGCAGTCATGAATGTGTCAAACATTATGTCAATGTCATAAACATTGTATGACTTTGTCTTTAAGTGAAATTTGGTTATGACAAAGACAGGCCTAACAATGTCAACTTTTCATGGTCATAAAACGTTTATGACATTGGCATTATGTTTATGACTCGTTCATGACACTATTATGACACTGTTATGTCATACGTATGACGCCGGCGTCAAGTAAAGTGTTACCCAATAGACATCCTTGTCATTCACGGGTCTCCTCATACCGACAAACTGCTGGCTCTTCCAGCTCTCCTCCAGCCACTCGGACGTGACCACGTGCTTGGCCACGGGGAAGGCGGCCAGGAACTTCACCGTGCGCTGCACCTTGTTAGCCGCCAGGTGGGTGCACTGCTGGGGATTGTCCGTCCACTCCCCTCCGAGCTCATGCAACTTCTGCACAGATAGACCAAGGAAAGAAAGCAATAAGGGAAAAGACAAAAACAGAGTTAAGAATTAAGGATTGGGCGAGAAAAAGTCCACCTCATCCATCTTGATTCCATAAATGCAAATTGGAAAGAAAAAAAAAAAAACCCTAAAGATTGTCGATGGTTTTCGCATTTGTTCCGCTTAACATCTTTCACGTCATTCCTCGAGTACCGGAAATCCGTGTCCTCATCAGGAAAGAAAATCAATGTGATGTAAGGGTCAGCACACCAATATTCCACAACTTTGACTACCCGTACTTTCTCACTTGTGTATACAAGGGTACACCATTTGTCCAAATTTGATTTTTTATTATTATTATTATTATTATTATTAAATTCAATGTCCACATGCCAATGGATAATGCTGTATCTTTTCAGCCAACTCTCCTCTGTGTTTTGGTCTGTAAGCATACCTTTATGTATTGCAGGACGTTGGGCTTGCCAAAGCCAGTGAAACACACCACAGGTTTAGACCCTGGTGACAGCTTCTTAGTTGGTGTAGGGAGCTCTTCAAGCCTAGACCACAGAATTCACATAAAACCAAAACGTTAGACTCAAAACAATCGCCTAACAATTTTTTTGATCCCAAATGTAGGAAAATAATGAGCTAAGACAGTGTAACTGGGGAGCCAAAATCCCAAAAATGGGTTGAACCTGACATGACTTATTTATTTCTTATTTGTCATTTTTTGATAGTTTTATCCCTAACAGTCGAAATGTGTTGGTGCATGTGGCACAAATAAAATAAAGGACTTAGCAGAGTTGCCTCGGAACCTTCCTTCTTTTGTTGATCATTTTGTTTGTAGTTTAGTTATTCTTTACATTTGTTTACTTTGTGCCTCTGGGGCCTTAGTTAATTTGGGTTCCCAAAGTCAAAAAAACATTGTCTGAAACTCCTTGTTCATGGTTTCCTAAATGCATTCCATCTGCTCTAAACAGCACTGGACATTACCCTCAACAGAAGGGTACATGCACTAAAATAGGCGCAATGTTTTTCCACAATATTTACGACAGAGCAACACTCCTTAAGGATAAAACTATCAACAAATCACAAATATAAAGTATAACAAGCCATGTCAGGTTCAACCAATTTTATTTAGCTTTTGGGACTCAGCAGGGGGCTCCCTGACTAATGTGCATCTGTGCCATTTTGTACTCACTTGGGTTTCTTAGACGGTATCTGAGGGTTATCAGCTTGCTTCTGTTTCAATTGTAGGCGTAGTGTCTGGACAAACAAGGAAGAAAGTTATTGCTTAAAGGGACACTGTGCAGGCAATGGTCAAAAAAGGTACTGCAACTATGCTGTTCATTGAAACTGGGCTGCCAATTGCCAAATTTGATCTTTACATGAAAGTTTACTAAGTAATAAACAAATATTTTCTAATATGATCCAAGTGCAGTCATTTTTGCAGGTAAAAATGGCTATTTTTGGAAATTCAAAATGGCAGACCATGGAGAAGATCCCCCTTTTCATGTATGAAAAGTGCAATTTTTCCAGTCATAATGAATACTTAGGATTTGATGGTGGTGGTGGTAAGTATTCATGAAAAAGGTAACATGGCAGGTAACAAGGCAGCATGAATTCTGGAAATAAACAACTAAAATCTCACACAGTTTCCCTTTAAAGACATTATATTTGACTTATTTCCAGACACAGTAACAATTCCAGTATTGACTAATAGGCGTGCGTGTGCATGTGTGTGTGAGCGTGCGTATGCACATATACATGTATGCATTCATGCAAGTAACATGTTGCTAGAACTTACTGCTAAAGCATCTGGTGCCACCTTCACAGGCGTCCGCCACGCACCTGGAAAAAATCAATCAATCATATGCATCAGCAACCACACTAAAAGCACAACCACCAATTTTTCCCCAAAACAAGAAAATGACTAAGAAAATGGATAGCACCATGCATGCCAGATGAAAACAACTCACACCTTTGCTTTGCAGTTTATATTATGGACACAAAGTTAACTTCCCACAGGGTGTGCTGTGGTGTGGTGTGATGGGAGAGATCTTCTTAAGCAATTATTATTACACAAATTGTGCCAAGGAGTTTGGCGTGGCCCCTTACCCAGCAGATTGTGGATGTGCACCAGGTGCAGGTTGGGTGCAAAGGGCTCCTGCAGGTTGAACTGGGAGTACCTGCTGTGCTGCACCTGCCGCAGTGCCTCGAAGTTGCCCAGCAGGATGTCACACAGCCACTGGGCGTTGACACAGGGGATGCGCCACTCCTTCGCTCTCTGGTACTTGGCCCCGCTCGGCCTGAGGACAAGGACAGGACGGCAAGGGTGGGTAAGCAAGACGGACATTCGGACATCACACCGCGTAAGGGGAATGGGGGCTCGGCTCACACAAGACCATGAGCCATGTGACCATTAGATTTATCATAATGTAAAAAAAAAATTGACAAAGTAACTTATAGTCTCCAAATGGTTGATGAGATATGAGGCTGTAATAGCGGTCATTGTAACTGTAAGATTGGCAAGTGTTTTCAAGTTCAACCAATAAGGCAATTTGCTAAAAGCTTTAGGTGTCCTCTCACTTAGGAACTACCATTACATCTCTCACACTGAATAACTTTCGGCCCTCATCACACCATCAAATTAGAACCAGAAATTACAATTACTTCAGGTTAATGTTATGGAGCTCGAGGCATTAGTTATACTGCAAGTGATGAGAAAGTGACTTACTGTTTGCAGATGACCACAGTGTTGCTATGGCTCAGATAGCCAGTGTATCGGGCGCCTGCTAGGAGGCACATGAGCCTCAGGTCCATGCGATCCGTATCCACGAAGCCAGATATAGCCACGATCTGAGAAGAGGAAACATTGTTAGGGCAAAATAGCAAAACGTGTATAGGGGCAAAATGTCATAAGATTTTGGTATTGGGAAATACAGCATGGCTACTTCCGTAAAATACCGGTACACTGTAAAAAGTATAACAAAACATCTAGGAAAAAATATTCTGGAAACACTGCTGATAGTAAAGGAGGAACTGTGAAGGAAATAAGTTTCTTGAAGGAAAGTGTGGAAAGGTACTGGGCCTTACATGCTGCGAGCAGGGCTTTGCTCCAGGGGGGAAGGCAAAGGGGAGGTGTATTGCTTTATGTGGGGGGACCATCTTCCTCTTCTTCAGGACAGACTCAAGCCAGTGGACAGTGACACATCGCTTCCCCTCCCTAAGGGCCTGGACACAATCATGCACCAGGGAAAATGTTATTAAAGTGTAGTAAATCACACACACACACACACACACACACACACACACACACACACACACACACACACACACACATAAATATATACAAATATTTAAAAATATCTTAAGGGATTTAAAAAAACAAACCTGTGTACAATCACTATGCAATAAACAGACAATGTTCAATTCCCTGATTTGCATGATCCGACATTCTAAGCAAAAGCACTATTAAGTTTGCATGAAGCACAGGTTATCTAGATGGGTCTTCTTCACACCTGTATAGGCGAGATGAGGCATCATTGTACCACCTACCTGAACATACATGCTGCTGACTTGACTTTCACAAAGCAGGTGGGTGCACCGACTGTTCAGGGACGAGTCCACAGTACCACCATGATCTACAATGGTCTGCAGGAAGAGGGAGATTTCAAATTCCGCAATAAGCGTTTTGTTTTCAAATATATACGGCAAACAGCGCAGTAACTTTCACACACACACTGATGCATTCAACAAATTAAGTCACCTTTTTCCAACTTGACAAGAGTTGTCTGTCGGCCATCTGTTCTGGATAGTCAGCAATGGCAAAAACACATCCTGCTAGGCAACCCCCTTCAGGAACTGAGGGACGAAAAAAGCATGTGTTAAAAAGTTGGAAAATGTCTTGAAGATGGATCAGCATTTCCAAAAGCCTTTTCTTTTGCACACCAACCACCATGGATATGAATACTAGACACTCTGTTGACCACAATTGACTAAAGTCGGATTGCTGACATGTTTCGCCAGCATACTGCTGCCATCGATCTGTGACAACGCAGTTACACGCATTACCCTGTAGGTGGCGGTAATATCTATGAGACAGAGCTCGAAATCGACGTCATTAGGGCTGCAACTAACGATTATTTTAATAGTCGACTAATCGATAGATCTAGTCACGATTAATCACGATTAGTCATGAAAAGAAAAGACTTGGTCCAACCTTCGACAAACCTTCCCGGCGGCCTCTAGCGCAGGGAAGTGAAAAAAATCTTAAGCTCACAATGAGCTTTAAATCATGATGGTAGCTTAATTACTCCAAGATACAACGTCCAATTCATACGTGCTGGGCAATTTTAGGTGGAAAAAATTAATAAAGCATTAATAAAGTAAGTAAAAAAGCATTGAATTAAATGAAACGATTAGTCGACAATGAAAATTCTTGTCAACAAATTTTTATAGTCGATTAGTCACAATTTGGCGACTAATCGTTGCAGCCCTAGACATCATATCCCCTGCATTCCACTTCAAAAGGCTGAACATGGCATCTAGTGTTCATATCCATCATCAACCCCAAGCTAGAGAAGGTCACCATGGTAACAACATCTTAAATACAATAACACTTCCAATGTAAGGTGAAAAACTACAACAAGCTGAGTGGGTGTGTTCTTACTTTCCACGCCCGGCTCATGACCGAACAGTTGGTGAGGCTGTATAGGGTGGATGCCCGGCTGCATTCCCGGCTGAGCCTGCGGTGGCATGCCCTGCTGCGGCGGATGCGGCATCCCCTGCTGATTCTGGTTCTGGAGCTGCTGCTGCTGCTGCTGCTGCCGCTGTTGCAGGTGCTGCTGCTGCAACTGCTGCTGCTGCATGAAATGCTGCTGCTGCTGTTGTTGCTGCAAGTGCTGCTGTTGCATTTGCTGTTGCTGATTCTGCTGCTGATTTTGTTGCTGTTGTTGCTGCTGCTGCTGCTGGAGCTGCATTTGCATCCTCTGCTGCTGCAACTGCTGCAGCTGCTGCTGGAGAGCATGCTGTTGTTGCTGCTGGAGCTGCTGCTGCAGGGGTGGGCGCAGGAGCTGCTGGGGCCGAAGCTGCTGCTGAGAGAACTGATGCTGCTGCTGCTGCTGCTGCTGCTGCTGCTGCTGATTGAAGAGCTGCTGTGGATGCATCTGTTGCTGATGAGCCTGTTGTTGTTGCTGCTGCTGCTGCTGCATAAATTGATGGGACTGCTGGGGCATCTGAGGAAAACCTTGCGGTGGAACCTGTTGCTGTTGCTGCTGTTGTTGTTGCTGCTGCTGCTGTTGCTGCTGCTGCTGGTGTAACTGCATGACTTGGGGTGGCATGTGGGGCATCATTGTATGTTGTTGAGGTGGCATTTGCTGCGGGTGATGCTGTTGCTGCTGTGGCAACTGATGGCCCTGCGGCTGCTGCTGCTGTTGCTGTTGTTGCTGCTGCTGCTGTTGTTGTTGTAGGAGATGTTGCTGTGCTTCAGTTAGCTGCTGCAGTGGCCCTGGCGTCTTGGCTTGGTTGAAAACAAGCTGGTTTGGCACGCCAGGCTGACCAGGGTGCGCCTGCTGCTCCCCTGGCTTGGCTGAGCCAGTCAGACTCTGGAGAATCTATGGTGTGAAACAATGGCAAAACAAAACGCTTACGTTACATTCAGAAATTGTGTGAAGTAAGACTTTTAGTGACAGCAATAGGATTCAGACTCTTATTTTCATATGTTTGCAAGTGCTTTATAGACAACTGTATTGCCTATACAGCATTGCGAGTGAAAACAGGTCATACAAGTCAAATGAGGCCAAATTACAAGAAATTGGACTTCTTCTTGGAACTTCAAGTCCATAATCAAGAAGTTGACATCCAGTTGCTTGTAAATGTAACTTAGCTCTGATTGACACCAACGCTTACATCCCGAGCTTGTGGCCGTACTTACATGTGCAACATTGGAGGGCCTGTTGGGCTGCGGCACCTCAGCGCTATTAGTGATGTTCCTTAGTGTTCTGGCTGCAGGACTCCATCCCGGTACGCCCTCTGGCCTGTCAGCAGGCACCGACCCTGCCCCTCCGGCTCCGGCTCCAGCTGCCTCTGCGGGCACCTGTGCGCCACCAGCCCCCGCCGCCGCCCCAGGAATTACGGGTACGCTGGCACACAAGTTGATGAGGCCAGACTCCTTCCCTGGCCGGCGTTTGGCAGTCGCCCCAGGAGGAGGCTGCGGCACTTCAGCGGGCGTCCAGTTTAGATTCCGCTCCTCCTTCTCCGCACCAGAGTCGTCGGAGTCGTCGAACATCAGTTCGCTTCGTCGCTCCGGCTTGTGGACCGGGCTAGCGGAGCGGGATCTGGAGCGGGACTGAGAACGCGAGGCTGACCGAGATGAGGAGCGGGGCCGCCGTCTGGGCCGCGGCCGTCTGCGTCTTGCCTTGGGCGAGGCATCGCGGGACGAGGCGCCGCTTGACCGCCGGCTGCGCGGGGAACGACGGGGGCTGTAGCTGATGTCTGAGCGAGAGCCGCGGCTTTCATACTCGCTTCCTTCATCCTCCTCCTCCTCCTCTTCTTCCTCCAGGTAGATCAAACGAGGGTGGTACAGCTGCTCATCCTTCCGGGCCTTGTCCTTCACCGTATCCACCACCCATTCTGGAGTAACTATGAGAATGCTACTCTCCTTCAAGGCACGCTCATACTTTTCCTTACAAGAACAAAACAGATGACAGATTCGTAAGTTTCATTTAAAATTAGTCATAGGAGTAGGAAATGGATCACACTCAATTTTGAATTTTGACACTGAAGAAGGCTCTGTGCAGCCGAAACGTCTGTCATGTCAGTCCCTGCAATGTTAAAATAAGAAGAAAACAACAAGGAAGAAAAATTGAGTGCGACCCATTTCCTACTACCAGATTACTTCAGAGAAACACCAACAAGACGGAAGAGCGCGGTGTGTGGAAGATAACTTTTAAAATTAGTCACACAACAGTTGATGAGAGATCTCCTATCAGTTCATTGGATCCTCACTTAACTATTTCCCCTTCCACATGCAGTTTCACATTAATTTTTATATAAGATTTGGATAATGTGCCTTTATTTGGAACTTTGTGGTATTTAGAGTTGATTCATGAAAACATTAAGGGCAGCAGATATGTATGCCCACATGTCTGAGAAAAATATTAGCAAGGGAACAAATAAAATAGGATCTGTCTTATTGTGCATGCATTCAACAGTAAAGAATAGTTTAGAAACTGATGAAAGTATTTTTTTAAGAGCCACAATACATGGCCTTGTCCAATAAACTTGAAATGACCTGAAATGCAGACACCAGAAATTAGGTTCAAACAGCATGTTGTGGCAATGATATAGACTTGCCTTCCAAAATACGCCATTTTCCAGTCAATAAAGGCCACATCAGAAACTAGTCAGTTGGGTAGTTGTTGATGGGTCCAATGAGCAACGTCAATATAAAAAACAAAAAACAATTGAGCAAGATGACATCTTAAGATGATTACCCCCTTTGGCTCTGGCACAATCAGATGGGTGCACTTCTTATTGAGTGACAGCTGACAGTCTCCACCGTGGTACGTGATCAAGGCCCAAAGAGTACTGAGATCGTCTGGAAGCTGTGGAAGACAAACATGTATTCAAGAACTGTTCTATAAAACTTTCTTGCACTCTTGCAATGGAGAGCTAAGGCAACAGGCCAAAGATACGGCAGGGTCTGCAATGTTTTACACTTACCCGCGGAAGACATGCCGTGACGCCAAAGAATAGCTGGCCCGACTCTGGAGAGAAGCCTGTGACCCTTTAGAAGTTCTGTTAAATTAACAAACTTAGCATGCTTGTATATCATTTTTACCATTAACCATAATTGTGCAATATGCCAAAAGTTAAGTATGGGTTCACAAGATCATCTGGATCACAATCAGAACTGACGTAGCATACCTGCAGTACCTGTGTTAATGTAAGTTGAAAAGAAATAGACCGCAACAATACGTTTATTTCCCAGAAAGTACTTAAATCCAATGCCATTCCAAAAGGATACGGTAGTAAGTCTCCACATCGCACGGACAGAATCACCCATGATGGCTGTGTATGGGGGAAAAAAACACGTGTTCAAAATAATATCAAAACAAATACTTGTTTGACTATTGACAGCGACAAAGACCATGTACAGCCAGCAGTTACCTTTACAACAGGCAAGTCAAACACTTCTCGGGATTCCCCAACTTCAGGATTATCGCCATCGACAGCAATGATGTGAGTAGCCAAAGCATTATAGGACACTTCTTTTCCTTTCCCTGCTTTCAAAAGCTGAATGACCTGTGAAGGGTTGAGACAGGATTAGAACTTCTTGGCAGTACATTTGCTGCTATTCCCAATGTAAAACGCATCACCCTCAAATGACGAAATCAGGATTTAAGATGGCTAGACTCTAGTTGTAATAACATCCGGCATTTACTTTGTATGTAAGAATAAGCTCACAGCCGGTTAGCAAGCTAGCTTAAGTCAACCTGCTGGGTTGCTTGCTATAAACAAAAGTATCACTCTGTAAAAGGCAGGTTATACAAAGACACCAAACCGCTTTTGGTGATATAGATAGAGTGGAAACAATGTATTAACACAGTTGCTTTTGTTCTTTACACGTTATGTTGTATAATACTAATTGCAGTGGGACAAATACATAAACAACTCATGAGGTATACTAGCAAAAGAGATGTGGGGAAACTGTAGGTGAACATGGCTGCTAATGTGAATATATAGCATTTCACAGCATGATGTCTCTTCGTAATAACAGACACACAACAGAATATCATCATGGCACTTCTTCCTAACGATGGAGCTTATTATCTGTACTTCAATAGCTGTTCTGGACAAAATAATGATACTTGAAGAGGCAATCGGCCAATGACATCAAATAGCTAAGCTGGCTAAAGTTAGCCCAACATGAACTTGTTAGCAAGCCAGACCTCATTTCAGACACTGCACTGCAACACTTCAAAGATAATGATATCGCTAGATGCATGCCTTAACAGGCAATCAAAGCCGCCAAATGACCCTTGCAGGCATGACTTATATCAGCAAGAATCATGTCACTTCAATACACACAATGGAGATGGCTAGCAAGTTAGCAAAATTGTTGTGCAGCTACGTAGCAATAACTGGCTAGCAAGTGAACTCTGCTGTGTTTATTGCTTACCTTCTGGTCAATATCACCAACCACGTAAAATTTCACGTCTTTGAAAAGTTCTTCAGGCACCGTCAACTCCTCTTCAGACATTGTAATGTAGTTTTAAAGCGATGATACTCATTTATATTGCTTAGTATCACCCTGTCTTCAATGAACTCGCATCAATTCGGTGCCCTCAAAGTGCAATCTCCTAAGCGCCAAATACTACGCGGGCTTTGGAAGCCTACATTTCGCCCTCAGGAGGGGGGGTAAAACAGAGGGCTATTACTACATTCATAGTTTGAAGCAATTTTGAACAAATGTAATGTGTATACATTCTTCATACTTTCAAAATATAATTTTCTGCTATACAATTTGCTGTTATAGTGTTTTCATAATCGTTATACTTGCAGAAAATATATAAGATGCTGGGGGCGTATTACAGAAACTTCCTATCTTGAAAATCTTATCTTATCTGTCTAGTTACCGCGGCAACGGCACTTTAGGACCGAATTTAGGAAAAGCGTATTACAGAACAGCGTTTCCTAAGTTGTTTTGCGCATCCTATCTTAAGTTAAGAAAGGGGTATTACAGAAGCATCCTAACTTCGAAAAATCCCAAATAATTGGTCCTAACTTTAGGACAGCCACCCAGCTGTCCTAATTCCAGTTATCCATTGATTTGTTAGCCAAAATGTAGCTGGTGTTTATCACCATTTCCCACGCTCAGCTTGCTTGCTGTTTCAGCCAGAGCTAACAGACTGTTACAGTGAAGTCTATCCGGGAAAACAACGCAATTGTGAACGGATGAAATGTTAATTAAATTAGGCTATATTGACTGACCCAAACGATGTGTGAAGTGCAGAGTTGATGATAAATATACCCGACTTCGATGTGAAGTCCAATAGGCCTATCAATGACAGCCGACCATGGGTCAAGCCAAGTCGGCTAATTGTCATTTATTTATAGCCTATACATGCGCTGGTCATACAAAGACATTTCATGAAATTACGTCTTAACTGTTTTGCGTGCATTCGCTTGGAAAAACAAAGCATAGGGATGAAAATATGGAAAATGGGAAGCTTTTATTGGGACTGAAACCACAATGCATTTGGTCAACTTGAGGTTGCAGGCAGCGAGAGTGACCTAATTTCGTCCTCACAGATGTTGCTGTATTATAAATCCGTTCGGTGGAACGTCACTAATAAGTGCGTTATTTAAAAGTAATGAGCTTAAAAAGTTTAGCGAAATATTTACGTCCTCTTCCTCTCTGGTTTGGTATCACGCAGACCGCGAGATGCAGCAGCAGTCAAATCTGTGTATTCTAGCTTGCGTCGCACTACTGTTGCTAGGTAGCGGTGCATTTGTTGTCAGGTAACAGACATAAAATGTAGATTGTCGATGTTTAGATCGCTACTTTAGGATTCCTAACTCAAGATAAGATAGGATTTCCAAAGATAAGATAAGAATCCTAAATTAAGTTAGGATTTGTTTCTGTAATACCAAACTGGAAAAAATCTTATCTCAAGTCAAAAGTTAAGATAGGACGACTGAAGATAGGAAGTTTTCTGTAATACGCCCCCTGACCTTACTCCCCCGTCAACGGAAGTCCGATGTTCTATTTACAGGAGGAGAATCTTCCTTCCGGTTCGGACAACTGGGGGCACTCACAGCCCTTCCTAGAGAACATCTGTGGGGCAATCTCTTTGGGGCAATCATATCTATGTGCCAGAGTCATTTGTTGTGCGGGGATGTCTGAAAGTAACTGCTTAGTTACAGCTAACATATTTGGCCTTATTTGGCACGTGGTCCACCTTCATCTACCTCCCTAATCCCCTGCCCAATGCATTGGGTTTTGGTAGCTCCCAGGGGTAGGCTGTTTCAGAAAGCAGCTTTAGGGTTAATAAATAAGCAGAGTTAGAATATTTGTAATAGCCTATATTGTGGCTGTGAACTATTTTCAATACTATTCTGTCCTACTTCCCTTACATACTGTAGTAGGCTACATACAAAGGTTGACTGAACTAAAAAAAAAAAAAAATTGAAAATTAAGTTGGACACCTTGCAATATCCAAAGGAAAGTGATGAAATTAATGTTTGACATACACATAAAGAGTCTATGGCGGGCTAAATCAGGCCTATGTTCCTGTCAGGGTTTTCACAGTTGTTAATGTTTCATGAATATGACCATATAGTACAGTGTAATAATGCATGAAAACAAGTCATTTTGGAAAATGGCAGTCATATTGAATTCTGGGCAAAGTTTGTTGTGGCCTTATGTTTTAATTTCTTCCAATAGGCCTTCTGGTCAGTAATCCTCAGAGAAAAGTTTGGTAGGACGAAAGGCCTAATTTTCCCACCTGATGACCTGCCTATCTTCAGTCTAATCTCAAGTTTGACAAATATGTTGTCACTCTTTGCCTAACCTAGCCTATAGCCTATTGGTAGGACATCTGAGAGCAGAGAGGAAACTGGAAGGAGAGAGATGGGAGAGGCGCAGCACAGGACTCAAGCCAGATTCTTGCTCTTGGGCAGATGCATGGTAAGCTGTCCCTGCTTCAATGTGGTCACTTGTCTGTGACATACGAAGAATGATGTCATTATAGAACTCTATGATGTGTCAAATAGAGATGATTCTAAAACCTCACCTGAGCCTAAAGATACTCATTTAGCAGCAGGACACTGCAGAGGTCAGTTGGATTCTTGTTTGCTCCTGGATATTCACACACGGCTCAGTTAATATGGAACTCAGATGGACAGCAAAACTGCGGTGCTGGATCATCACAATGCTGTGAGTACATGAAAATCAACACAGCATTTTCATCTAAGCAGACTAAGTGTAGGATTTTTTTGTTAAGCTCAACTTTAACATGAGGACACAAGACTGAATAACTTTTAAATGGCTGTCACAAAACAATATGACTTACTATTTCTGGTGGAGAGTTAGAGGAGTCAACCTAACATGAAGGCTCCCCCAAGCTTTTACACCTTAAGTTAATGCACTTTGCCTTTGTAGGACAGTGTTATGTTACACTGTCACATTACATTATTCTCTGGAATTGGCTGGTCCGGGCGACTGAGTCGATGTGGTTGGAGAATGACAGCTCATCATCAATCATGACGGCAAGGTTTCTTGCAACTTTGTTTGGGGTCACAGTGGCGGAGCCCCATCTTGAGGTTGATGTTGTGTGACAGAGTGACTCTGTAGCTTGGTCCACTGGGAGCTCTGTCTTGGACAGGTTCAGCTCTAGATGATGGTCCTTCATCCATGTTGACAAGTCGGTGAGGTAAGCTGAGATGTGTGTTGAAACCATGGAGTCCTCTGGATGAAACGACAGGTACATCTTGGTGTCATGAGCCGCACGTTGCCTTTGTACTAGTTCATGATAGTTGTACCAAGGTGTGATAGGCCAAAAATGTATAACATTTGACTTCCACTTTACTGGCAAACAAGATCACCTGGACCAAGTAGTTAAAAATGACAGTGATACACAGTCATGACACACACACACACACACACACACACACACACACACACACACACACACACACACACACGCACGCACGCACACGCACACACACAAACACACACACACATGTGTTCTTGAGCTCCTACACCATACAGCCCAATGTGCCATCATTTGGACTGACACAAACACCTTCTGTTCTGCCCCCAGTTTTAAACTGATGAAAAGAGAAGCTTAAGTTGTAAGTTGAATGTTTGTTGGTATAATTTGCTGGTATGTCGGGGTGCTTAATGCAGAGTTGCTTGTGCTCTTATTTTGACGTGGGGTCCTGGTTGCGTGTGCCCGTTTCTATGGCAGCAGTGACAAACTCTTGGGAATGAATGAAATGTTGCTAAGAATCAACACGTAACTTAATGAATGCCGAAGATAATGCCGGTAACTTCATTTCACTTTGTACCGGAGTACACTTATGTCCGCTCTAAGGCAGCAATGTCTGTAAGTGTTTTTTAAGATTATAATACCTACCTGTTCGTATTGATTGTGTCAACGTTAGTGAACTTTATGGGTGCTTTTCTCTGTGTCATCGTAACCTAATTTAGCTAACCGTTATGATGCTGACGTTCGTCTCATATTTATAACAACGCATACCTTCTTATTCTGTTCTCATCATCGCTTGATATTACAATTTTGAACAACGTGAATATGTGTTTAATCTATTGTAGCGTGCTGAAGTAGGATAAGTAACACTTCATTTATTTTCTCGTGTAGATGGCTTGCTAGCACAATTGTTGTTACAGTGCAGTGCCCTATGGTTTAGGCAGACGCCTAATAAGTGGTTTTCATTGTTTGTTTACAGTTTCACACGTTGTTTTCGACCAAATAAATACCACGTTGGAAGAAAAACGAGTTTAGCTGCCTGTCAAGTCTGTGTACGCTCCACTGCTGTGCTAACACTCAGATAAGGACAGAACAGTGAAAAGACAACTAGCAAGGAGCAACGGATAATATTAGAACTCCAGTATGCCGTCGTCACGCCCCTCGTCTCCACCTCCATCGGTCCACTCAAGAGCAATAGTGTCCGGCTGCGTCCTGCGTCCACTAAAGACACGCCCACCTCTCGCTCGAGACACGCCCTCTCGAGACACGCCTACCGGTAGTGGCAGGAAACAGGATTTAGCGCCGCCATACGAATGCAAACAGTGAATAAAAGTTGTTAAACGGTATTTCATATAATGATGAGATACTGAGAACCTCAGCTGATGAGAGCTGAGAACCTCAGCTTTCCATAACTGAAAACGGCATTTTCCTAGCATCTACCAATCCGAAGGTAGCCTACTTTAAGTGCGGGGTTACTTTTCTAAAGATAGCGTTTTGTTTCCTTGGAAACGGAACAGAGATGAAGCCAGACAGACTGACGAAGCGATAAAACAATGTATGTCATTTGACTCGGTTTTGCATTATTATGGATGCATTTCTAATCTTGACATTCTAATGAACAATCTGTGCGAGTTTCAAAATGCGTTTTTATGGAACATGGGAGTAAAATGTGTTAACAGTACGCCCGTCTGGGATTTGTTAGCTAGTCCGCTAGTTAGCTAGCAAGTAAATAGATATTACAATCGATCTGTCTCAATGGCCCAAACATACACAAAGGAACACCAGGATTTGGATGTTTAATATCAGCAATTTGTCAAAGCAAAACATTTTGAAAACATTCACAGACCAGTTCATTATATCCACAGCCTTGAGTGTCGGCAAATCTTCCCACTTTTGACACATGATGTAGTGTAGAGCTAGCACTTGCTAGCTAACTAGCGGGCCAGCTATTTTAACAAATCCCAGACGGGATGTAAACACATTTACTCCCATATCACATAAAAACACATTATGAAATTCGCATAGATTGTCCATTAACATGTCAAGATTAGAAATGCATCCATAATAGTGCAAAATTCTAGAATCTCTCTGGTCAAATAGCGTGTGCGTAACACATAAACCGCGTCCGTTTCCAAGGAAACAAAACGCTATCTTTAGAAAAGTAATTCCGCACTTAAAGTAGGCTACCTTCGGATTGGTAGCTGCTAGGAAAATACCGCTTTCAGTTATGGAAAGCTGAGGTTCTCAACTTTTAAACAGGACCCATGGTGTGTCTTTAGGTCTAAATTAAAAATATTCTGTGTCAGATCGAAAAAATGAAGTTTTGAATGGGTTTCAATGGCTCCAACGGGCTTCAAAGGGCTGTGGTGTAATCCATTTTTCAGACCGCTCGAGACACGCCTTCAGACCGCTCGAGACACGCCTTCTCAAGACACGCCCCTGTCTTGCAGGACGCAGACAGACCCTACTCCACAAGAGCCAGCTCGAGGCGCTCGTCCTCTTCAAGAGTTTCTGTCATGGAGGCTGCCAAAGCTAGAGCCACAGCCGAGGCAGCGCTCACCAAGGCATCTTACGCCAAGCGACAGGTTGAATTGAAAAAGGAGAGAGCCAAGCTGGATCTACAAAGGGCAGCATTAGAAGCAGATTTGGAGGCATTGGAGTATGAAAGGGATGCAGAGGCAGCGCGGGTCGAAGCTGAGGTGTGGGAAGCAGCTGTTGCCATAGAGAATGAAGATGTACAGAGCCTAACTGGTATGGTTACTCGACAAGCGATCCAGCAGCGCACTGAAGAGTATGTGGAACACCAGTCACAGGTCAGCGTACAGTCTTCTGCCTTACCACATCACCATGAAACGCAACACACGTCGTACAGTCCTCCATGTCAGTCAGTACCTGGAGCTGTAGAGGTAAACCCCCCAGTCAGAGTCTTCACACCCACCAGCACAGGAGCCACTTTCTTCAGCATACAGTGTCCAGCCTCACCTCATCACCACGAAACCCGGTACCTGGTGAACAGCCCTCCATTTCAGCCAGTGCCTGGAGCTGTAGAGGTGAAGCCCCCACTCAGAGACTTCAGACCACCATTACACGAGTCACAGTTCACCAGCATACAATCTCCAGCCTCAGCACGTCACCACGAAATCCAGTACCTGGTGAACAGTTCTCCATTTCAGCCAGTACCTGGAGCTGTGGTAAACCCCCCACTCAGAGTATTCACACCACCAGCACACGAGCCACAGTTCATCAGCTTACAGTCTCCAGCCTCACCGCATTACCATGAAACCCAGTACCTGGTGAACAGCCCTCCATTTCAGCAAGCACCTGAAGCTGTGGAGGAAAAACCCCTAGTTAGAGAATTCAGACGACCGACACATCAACTACAGATCAGCGCACAGCCCCCTGTTTTTCCAGATCACCACGAAACACAGTACACAGTGAACAGCCCTTCATTTCAGCCAGCACCTGAAGCTATAGAGGTAAAGCCGCCACACAGTCACACTGCCATCGCCACACACAATCAGCATCCTCCTGTTCAGCATGACTCTCCACCCATGATCGACTTTGCCAAGTTCCTGGCGCGCAGAGAGTTAGTGACCACGGGGCCTTACTAAATTTGACGACGACTCAGCAGAGAATTTTCAGAGCATGGCAGTCATCTTTCTTCAATGCAACACAGGGCTTGGGGCTTACATACAGTGAAGAGTTAGACACTCCTTGCGAAGTGGCTGGGCAAAGAGTCATCGGAACATGTGAAGAGGATTCGTGCTGTTCATGTCACTAACCCCAGAGCTGCCCTCTGTTTGTCCTGGCAGAGACTGCAAGAATGCTATGGTACACCAGAAATGATGGAGAATGCACTGTTCGAAAGGCTAGACAACTTTCCCCGACTGTCAGTCAGAGACAATGTGAAGCTGAGAGAGCTTAGTGACCTTCTTATGGAGCTGCTAGCAGCTAAGAATGACGGCTACCTTCCCGGGCTGGCTTACCTCGACACGCCTCGTGGGGTAAAACCCATTGTAGAGAAGCTGCCTCCTAGCTTGCAAGAAGAAAAGTGGCTCACCACAGGCTCCCGCTTCAAAGAGCAGCACAGAGGATCTTTTCCTCCCTTCTCATTCTTCGTCTCGCTTCATGGAACGCGAGGCAAAGGCCCGCAATGACCCAAATTTCACTGTGTCGAACAACAGCAGAGGCGAGAAGACGTACATATCTGTGCAGAAGACGGACATATCCGCCACCGGTGAGACAGACATCACAGGCGCTACAGACACTGACCCAGCTCAATACTGCCCTGTGCACAAGAAAAGTCATTCAGTAGAAAATTGTAGGTCATTCAGGACGAAAACACTGCATGAACGGAAGGACATTCTAAAAGAACACAAGCGCTGTTACAGATGCTGTGCCCCCAACCACCTTGCCAAGGACTGCCAAGCAGCACTGAAATGTGGTGAGTGTGAGAGTGACAGACACTGCTCAGCCATGCATCCCGAGACCTCTCAGACACCACCTCCGTCTTCAGCCCCACCTGGTGCAGAAGCACGGCCAACCAGCCCCCCCCTGGAAGTGACAACCTTCCGAACTCACATTCTCCAGGATGGATGTCCATCCCACCTCATTCCTTGCCACGACACCATCTGCTGTAAAGAGAGACTGAGCCACGGCGGGGAGCACAGGTATGGACACTGTGCTCACACATCACAGCCTCCCAGAGCAGCCTCGACACCAGCCTCCCAGAGCAGCCTCGACACCAGCCTCCCAGAGCAGCCTCGACACCAGCCTCCCAGACACCATCCTCCCAGAGTAGCCTCGACACCAGCCTCCCAGACACCAGCCTTGACACCAGCCAACCAGACACCAGCCTCCCAGACACCAGCCTCGACACCAGCCTCCCAGACACCAGCCTCCCAGGGCAACCTCCCAGACACCAGCCTCCCAGACACCAGCCTCCCAGGGCAACCTCCCAGACACCAACCTCGACACCAGCCTCCCAGACACCAGCCACGACACCAGCCTCCCAGACACCAGCCTCCCAGGGCAGCCACCCAGACACCAGCCTCGACACCAGCCTCCCAGACACCAGCCTCCCAGGGCAGCCACCCAGACACCAGCCTCTCAGACACCAGCCTCCCAGGGCAACCTCCCAGACACCAGCCTCCCAGACACCAGCCTCCCAGACACCCAGACACCAGCCTCCCAGACACCCAGATACCAGCCTCCCAGACACCCAGATACCAGCCTCCCAGACACCCAGACACCCAGACACCAGCCTCCCAGGGCAACCTCCCAGACACCAAACACCCAGACACCAGCCTCCCAGACACCCAGATACCAGCCTCCCAGACACCCAGATACCAGCCTCCCAGACACCAAACACCCAGACACCAGCCTCCCAGACACCAGCCTCCCAGACACCAACCTCCTAGAGCCAGCCTCCTAGACACCAACCCCCCAGACACCATCTTCCTAGAGTCAGCCTCCCAGATCTACAGGTAACCTGGTGGCCACCTCACCAGGCCTCTTTTGTATGCTACCACCTTGGTGGTCAGTAGAGTCACCGGTGGCCATGTCCTCCTACAGTGCTGCCATAATAACGCAGCGGCTCGGTAGAGTCACCGGTGGCCTTGTCCTCCCACAGTGCTGCCATAATAACGCAGCGGCAGCAGCAGCAGCAGTAGCAGTAGCAGCAGACTTTTCTCAGTCCATCGCTGCTACAGATTCTCTGCTATGCCTTACTACCTGGCCCTCCCAGACACCTTTCAGCACCCGCTGTTCACGCCCACCCACTCCAATACTGCCAGAACAGCGGCAGAAGACTTACCTGCTGCCCATCTCTGACACCACCTTCTCCTAGAGTGACTGAAAAAAAAAAAAAAAAAAAGTGTTCAAGTGTAAAAGCTAAGTTTAGTATTGGCATCAGTAATGCCAGACGGGGAGTGTTCTGCCCCCAGTTTTAAACTGATGAAAAGAGAAGCTTAAGTTGTAAGTTGAATGTTTGTTGGTATAATTTGCTGGTATGTCGGGGTGCTTAATGCAGAGTTGCTTGTGCTCTTATTTTGACGTGGGGTCCTGGTTGCGTGTGCCCGTTTCTATGGCAGCAGTGATAAACTCTTGGGAATGAATGAAATGTTGCGAAGAATACGTAACTTAATGAATGCCGAAGATAATGCCGGTAACTTCATTTCACTTTGTACCGGAGTACACTTATGTCCGCTCTAAGGCAGCAATGTCTGTAAGTGTTTTTTAAGATTATAATACCTACCTGTTCGTATTGATTGTGTCAACGTTAGTGAACTTTATGGGTGCTTTTCTCTGTGTCATCGTAACCTAATTTAGCTAACCGTTATGATGCTGACGTTCGTCTCATATTTATAACAACGCATACCTTCTTATTCTGTTCTCATCATCGCTTGATATTACAATTTTGAACAACGTGAATATGTGTTTAATCTATTGTAGCGTGCTGAAGTAGGATAAGTAACACTTCATTTATTTTCTCGTGTAGATGGCTTGCTAGCACAATTGTTGTTACAGTGCAGTGCCCTATGGTTTAGGCAGACGCCTAATAAGTGGTTTTCATTGTTTGTTTACAGTTTCACACGTTGTTTTCGACCAAATAAATACCACGTTGGAAGAAAAACGAGTTTAGCTGCCTGTCAAGTCTGTGTACGCTCCACTGCTGTGCTAACACTCAGATAAGGACAGAACACCTTCAAAGCCTTGGTATTAGGTTGGATATTGTAGCTTCTGCAAATATGACTAGTAACATCTCTGAAAGGGGACAAATTTGCACCATGTTGCTTTGTCATCACATCAATGAGGTGTAATGAAGACCACCTTCAGTCTAATCTCAAGTTTGACAGAATATGTAGTCACTGCACTTTGCCTAGTATATCGACAGGACAGGAAGGAACGAGAGAGATGGGATAGGCGCAGCACAGGACTCAAGCCAGATTCACCTTAGGGCTCGGAAGCATTCAGACCCTCTGAAGGGAGAAATCATGGGAAAAGTTTGAGAACCACTGCCTTAGGGTGATAGGCTCTTGGACGGATGCATGTTAAGATGTCCCTGCATTCCAATGTGGTCACTTGTCTGTGACATAGAATGATGTCATAATAGAACTCTATGATGTGTCAATGGAGGTGATTCTAAAACCTCACCTGAGCATAAAAGGTACACATTTAGCAGCAGGACACTGAAGAGGTCAGTTGGATTCTTGTTTGCTCATGGATACTCACACACGGCTCAGTTAATATGGAACTCAGATGGACAGAAAAACTGATGAAGGTGCTGGATAATCACAATGCTGTGAGTACATGAAAATCAACACAGCATTTTCATCTAAGTAGACTAAGTGTAGGATTTTTTTTTGTTTAGCTCAACTTAAACATGAGGACTCAAGAATAAGTAACCTTTACATGATTGTCACAAAACAATATGACTTACTTGTAAGCCTAAGCTTAATTACATGATGGACTGGTATATTTCTGGTGGAGAGTTAGAAGAGGGTCATTCCACGCCAAATCAACAGGAGCCCGCGCACTTAGGTCTCAAAAAATTCTGAAAATATTACCAATTGTACCCATGGTTCTTAAGAGAAACACTGTAAATTTATTTGAATGTAAGATACTCTGCTTGTTACAGACAATTTTACTGGGGGAGGGGGGTGCCCATTTTCTTCACACTCTTTTTTTTGTCAAAGTTCACAAGCCCGTAGGTCAATAACTAAACCATGTAGGGATCTCAAATTTGGCATGCTAGTACATAGATAGGAATAGTTTTTTTGCAAAACTGTCAGTTTTGGTCTGTATGATCCTGCATCGTCATGGCATTCCCTCAAAGATGATACAAATTGTACTGGAGTTTTTGGCTGTGCTCTGTTTAGGCCTTCAGAAGACATATTTGTGCCCAACATAGCCGGGACCCACTAGTTTGACGCCCTCTCGGTACTTCACATGGTAATCAAACATTTTAAACAAGCGATTTAAGGTTGGTGTTAGGTTTAGGGTTAAGGTTAGGGTTAGGGTTAGGTTTAGGGTTAGGTTTAGGGTTAAGGTTAGGGTTAGTTTTAGGTTTAGGGTCGTATGACGTAAGCGGTAAGTACCGAAAGGGCGTCGAACTAGTGAGTCCCCAACATAGCCTCTTGATTTTTTTCCCTTGTAGAGACAAGTAGGAAAACTCTCATAAAAAGCTATAAATAGAAAGGAAACCCCATCAGTGTTTGACCAGAAGACCTCACAAGTCTGACAAATCATTTTGGGTGTCATTTTCAGAGCTCCAGAACCCCTTGTGGGATTGTCCACAGATTTTTATTTTATTTTTTCCTTCATTCTCCATGATTTCTTCTTTTTGAAAATGCAAATGAGACTTGTCTTATGTGATGTTTTCTTTTGTAATTTCCAACCTGAACATGGGCAACATGCACATTGAGGGCAATATGTTTTCTATGTGTTTCTTCCGCTGCCATCTGCTGGTCAAAAAAAGTAACAACATGGCTCCTTGTGCCTGACCTACTGTCTCTTTTGGTGTGCGAACCTGCTCCCACATTGAACGCTCCTGAAATCATTGAAAGTGAAAGGGATACCTGCACCCCTGCACAGGGACTCTCGGGTGATCATGTCTGGGCAAAATTTGCATTTGATTATTTAGTCTTTATATTAAATGTTATCGAAATCATGTTGCTCTCTTTTTGCATTTTGCCCATGTTCAGGGTGGAAATTACAAAAGAAAACATCACATAAGACAAGTCTCATTGGCATTTTTAAACAGAGGACTTCATGGAGAATGAAGAAAAATATAAAATAAAAATCTGTGGACAATCCCACAAGGTGTTCTGGTGCTCTGAAAATGACACCCAAAATGATTTGTCAGACTTGTGAGGTCTTCTGGTCAAACACTGATGGGGTTTCCTTTCTATTTATAGATTTTTATGGGAGTGTTTCTACTTGTATCTACAAGGGGAAAAAATCATGAGGCTATGTTGGGCACAAATATGTCTTCTGAAGGCCTAAACAGAGCACAGCCAAAAACTCCAGTACAATTTGTATCATCTTTGAGGGAATGCTATGACGATGCAGGATCATACAGACCAAAACTGACAGTTTTGCAACAAACTATTCCTATCTATGTACCAGCATGTCAAATTTGAGCTTCCTACATGGTTTAGTTCTTGAGCTACGGGCTTGTGAACTTTGACAAAAAAAAGAGTGTGAACAAAATGGGCACCCCCCTCCCCCAGTGGAATTGGCTGTAACATGGACAGTATACATCTTACATTCAAATAAAGTAACAGTGTTTCTCTTAAGTACCATGGGTACACTCAGTAATATTTTCTGAATTTTTTGAGACCTAAGTGCGCGGGCTCCTGTTGATTTGGCGTGGAATGACCCAAGAGTCAACCTAACATGAAGGCTCCCCCAAGCTTTTACAACTTAAGTTACTGCACTTTGCCTTTGTAGGACAGTGCAGAGCTGTCTGGGACAGTGTAGTTACATTACATTATTACATTACATTGCATTTGACAGACACTTTTTATTAACCAAAGCAACTTACAATCGAGGTCATAATCATAGCTGACATCACTAGTAGAAACAACAGGAAACATACTGAACAAAAAGCAGATGCTAGTTTTTTTTCCTTTTTTTAAGGTACATTTAACACACGGTTGAGTAGAGTTCAAACACACACATCCACATCAGTTCAAGCATTAGTGTAGTAGATAGGCACGGCGAAAGAGAAGAGTTTTTACTTGCTTCTTGAAGGCTGAGAGAGATGTCTTGCTGCCTCTGGGAGGCTGTTCCACCATTGAGGAACAACAACAGAGAACAGTCTTGACTGGGATTGCTTAGAGCGAGCAGGCGGCAGGGTCAGTCAGCCTGTGTTGGAAGGGCGTAGTTCTCTTCCATAAACATAAGGCTTTAGCAAGTCCATCAGATAGGCTGGGGCAATTCTTGCGATGGTTTTGTAAGCCAGGGTCAAGGTCTTGTGCTTGATCCGAGCTGCAATCGATAGCCAGTGCAACTTGATGAATAGAGGAGTAACATCCGGTCCTTTTGGGTTGACTGAATACCAAACGTGCCACTGCATTCTGGACTATCTGCAGTGGTATTAACGCACAAGTAGGTAGACCTGCCAGGAGGGAGTTGCAGTAGTCAATGCAGGACATGTCTGTGGCCTGAACCAGTCGTTATGTAGAATATTACAAGGGGCTGATTTTCTGCATGTTGGACATCTGCAATCGGCTGGTCCGGGCGACTGAGTCGATGTGGTTGGAGAATGACAGCTCATCAATCATGACGCCAATGTTTTTTGCGACTTTGTTTGGGGTCACAGTGCCAGGAGCCCCATCTTGAGGTTGATGTTGTGACAGAGTGACTCTGTAGCTTGGTCCACTGGGAGCTCTGTCTTGGACAGGTTCAGCTCTAGATGTTGGTCCTTCATCCATGTTGACAAGTCGGTGAGGTAAGCTGAGATGTATGTTGAAACCATGGAGTCCTCTGGATGAAACGACAGGTACATCTTGGTGTCATGAGCCGCACGTTGCCTTTGTACTAGTTCATGATAGTTGTACCAAGGTGTGATAGGCCAAAAATGTATAACATTTGACTTCCACTCTACTGGCAAACAAGATCACCTGGACCACTTAGTTTTAAATGACAGTGAGGCAGAATGTACAGCTAAACAGTCCTGACACACACACACATACGCACTCACACACGCACACACACACACACACACACGAACACACACGAACACACACACACACACACACACACACACACACACACACACACACACACACACACACACACACACACACACACACACACACACACACACACACAGCATGTTCTTGAGCTCCTACACATTTTTACGGCTCTATGTGCCAACTTTGGAACTGACACAAATGCTTTTAGCCTTGGTATTAGATTGGATATTGTAGCTACTGCAAATATGACTAGCAACATATCTGAAAGGGGACACATTTGCACCACGTTGCTTTGTCATCACATCAATGAGGTTCAGTCTAATCTCAAGTTTGACAGAATATTAGTCACTGCAGTTTGCCTAGTATATCGACAGGACATCTGAGAGCAGAGAGGAAAGTATGGAACGAGAGAGATGGGATAGGCGCAGCACAGGACTCAAGCCAGATTCACCTTTGGGTGATAGGCTCTTGGACAGATCCATGTTATGTCCCTGCATTCCAATGTGGTCACTTGCCTGTGACATAGAATGATGTCATTATAGAACTCTATGATGTGTCAATGGAGGTGATTCTAAAACCTCACCTGAGCCTAAAGATACTCATTTAGCAGCAGGACACTGCAGAGGTCAGTTGGATTCTTGTTTGCTCCTGGATATTCACACACGGCTCAGTTAATATGGAACTCAGATGGACAGCAAAACTGATGGAGGTGCTGGATAATCACAATGCTGTGAGTACATGAAAATCAACATAGCATTTTCATCTAAGTAGGCTAAGTGGGTTTTTTTTTAGCTCAACTTCAACATGAGGACACAAGACTGAATAACTTTTAAATTGCTGTCATAAAACAATATGACTTAAGTTACTTGTACAGCCTACCACATGGACTGGTATATTTCTAGTGGAGAGTTAGAAGAGTCAACCTAACATGAAGGCTCCCCCAAGCTTTTACACCTTAAGTTACTGCACTTTGTCTTTGTCGGAAAGTGTAGTTACATTACATTATTTTTACATTACATTTCATGTGGCAGATACTTTTTATTAACCAAGCGACTTATCGAGGACATAATCATAGCTGACATCACTAGTAGAAACAAAGTGCACAGGGGTCATTTCACGTGAAATCAGACACTTTGGGACCCGACCGACCCGGATTTCAATGTGCCTTTTTAGTAGCAAGGTAGCACCCCAGAACTGCATTGGTTTGAATCTGACATGAGTACTAAGGGAGAAACAGACTAGCGAAGGTTTACAAATGAGGGTAGGACACTATACATTCAGCCTTGATTATATCAGTCAGTGTTAGTCACAAAAAGATGTCTGTGGTGTTGTTTGGAAGCTCTTTTCTGGCTCTACATATTACACAATCAGCTTGGAATACAACAACCCTCAGAATATGAATTATGATAAATTGAAAAAATAAAAATTCAATATCTAAAAAAACTCATATTTTAAAATGGCCTGTTCCTTGTCCAAACGTAGCCGGCAATGTCATGAACAACACCTGAAATGCTGGTGTTTGGTTCTTTATTCATTTCATTCATTCACACTGATCAGTGTGGTGAGGTATAGCAAGGCCAAGGCACATCAGTGGTACCCCTCATACTTTTGTGAAAGGAAAATTACTTCAACATATCTTTTGTCTGCATACCTGCATTGTACAATCTGCATTGTAGCAAAAGATTTGTGTACACCCCACCCTCCAAATGGGCCATTTTACGAAACAGTGCCTTTTATGTCCCAGCGTTTAACCATGATGATAGAATATCTTCAAAATAGCTATAAATTCTATATCCTAATAAATTAACATTTCTTGGATACATTTTGTAGTTTAAAAAAAAGTTTAAAACTATATTCAAACATCTTAAAAACCTACCCTGAGTACTGAAAACATGCATTTCATACCCAGCTCAATGCTGAAACACTAAACTGAATGTGTGTGATATTACATTCACATAGAAATAATACAATTGTATTAGTTCTATGTTACATTCAGTGCTTTTAAAGGCAAAAAATAGAACTTCAATATTGACGAATTCTGACATGTAAAAGTCACTCATTTTGTGGAATGGCCCATTTGTCTTCCACATCAAGAAAATGTATGGAGCTATTAATAGGCCAGCGAGAGACCAGATGAAGATACACAGTAGGCCAGAGAGCAGTCCAAAGATGAAAGACGTGGAGGACTACGGGATCTGATTCAGCTCTCTGGGTGGGAGGACCATGGTGCTGATGTCTTACAGCAGGAGTGGGGAGCCGATGTCTCGAGGGCCGTTTGCGGCCCTTGAGGCCATTTTATCCGGCCCCCGATGCAATTTCAATGTTATGCAGCTTCACATGAAATATAACATATTTTGTAATGGAATCTTAGAAAATGTTTTTGCTATACAATTTAGTTATATTCAGGGGGCCTAGAGAAGGTGGGTCTGTTTTAAACGTGTCTACCTTCTATATAGACCTAAATTGCATGGGGAAATACTGATTTGTGTTCATAGTACGGCCCTAAGAGGACTTTTACGGCCCTTGTAGGAATTTTAAGTGGCCCTTCGAATGAAAAACGTTCCCCACCCCTGTCTTACAGAGACTGTATAGCCATGGACCTGGTATTCCATGGGCTAAAACAAATTAAAAAAAACATAATGTGTCCAACATTAGATAATTAGGTAATGTGTGAGTGCGCGCGCGTGCGTGTCTGTGTGTGTGTGTTGCACAGTCTCCACTGAAGGCTGTAGATGTTATAAGTCCAGCAGTACATGAGCTGTAGTTTACCTCTATTTGACTAAAGCTGTGGCAAGTTTTGTGTGTAACAGTACAGTTAGCTTCAGGGTATTTGTAGTACTGTATGTAGCATTATTTATCGCTAGTCATTTATTGTGCGTATTGGTCTTTTCTGGCTTTATTTAAGACAGGACAGTGATAAAGTGACAGGAAACAAGCGGGGAGAGAGAGAGAGACGGGGGAGGATCGGCAAAGGACCCGGACCGGAATCGAACCCGGGTCATCGGTGTACCAGCCCAGTGCCCTATCGTTACAGCCACGGTGACGGCAGGGCCTTATTATGGCACTCTTTATTGACTTTTTGCCCTGTGTTTTACTTTTTGCCCTCTGTTCGCATCAACTTTTAAGGGTTAAGTTCACAGAAGGCACTTCAATGTGCTGTATAAAAATAAAAAAAATACAACAATTCAACCAAAAGATGAAGACCACAATGACAGATTGAATACATGTAATGAAAAAAGATAAGTGGGCAGTAAACATAAGAGATGTTTTGTGTTGGCCACTGAAGGAAGATCAAAAAGATATGTCATTAGCAGAGAACATTTCAAAAGTTTGAGGTTATATATTTGAAATTATAAACAGATGTAGGTGCAATCTCAGGTGAAATATGGGGCATGGGTAAGATAAGTAAGTTAGTGGTTATAAAGAGACCATTTAATGAAGCATTTCCTCTTATTAATGCTGAGAGGCGATGTACATTGTGACCACTACAGTTTTAACATTTGGTCATTAAATCAGCCAGTATTTCCCTACAGATTAGAGGCTATTAATTTTCCAATTACATTTAAAACATTCAGTTGGTAATCAGGCACATCATTAACACATTACATGATTAATAAGAACAATTTAAGTGATATTATACCGCACATTTAATGTTTTTTCCCCTATCTAATTAGACTGAATTGTTTTATCAATTGACAATGGTAATGGAACCCTGGCGTATGAAATGGGTTTCAGAATAGTTATTTCTTTCGAAGACAAGCACTTGTCCTCCTCCTCAAAAATAAATAACGCTGTCTCTCTGATTTGATTCCACATTTTTAATCACACAATTGAAGACATACATGTATTCATAAGGCAGCTTATTTGTAATACACAACTTCAGGTGATGCTGCCCCCTGCTGTATGCTGCTCTACAAAGGCAAAGTGCAGTAACTACGCAACGTATCAAAATTGAGTGTAGACGGAAAATGGTCTTCATTACACCTCCTTTATCTTGTGGCAAAGTCTGAAGGTCCAAACGTGTCCCATTTTAGAGATATTGCTGTGTGAAATTTGCAGTAACCACAATATACACGTAACTACCTAATACCAAAGTTTGAAGCCATTTTTGTCTGTTACAATGTTGGCATAGATACTGCACTTTGGGCAGTTAAGCGGTTAGGGCATCAGACTTGTAGTCCAAAGGTTGCCGGTTCGACTCCCTACCTGGTTGGTGCGGGGAGTAATTAACCAGTGTTCGCCCTCATCCTCCTCCATGACTGAGGTACCCTGAGCCATGGTACCATCCCGCTGCACTGCTCCCTTTTGGGCACCATTGGTACCGTCTTGGGGCGCCAAAGGGGGCTGCCCCCTTGCACGGGTGAAGCATAAATGCAATTTTGTTGCAGTGTGCAGTGAATACTTGTGTGCTGTGGAGTGCTGTGTCACAATGACAATCGGAGTTACAGTTTCCCAGTTGGGGTTTGTGACTTTGCCTTTGTAGGGCAGTATAGTGTAAAGACAACATGCATTTCCCGAGACGCTGGCTGTAGGCTAGATATATTTTTCTTTTTTCCAATTGGAGAGTTCAGATGAAAACCCCCCTAAGTGCCTTTTCAGAAACATTACATAATTCATTTTTATGTAATACAAATCTATCAAAATTGCACATTTTTTATTTTATTTATGGAATTTAAATATTTATATGTATTATCAAGTACATGAATGTAAAACAAATCAACAACAGGGTTCTCTAAAAATATAGAAGTGCAGGTCTTCAGAAATGGAGTTAGGGGGTTTTGCATCTGAACTCTTCAATTATATCCAGCACCTGTGACAATTGCTTTGTTTTCTTCATGTGTGCCCACTTCAAACTGTATTGCTCTGTCAGCATTCCTCCCTGAAGCCCAGCATTGGCTTCAAAAACAGCTCTGGGTTGGATTTAGAATAGAGAGCAGGCTTGTACGAAATTCCGAATGGAAAGAATTTCAATTCAAAGTAATGCCATGATACGAACACTAGGTGGTGGTGTTCTATGTACTTTCAATGGGTGGTGTAGATTAAATTCAAATTCAAGGTAATGGCACCACCTAGTGTTCGTATTATGGCATTATTTTTAATTGAAATTCTTTCCATTTGGAATTTCGTACAAGCCTGATAGAGAGACTAGAGTAGAGTGCTTTATTGTCACTATATAGATACAGTGAGATGTTGTTTGGAAGCAACCCACAGATGCCCACAAAAGTAAAGATAAATTAACAGTATAAGCTTAACTAATTTAATAAAATATAGAATATACAGTATTTAACAGGATTCTGTGATGAGCTCTAACTAACACCAGCATTTTTGATAATTGTTGGTGGTGTTTCTCATTTGCAAAGATGACCTCTTTAAAAAAAAAAGTAGTAATGAATGTATAATGGCAGTACTGTCAGCAAACTATAACACAATTTCTGGAACAAGGTTCTGTGTTGCCACATGTGCCACGATGCGATACCATCACGATGCATTGCGATACATGTATTATTGGGATGCATTGCGATATTTACGTCATTGTCTTTTTTCACCTTTGCCAACATTATACAATAAAAATATAAATAAAACCTATGATAGTTTATAAGTAGAATAGGTTGCAAAAGGCTAATAATTAAGTTTTAAAATAATAATGATGATGATTTGAAGCTTGGGAGCACTATCACATCATATCATGTGGTTGTTTTCTGGACTTAAGGGTAACAGAACTTTGAAAGGACACATCACGATACTGCACCCTTGCATCACAATGAGTATTGTGACTGCGTATCTTGATTTAATCACTATTAGATTCAATATCGTCACAGCCCTATTATACTGTATACCGATGTACTGTACAAATGTAGGCCTACATTGCGAGAGAACGTCAGAAGTTGGAGCCATGTTTACCTTGACAGTTATATACAACAAAATTTATTGTACATTCATGTAGTAGGGTATGAAGATAATCTATTAAAGGGACACTGTGCAAGATGTTTAGTTGTTATTTCCAGAATCCATGCTGCCCATTTGCTAATGTTACCTTTTTCATGAATATTTACCACCACCTTCAAATTCTAAGCATTCGTTATGATTGGGAAAATTGCACTTTTCATACATTAAAAGGGGGATCTTCTCCATGGTCCGCCATTTTGAATTTCCAGAAATGGACATTTTTAGCTGCAAAAACGACTGTACTTGGGCCATACTAGAAAATATTAGTTAATTACTTAGTAAACTTTCATGAAAAGATCAAATTTGGCAATAGGCAGCCCAGTTTCAATGGACAGCATAGTAGTACCTTTTTTGACCATTTCCTGCACAGTGTCCCTTTAAGGTCGTATAAAAGTCTACCAATTGAATGAAGACATGTAGACATTTCCATTGTCTTCTGGATCAATAAATTTTCTGTCACCTACTTTACCCAACATGTCTGTACACAAAGGCACACCCTGCAATAACACAGTTAAGTTAGATTCAATACCATACACAGTATACATAAATACATTAACAATGCAGATTGAAACGTCATAAAGGTGCTTGGTGGCATTTTTGTGTCCAAGTGTCGACGGCTGACAAAGATCAGAGACTGGCGGATGATACCCAGGGTCCTGTACCTCTGGCTGCTCTCGACAGATGATCTGTAATTTGCATGCTGATTTCATAATTAAGAGGTGTCAACACTGCTGAGGTAAATTCCAGCTGAGTGTCCGCACAGCACTGCACTGACACCGGCATCACAGCTAAAAGACCTTGACAAAGTCTGAAATGCATCCAATTGCAGGCATAATTGGATCATTTAATTGACAGCAGGATTCAGTTTGAGAACGAGACCCGGTGACCTGACAGAATTAAGCTCTGACAACCTTTTCCTGGACTGTCTGACAAGGTGTGTCCATCTAATTAAAAACAATTTGCCTAGACTCATTTGGCTAATATTACTGAGCAGTATTATGCCATAACGGCTTACTCTGTTTATGACATATTATCTGTTCTTTAAAGCTGTAGAGCAGTTTTAAGATCACCCTACATCTCACAAAGATGAGAGAAGGATTTCTTGTGTGGTGGAAGCAGCGTTTTTTCCGGCTGGTAGGCCTTCTCTTAAGTATAGATTCTGATTTTAAAAAAGCGATTCTGATAACAAAAATGTCACATAGACCAAGGAGAGTGATGGTCATCACAACCCCACCAAACCAAACCCAACCCTGGACCCCCCAACAACACTGTCCCACTTCCCCATAAGCACACATACAAACCTGGATTCTTGTGTCCTGATAGCGTCTTCTGTGAATTCTTCTGTGTCTCCCAATAGGTGGACCAAATTGGGCCAAATCTAGAGATGTGAAAAAAATGTGCCTGCAATACTTTGACGACTTAATTATTATTGCTATCATTCTCAATGTTTAATATGAAATGTAAATTATCTTTGTGTTGTGTTGTGAAGGGCTCAGCAGTAGACACCGCACTCTCTGTGGTTGCTAGGAGCCATTTGCCTGGACCCACTCTGATTTCCATGCCAATTTCTCACCTCGGTCTAATTCTGGCAGGGTGACATGCGGACGTTAATTTCATTACTTGTGAAATGACTCTTTCACACCTGAACATAAATTGAGAGAAGAGCTGTCATTATTTGACACGGGAACACATTTATTTTGCAATCTATAGGGACTGTTGCTCTTATTCTGTGGTAGTTTTGTTTTTGCATTAACAAGGTTAACATACGGTGGCTGAGGGGGGTCAAATGCACTGCAAAATACAGTAGAATCAACTGCAGGTAATGAAAACATCTGCAATTACAGAAAAATAACACTCATCTTTGGCCAGTGTCATGGCCAAACAAAACATTCTTCAGGTAGTTAGCTTCTGCCTTCGCAGTGTGTACAATAGTACTTCGCAGGAGAGAGGCCACTCAGGGCACAACTTCACCTTCTTTATTGTTTCTGCGATGGTTCTATAGTATACTTCATATAAAAACGAAAAGGTTAAAAAACGAAACTCCCTCGGCCTGTGCTTATGGGCTCATGTTAATACATGTTAAAAATAAAGTTTCCCCGCTGTCAGCCTAGCCACAACAACTTTTGGGGGAAATGAGAGAATTACATTAGAATTGAGCTTTTGCGATATATTGAAATACAATTCTGTTGTCAGTGACATCATCATGAGGCCACAGGGAGGCAAGTGAGCCTGGAAGGATGGGAGTCCGCATAGAGTGCTTTGCAATATGTGACCTTGCCTCCTGTACTTGCGCTTGTCTCCTCGTCCTGCCTCCTGGCCCCTCCTCCGTGGAGAAAACGATAAAGTTTCCCAGCTGTCAGCCTAGCCACAACAACTTTTGAGGGACTGTTTTTCATTCACCATCCCAATTGCAAATGAAAAAAAGACTCTACAATTGAGCTTTTGCAAGATATTGAAATATAATGCTGTTTTCAGTGATGTCATCGTGACATATTACTTCCTGGTACGAGGAGAGAAGCAAGTGGAGGAGGCAAGGTCGCATATTGCAACACACTCATAGAAAGAACTCGGGTGCATCCCAATATGTGTCCTTGCCTCCTCCACTTGTGCTTGTCTCCTCGTCCCGCCTCCTGGCCCCTCCTCCGTGGAGAAAACTATAAAGTTTCCCAGCTGTCAGCCTCGCCACAACAACTTTTGAGGGACTGTTTTTCATTCACCATCCCAATTGCAAATGAGAAAAAGACTTTACAATTGAGCTTTTGCAAGATATTGAAATATAATGCTGTTGTCAGTGATGTCATCATGACGAGAAGCAAGTGGAGGAGGCAAGTGGAGGAGGCAAGGTCACATATTGGGATGCACCCGCAGTGCACAAAGAGCAAACATGGGGTAGGCCACCTGTATTGGGTACCTACACACTGCGCCCTCTTCAGGTTCGGAGCACATTCATTGTGATGACCGGCTTATTTGCATCGTTTTTTCATTTGAATGTGTTTTTTGTTGTTGTTGAATTGCTTTTCTAATTGCAGCGCATTTGCGTACCATACAAATCGTTTTCTTTATGCAGTGTTTTTTTTATTTGCATGTTTTCTAAATTTGCATCGTTTTTTTTTTCTACTTACAGTTGTTTCTTTGCAATTGAAGATGATTTCATTGATTGCAGTTGCTTTTCTTTTTGCAGCACATTTGACCCCCCTCGGCTGCCGTATGACCGAGTGCATCAACAACAAAGACTATTAATACAGAGACTAGGGTTTATATCCATCTTGCTCTGTTTGATGAATATACTGTATATCCTTATATAACAGCTTGTGAACGCCACCTACACCAACTCAGGCGCGGAGTGGCCATTGGGAAATCGGGGACTTGTCCCGGTGGGCCGCGGCCGCGAAATGTAACAGTGGCCATTTTATTTCCTCAGCCGGCCCTAAAGACACTAAAGTCGACAGTTGTGACCTAACCTAAACACTTCTTCCACATATATACATTAGTGCATTTGACCCGCCGTTATATATACCATGTACCAGACGGCAATACCTCAGTGACAGTGTCAAACAGTAAATTGGCCACACCCCTTCTCTACTGATATTTTTCATGTGGCCTTTCGGTATCATTTACATTTTTGATATTCAAGCATTATGGATCATTGGTTGTCACAAAGAAAAGGAATTTGTTTTTGCTCTGCACAGTGCTCAACTCGATTAATCAAAGCCTATTTATTTTCCGATTTCCACATGGCTGTTACAGTTTACAGTCTGCCAGTGCAGATTCACTTGTTCTGTGGTTATTGACTTGGGTTACGAACAGACTCCACCAAGTGGTACGGAAGTGAACTGCAGCTAAGTACCACGGAAACACTTGGGTTGTTTTGATTACATTGATTTGTTAGAACTACCGCTATATCTCCTTATAGTCGAAATAATATTATTATCATACATATATTTATATGTGGCACATTTAGGATGTAGCCTATGTAATGTCTGAAGAAATGGAACAAAAAAATTACCACACACAAGAGTCTGCAGTGCTGGGTGTGTAAACTGTGGATTAAAGTGGAGTAATGGCAAAAAGACATTTGCTGCGATGAAGACAGCGTTTCAAGGTAGGCTTACACCGTTTGGTTATTTATTCTGTTGACTTATGGTTGTGCTTTGAAGTAGGTTTGGCTCTTTTGCTGCATGGTGGATTTATTGCACAATAGACAGACTTTTTGTAGGCTATAGCCTACTCTTCTAAAACTCACTCAAAACACTCAAAACTTCGTGCCTGTGGTTCATCCTGTCTTCCTTAAACGATATTTCAATAGGCATACAAACTGTCAAAATGACAGTGGAGGGCACATTTTCATGGTACAGTAGTGATGTCGCCTAACTTGCAATTTCTATGGTGAATGCTTTGGACTGTGATGATGGCTATGTAGGCCTACTGGGGAGCGTGTCTATGTACCCACAGACCACTGGTCCCACAGCCCATTGGCCCCACATCACTAAGATTTTTAACATCATTTTTAGGCCTATTGGTTCTCTTAGTTTACTTGGAAATGTGGGAACATGGAGTTGTAGAGCATAGGGCTTATATTTGAATAATTTCTTAAAACTGTGGGAACATGGAGCAGCAGGAATAAGCTGGGACCATTTGGGCTGTGGGACCAATGGGCCGTGGGACTAATGGGCCGTGGGAACATAGAGCTGACCCCGGCCTACTGTAGGCCTATTTCATCAATGTGTAGGCTACAATTCTCCACTTCAGAGTGATATTTTGACAACACTAATATCCACATGTATTACGACTGCAGATTTCGTGGTTTTTGTCTTTTTGGTGAGGGAATCATGTTGTTCGCGTTGGGGGGTAAAAAGGGCCGCCAAGGGGGAAAATTATCCCGGTGGGAAAAGTCCCCCCACTCCGCCCATGCACCAACTGATTGAGGTAGCCTGTATCTGCAGGAACAAAGCGGTAGACAAAGAAAAATGTGTACATGTATAGTCCAAACACGCAAATATGCATGCAAGTTCACATGTACACATGCATTTATGCACACACATGCACACATGCACATGTTCACACACATATGCATGTATGCATGTCCATGTGCTTGCATGTATGCATGTGTGCATTTACCCGGTGGACTGTTGATGATTTTGGCCTGGTCCTCCTCTAAATGTAGTGGTATCAGTCCTAATTCTACAACAGCAGCCCTTTCTGAGTCAGATTAAAATGCTCATTTTGGCTGTTGTGGTCAAAATAGTTCATAATAGATTACTAAAATGTTGCCACAGGCTTCATTATCGCTCTCAATGCCTGACGCAGTGTTTCTCAACCTTTTTTTAGGCGAGGCACCCTTTCAATTCATGAACAATTTCAAGGCACCCCAAACCAACAACTCGTAACATGGCATCGCATCCGATACCACGCAAGCTTATAAAATTAACACATTTGGAGACGTCACACGACTTACGTTCGAAGTTGCAGCTGACTGGGGCGACCTATATTTACTTTATGGTGCGTAAATGGCAGATGAAAGATTCCACTGACTAGCATTAACTTATCAATTTAGACAAATATGTATCACATTACATAATTTATTTATCAGCCACGTTTCCGCGGCACCCCTGAGGGGGGCCCGCGGCACCCCTGTTGAGAAACACTGGCCTGACGGACCGGTCTTGGCTGAAAATGCCCGGCCCCGAATTTTTGTCCCAGTCCAGCCCTGACAGTGCCCCTGGCAGCTTTGGACGGCCTCATGAGAAAGTCATCTGAAAGGGCCCTCCACCCAATACGCACAATGTAATGAGGACCCAATTCTGGGCCCCATTTCTCCTTGGGTCTGGGACAACCGACCTCTTTGCCACCCCCTTGTCGGCTTTCCTGCACACACACACACACACACACACACACACTTACGCAAGCACACATGTGCGTGTGCACACACACACGCGCACACACACAAACACACACAGGACCAGATGAACGCACAGGCTAGATATGGCTCCACCGTAGGAGCATAGGTGCCGGAAACGCACCACTGCATCCCCACTTTTGGGCTCCCTAAATGAGGCTTTCTCAACTTCTACTGCAGACAAATGAGTGGAGTACCGCAGCAGTAACACTGTTAAGAAATAAAAAATCAAGAAAAAAAATGCCCAACCACCAGTATAAAACACGTCCCGGCGCCCTTGCCTAGGAGCCCCAAATTGACCAAAGGGGGAAAAACAATAACTGCAGAAATGTGACAAGAAGAAAATAATCTATTCTGTTAAGTAGACTTTTAAATGTTGTTAAACCTCCCCTGCATAGTTGACAGACATATAATCCTTGATTCCTGACTCGAATCTATAACTGTAATCTATAATGTAATTTTGTCACAGAATTTGCCTTCCATGGGGTCTCACAACAACGTGTAGCATAGGGACCCCCGGCCATCTTAATCCGGCCCTGCACACGGGCACATAGCTTTCCAACATTAGTCTGTGATGGCATGACCACCACATCATTGGCCAGGATTTGCTGATTTGCTGAGCAAACAGGAAGTAAGGATGTGTTAGTTTGTCCTTGAGCACCAGCCAGGGCCTCGAGCCTCCCTCTCCTCCCATCTCCCACCATGACGCCCCATGCTCCCATGATGGGGAAGAAAACAAAGACCTTGCCCAGGCAAGGCCGTGCATACCCTCCATTAATTAAAACCTCTTTCTCCCATGTAAATTTCATGACCCAGCATGCAGGAGGCGATAGGCATACATGATATAAATGCCCTGCACTTTCATGATCGCAACCTCAGTGGACATGATCCCTAAATGTGTATTATGTATGTTAGAGCGCCACAATACCCAACTATCAGGGATGTCCCGGGGTTGAAAACTGGCCCGGGCGTTTTTGGCATTGACCAGCCTCTCACACGGCCTCCTGCTTCTCTACAATACTATGGTTCATTCAGTCCACTGTCTAATTTTAAGATCGCCCCATTTGAATTGAGGGCCGGTGTCTATAGAAAGAAATGAAAACAAACGTACAAACACACAAAAAACAACAGCATCGATCCCTGAGGTCTGTCGTCCCACCGGGAAAATGCCCTGTATGCCAGATTACCATTCCACGCCTGCCAACTATGTTTCCTTACTGTACATTTAAGACCAAGGCAATACCATTTTCAAGATAATACAGGTATGAAGCTGCAACATGTCCATTTTACTGAGTGAAATACAGAGAGGTATGGTTGATTAATTATTTTTTTGTAGCACTGAGGAAAAAAAGATTATGCAATTATTAAGTGGACATTTCATTTTGTTCGATAATGTAAAATCAGGCAAAATAAATATGTTAATTAACAGCCTATTGGAAACTGGACAATTACTCAGCCAACACTTATTATGGCATGCCTGTCAGAAAGCATAATTGTGCACATTCAAAGTTCCAGATAGTGAGTCCAAGGAAAACTCATCACGTTTTCTGATCAATTCTTGGCGAATATGAGATGTCTGTTTATCTTGGTCCTGATGATGCTCAACTGCACTTGTGTTAATATATACAATTTGAGATGTCCCTCTAAAACTGACATGTTTGCACAAGAAAAAAAAATGAAATAGCAGTTAAGCCAAATGAATTGGTCTGTGGATGGATTCTGTGTGAATAATAATTAGGTCTCAAATGGATAGCTGAACAGACAATTTGTTGGCATTCACTCAACATGGCATGGAAAATCAGACACAAAGCAGTACATTTTGTTTGTTCCAAGTCACCTCCCCCTCCCCCTCCACACACACACACACACACACACACACACACACACACACACACACACACACACACACACACACACACACACACACACACACACACACACACACATCAAAGTCAAATCATCACTTTTAATTAAAAACAAAAGTACTCTTACACAACATATACAGTATTACCGAGTTGGCCGTGTATGGCATGTTTCTGTCACCTATAATCAAAGGAAGAGGTAGAGTCAGCCAACTGAAAGAACACGACAGTCTGTGCCTGTGTGTATAAAATAAAATGAAATAAAATAAGTTACCAAGATGACCATTAACATCTATAAGTCCATTATAGGTGTTCAGAGATAAAGACAGATCTCCCTGTTCTTTATTTGTATGATATAGCGTGTTTTTGGATGGCGCCCCAGAATTCGCAGAGATTAGGCTATATAGGTGTAGCGTGCCAATAAATCACACATGCAGCTCCGGTAAATGTACACACTAGACTGACTTTATTAACTGTGCCACTCACTCATACAGGTGTCGCCACCTAGTGACGCTTCTAGGAATACATATGAAAGGTGACATAAAGCCACCACTCTACATCCCCCTTCTTCTAGATAAAGTAGCTATGCTGCACACAACCTAATAACTAACCTCAACTAAGGCATGTAACAGATCAGGACTAAAACGCATACAAAATCATCTGACCAAGCTGCCTATCTCAAAACATAAGATAACACCTAACATAGACATTAAGGGCAATAAGAGCAAGTAAAACCAGTTCAGTTAAACAAAAGAACACATTGATAACATTTTCACGTTTTCATTTTTCACTCTAAGGACTGACATAGTCCCCATAGCGCTGATTGGGCTGGCTGACTCTGCCTGCTCGTGTCACTACCAACTGTCTTTCAACTGGGCCAGCAGTATTGACCACTGGTGTGGTAGGAGGTGGAGGTGGTGCGCTGGTGTCATTTTCTCTGTCAGGGTGCCGGAGAGGTGGAGGTCAGTGGCACGTCCTCTTCAGGGGTTGCCGGTGGGTCCTCATCTACCCGGAGGAGATGCCGCCTGTTCCTGATGTAGCTCTTTCCTTGTGATGCTATCACATAGCTATTAGGCTGCTGGGCTGGGCCTTCCACTCTTGCCACGTGATCAAAACCACGTTCAGTCTGCACTCTGACTGTTTGACCTGGCTTAAGTGCAGGGAGACGGTGAGCATGGCGGTCATGATACATTTTCCCCCTCATCTGTGTTTGGTGATGGTGGCAGCCACGTTGACTTGGATGGCGGGTCCTGAGCATGTCTGTGGTGGCTGGCAGGAAGGTCCTAGTACGCCTAGACATCAGGCGTTGAGCAGAAGAGGGGAGTCCCTCACGGGGAATGTTGCGAGTGTGCAGAATGGCTGCTTGAATGTCTGAGCCATCACGGTGGCACTTCTCCAGCAAGTGCTTGGCGGATCTCACTGCACGCTCAGCAAGGCCGCTAGATTGCAGATAGTAGGGACTGCTGCGGATGTGTTTAAAGTCCCATGATTGTGAAAACTGTGCAAAGTCCCTCCCCGAAAACTGGGTCCCATTGTCACTCATGAAAGTGTGGGGCACACCATGTGTTGCAAAGTGTCGCTTCAGCTTCCCAATGACAGTGTTGCTGGTCATGTTGGGGAGGTAATCCAGCTCGAACCACCCGGAGTACGAGTCCACTAGGACTAGATGCATTTTGCCACGCCACTCAAATATATCAGCTGCAGTGAATGACCATGGCAGTTCAGGAATGTCATGGAGTTGCATTGGCTCCTTTGCGTGGTGAGCTGTCAAAGCTTTGCATGCAGTACAGAGAGACACTTCTCTTTCGATGTCAGAGTACATTGAGGGCCAGTACATAGTCTCTCGAGCTCTGCGTTTGGCGGCTTCCATTCCGGGATGGCCTTGGTGTAACTGGTCAGTGTAGAACTTTTGCAGTACTGCAGGTATCACAACCCTTTGCCCTCGTAGGATCAATCAACCGTCATCCAATGTCAGCTCCTCCTTCATGGAGTAGAATGGTCGCACGCAGCTGTGGTAGTTCCTTGGAGGTGCTGGGCCAGCCGTGTAAGATGACTTCACAGAGCTGTTGACAGGTGATGTCGCTCTTGACTGCATCTCGTAATTCATCTGTGCGACGTGAGGAGAGAACCTGGACCGTCATCACCTCTAGTAAGTCATCAGTAAGCGGGGGCTCAGACTCAGGTAAATGTGCTCGTGACAGCGCGTCTGCCACATACAGCTCTTTGCCTCGCTTGTACATCACATCCAGGTCGTAGCGCTGCAACTTTAGCATCATACCCTGCAGGCGTGGTGATGCGGTGTGCAGTGGCTTTCTCAGAATGGTTACAAGGGGCTGGTGATCTGTTTCAGCAGTAACAGGGCGGCCGTATATGAAGTCATGAAATTTTTTAGCTGCAAACACCAGGGCTAACATTTCCTTTTCAATCTGAGCATACCTGGACTCAGTCGGTGTGAGGGCACGGGATGCGAATGCCACTGGCCGGCCTTGTTGGAGGCACACTGCCCCGAGACCATGTTGGGAGGCGTCTGCTGATATGACCACTGGCTTTGAGGTGTCAAAGAAACTGTAGCACGGGGGGATTGGTCAGCGCCTGTTTTCAGTTTTCTGAACGCCGCATCATGGGCGTCATGCCAGTGCCACTCCACGTCGTGGTGTATCAGCTGTCTCAAAGGGCCCGTCATGTCACTGTACTGGGGAATGAATTTGGATAAGTAGTTGGGTCATGCCCAGAAATTGCTGTAGTGTCTGCTTGTCCTGAGGCTTCTCCATCTCGCAGACAGCTTTGACCTTTTCAGGATCTGGCTTAACCCCGTCAGCAGTTAACAGGTGGCCAACATACTGCACAGAGTTGACCCTGAATTTGCATTTCTCAGGATTGAGCTTCATGTTGATGGCACGGATCCTGTTCATCACCTGTGTCAGGCGTTCATCGTGTTTCTTGTAATGTGCGTCCCCAGATGAGGATGTCATCGACCACGATCTCGCACGGTTGTCCTGCAAAACAGCTGTTCCATCACGTTTTGGAAGACCTCGCTGCCTGTGCATATGCCGTATGGCATTCTCAGGAACCTGTATCGGCCATGAGGTGACATGAATGTCGTGAGTTTTGAGGAGGCATGGTCAAGGGGTATTTGCCAAAATCCGCATTTGGCATCTAAGATGCTAAATATTTTTGCCTCAGGCATGTCCTGCGATGATTTGCTCGATGGATTTGAGGGATGGGCGGGGTCTGAGGAGGGCCTGGTTCAGATGCACTGGGTCTATGCAGATCCGCACTGTGCCGTCTTTTTTCTTTGCTGCAACCATGGCAGACACCCATTCTGTTGCTTCATTTTCTGGTGTAATGACACCGAGAGCAGTCATTCGATCCAGCTCCGCCTTGACACCTTATCTTTCATGGCAATGGGGATCCTGCGTGGAGCGCATATTGTGGGGGCAACAGTGTCATCCAGTCTCATGTGATATACCCCAGGCAGTTTGCCTATGACATTGTGTCAAACAGGTCCTGGTATTGCAGTCTTTCTGGAGCTTCTTGTTGCAGTGTGTGGACATCTGGTCCAAGCTGTATGAGGCCTAGAGGCAACACTGTCTTGCAACCCCAGTATGGGTTTCACATCCCTGTTCACCACATGAAACTTGAACTGTCCCCGTGTACACTGCAGTGTCACAGTGCCATCTGTTTTTGATTGTCTCGCCTCCATAAGCCACGAGATTGACCTTTTCATATGGATCCACACGCACTGTGTGGTCCACAGCTTGTAGCATTTTCCTGGGCAGCACATTACATTTGGCGCCAGTGTCTACTTTCACCCTCAGTTGTGCATTTCCATTTTTCATTTCCAGCGTGGCAAAGATTTCCCCCTTCTGTGCGCTTGTGAGTATTGTGTCACAGTAGAAAGTAATCAACCTGATTGTCTGTCTCAGTGGTCAGTTCATTTACTCTACCAGTTGCTCTTCGCCTGTACTGAGAGGGGGCTGTGTGGCGAGCCGTGCCCTGCACTGGTGCAGAGCGACAACACTTAGCAAAGTGGTCAGTTTTCCACAGTTATTGCATATCTTATTGAGAGCATAGCATTTACTGCGGTCAGGTGAGTGTTGGTCCATTACAATTGCCCACAGCGAGCCTTCTGAAATTGAGCACACATCAGTTGTTTCCTTTCGGAGTTCTTTGGAGCTTTTTTCGGATTGTTCATGAAGCAAACACATGCTAATGGCCAATTCAAGGGTAAGCTTCTGTTCACGTAACAGTTGTTTGCGAAGGGTATCGTTTTGTATTCCACAGACGATGCGGTCCCTTATCAAGTCATCACGGAGCGCGCCAAACTCGCATTTCTTTGCCAGTATTTTTAACTTGGAGACATATGCCTGTATTGACTCATCAGTTCCCTGGCTAGCAGTGTTAAAAGCGTGTCTGTCCATAATTATGTTTTTTGCTGGTAAGCACAACTCACGAAACTTTTTCAGTAGATCATCGGGCTTCTCTTGGCTTTCCCCTTCTCCATACACAAAAGATTCCGACTTCTCCGCAGCCTCCGGTCCGGCTAGGTTCAGTAGCGTGTAGGCTTGAACTTTCTTGGACTTGTCCGAGAGTCCTGCGTTGCAGTAGATTGTCCATTCCTTCTCAAATCTGCGCCAGTTGTCGGCAATATGTTCATCAAACACAAGTGGATCGATACGGCGGAGTCCTTGAGCCATTATTAACCGCTTCTGACACCATGTAGCGTGCCAATAAATCACACATGCAGCTCCGGTAAATGTACACACTAGACTGACTTTATTAACTGTGCCACTCACTCATACAGGTGTCGCCACCTAGTGACGCTTCTAGGAATACATATGAAAGGTGACATAAAGCCACCACTCTACAATAGGCCTACTCGCTTTGGTGAAATATTACCTGTAATTTTACAGTCCCACGTCTTTAGCCTACTGTCCCTTCCCCTCCACGCCTGCAGGCCCCAGACTGAGATGGTGACGGCCCGTCTGCTTGTCTGTCTGTCTCTGCCTGTCTGGAGGAGGCGTGCTGATCTGGCAACCTGTGCGCCTCCGGAGAGCTCGCTTCCCATTTCCTCTCGGCAGGGGACTGACAGTTAACCTTTCGCTCAGAGATTTCTGGGATGTGGGCCAAATTTCCCGCCCAGAATCTGCTCTCTTCGGGAAGGACTACGTTGTTACACCTCATTCACGGCGTTTATACGCTCGGTGCCATGTACGGTGAGACCTGACGCATTCGGCGTTTGGTTACTACCTGGCCTACTGATTTAGGTGTCTTTAAAGTTTAGGTGTCTAATGCTGTGCCAACACTCGGGCCTGAGTTGGGCCTAATGGAAGAGGTCTAAATTTTGCTATTCTTTTTTTTTTCTTTTTTTTTTTAAACCATAAAACAAGTATGTTTATGTCATGGGCTTTTACACCAAAACAAACTCCTCCCGTCACATCGCACTCTGGCGTGCTTATCATTCACTCAAGATCCATGAGGTTATTCAATCAGGTTTCGAGTTGTGAAGGAAAGTGAAGTTGGGAAGGTGACGGGGGGCAACAGTGCCATAACACCTAAATGTTTTTAAGGAGAAGAAAGAAAGAAAGAAAGAAAGAAAGAAAGAAAGAAAGAAAGAAAGAAAGAAAGAAAGGCTATGTCGCAGCAGATCACAGCGAAAGAAAACTCTGCGGAGGAAAGGTCCCACCGAGGGAACCAGGATGCGGAGAGCTTAGACGCGAGTGGACATGGGCAATGTAGCGCAGCAGCAGTGTTTCAGATATATGCCTAAATAATACCTCATAACAGTTATGCAGCACGCTATGCAAAATTACTTTGGTCACGTTACTGTCTGCGTAAATGCTTTGGAGCTGTAGTGAGGGCCGATGCTTCTGCGGAGTACAGATCCTGACCAATTTAACTTTAGACAACCATTAGATGGCGCTATCCAACCCGCTGTCCCACACGTTCACTGGGCAGGAGGCTGATGATTGGTTCGGCCGCAACCTAATTTGAAATGTCCATAGGTTCACCTGTTCCGGAGGAGAAACACCTCTCATGAAATTATTAATGAACAATGTATGTCCGGAAGGCACTACCACTCGAGTCTATGACACAGACAGTGATGCCCCATGCTTGGCCATAGGCCCTTTTAAACTACACCACGGTCCCAAACAGGACGTTCGGTAGCACCTAAGGTTCTACTGCTGTCTGAAAATTAAATTAATGGTAGTCTCTGAAGATATAGTGAGCGAATTACCGGGGCCATTACATTTTAATAACACCATGTTAATTGAAAACTAAAGAGTGACCTGCTACTGCACATTTACTTCAACAATATGTCTGTTAAAATTGCCCTCTGGGATGGCATACAGTATACTTACTAAGAGATTTCATCAGTGAACCCATATTAAAAAGGGGGGCAACTCTTTTAATTAGGGCATTCAGCCTTGAAATGCATGGAGCAAAATACTATTCCTGGATGATGAATAACCCGAGGAGTGAGGTATAGAAGTGTATCACGAATGTCCTTCATAATAGGTCAAGGTTAAAGTGCAGGTGCTGACACAGGCATTGTATAATATTTCACATGTAATGTCCATCTGAATAGGTATTTGTCCATCTGAATAGGCAAAGGTATTTTCAATAATCTAGCTACCCCTACAATTCATCCTTATTCTATTCAATGTTTGCAACATGTAGGCCTATCCATTCCAAAATCAGAGTTCGCTTGACATTGCCTGACAGCTGTCGATGTCCATGACATAGCCTAAATAGGAAATGTAATGTTGCTACGGTTACATTCATTGGCTTTCTTATTAACTAATCACCATCTTTCATGGCATGTACAGTAACCTGGATCCATTCATTCTTTTCTATGAAAAGCGTAAAAGGATGTGTCCACACCCAACACATTTAGGACACCGCACCGGTGTGTTGTCTGTAACATATTTTTATTATCATTATTTGCAGTGGAACACTAGCTATTTCAATGGATCCTAAGAAACTTATGTATAGCCTATAACAAGCGTCGATGTGTCAAGACTGCGTTTAGGTTCGCCGATGTTGGCGATAGCCTACTCCCTTCTTTCACCACTTCCGCTCATAGTGCGTGCCATAGAGTTCAGTTTAGCCAAAATGAGCATTTGGAAATGGCCAAATGTTGTCCGATGTTAGCAGCAAAAAGTCCAGTTCAAGCACAATGCTGATTTACTGTATAGGCCCAAGGCTAGAGTGATGCTAAAGACAGACCAACAGTTAAATTCATTTGGTGACTACTTGTATCACAAAATGAGTTGGGTTATGAATGATTGTAAATCTGTTGCGCATTATGCCTGGAATAAAGTGCACTGAATACACGCCTAAACTGATAGTCAACCATTAGGCTACATTTGGAGTTGTGGGAGATGGAGATGGAAAACACAAATGGTGTTTTTTTATTTGCAAAAGAATGTGGTCCTCGTGTGATATGGTTGTCACTATTGGTGTGTCTTAAAATGTAGACAATATCCTGATATTACTTCGAGTCAATCATTAGCTACCTTCCAGAAGTGTAAAAATCACGAGCTCTCTCTCTCTCTCCCTCTCTCTCTCTGTCTCTCTCTCTCTCAAGACGTTCAAGGAAGCCTATTGTTTATTTATTTAAGTCATAATAATTGCACAGTAGAGGACAACCAACTTTCAATTTGATTTTGCGCACAGTCCGTTTGACTGCGTCTTATATGAGTTTTTTCAGTGACTCGTGGCCTAATTGGTCAAGGCCTCTTACACACATCCTCTACAAGCAAATGATCATTCAATAGTTTTAAACCACTTTATAATGGTTAGTTAATGAGTCCAAGCGGAGGGGGAAATAATTTCCTAATTATACTTCAAGACATGAACTTATACATTGACATATTTTGTAGCCTGTATAATTTCATCAGCAGCCAGTGATGTGGAACGTGTGATGGGTTACCAGTCACCATGCTTCGGTCCATAGTTTTCACGACAACGACAATTATTGGCTAATTTTAAACGTGTGATAAATTACCTAATTTAAATGCATAGGTACATCATATATCGGCATAGTGACACAGCCTTCGCTGAGTCTAAGCAGTCATATGGATATTGTGATGACCTTTTAATTAAATGTGCTTGAGATAGTGGAAATCACGCGAAACGTTAGCCTCCTTTTTTTTTTTTTTTTTTTTACCAAAACACTTTTTTTTCAGTTCCGAAAAATGACGCCCAAGAAAGTCTACTTAGAACGACGTTTCTCTCTTAAAATAGCCATGTAAGCAAACGCACCTTACCAAATGACATCTGATGAGTCTACATGGTTATCCTGTGAAATTTTAACAGATGTTGTCCAGCCATTGCATAGATTATATCTTCTTATAAGTCTATATTTTATGTGTTCATTCTCCTTACAGAGACATTATCTTAGGCCTTCTTTATACTTTTATTTTAGAACTATTTCAGACAGGGTTCAGGTGGATTTTCAGAACCTTTCGCTTACTTTGTGTGTGTCAGCAGAGAGGATTTGTCTTTCAAGGTTGAAGAAAAAACATCAGACCCAAAGGTTGACTCTCAGCTAAAAGCAGTCTCTCCATTTGAGCAGCTGGGCTTTCTACAAAGACCTGGGGTGGAGTGATGGGATTAGCTGTTGGTGATTTCCCAGACCCAGGCACAGTTAGGGGGTTGGACCTCTGACATCTTATGATACCAGGGCTCAGGCGCCTGGACTTCCACAATGTGGAGTCATCATTTATAGTTACAGCTAACCTGTAGCAGCCTTTATGTCAAAAGTAGCATAACCATTCTTTAACGTCCTTCGCCCATGAGGCTACAAAAACAAGTAGGCCTATGTTTGTTCGCTTTTACGCATGGGTTGACTTCAAACGTTGCCAGTGGTGTTGTGGTTAGATATACCTGCACTGTGCTCTGGGGTTTCATAAAACGAAATGTCTGTCGTCACAAGTTTTCGGGAATATTTGATAAGCGCGTTTCCTCGTTAATAGGCCTTTGTTACGAGGGAATATAATATGCTGTTTCAAGATCGGTTATCTAGATAGGGCGCATGCCTTTTGTCGAAAGTGGTGATGCCAGTGTTATTCAAGTAAAGCTTATCAACAACAACAACAACAAAAACATCAACAACAATAATACTCGTAATAATAATAATACCTGACTGACAATATGTGTGTGTTTAAATCACGACGATGTCATGACTATGGAGCAAATGTTTAGTGAACAATCAAGCCTACAGCAAGTCTCCGACCGTATATCCAAGCAAGAAGTGTATGTCTGAAACTGCAGACAAACTTGAAAAAGTAGCCAAACTGGTGCGTACCGTTCTTACCTTGCCATATGCTGAGGTGATAATCTTAACTGATTTGCCTTACGCATCCACGTCTGCCACTGAAAGTGAAAGACCACAGACTGTTCATCGTTCGCTTGTTGCCAGAGCCTTTCCATTCTGAATCAGGCCTGTCATTATTTGTTTAAATGGCAAAAAATGCAATTGCATGGTGTTAGCTTCCCTCAGAGAGAGGGAGGTGGCGTTTCGGTCCAGTGCTATCTCTTCCAGTGAGCAAATGTTCTGCTCTTCATACAACTAATTAAGTTCTGGAGAAGAGTTTAAGTTGAAATGTGAATGTTTCGTATCATTAAGAAGTAGGGGTGAGGGGGGCAAGCTGCAGCAGCCCTGGTTAAAATGTGAATAATATGTGTCAGTCAACATTTGCAGTTTGAGTTTAAACCAAATCTTTATCCTATAGGTGTCATGCCACACATATGACTTTAAACTTGAACGGCTACGAATGGGTAGGCCTATATAGCCTACATGAATGGGGTCCGTTTGACAGGCTGATGGCTCAGCTATTTTTTGGTGGTCACCAAGCGTTACAGCTATTGTGCGCCACCGGTATGCCTGACCACCTAAGCACAATAGCAAAGCTCGGCTAGGCCTATTAATACACAAACGGGAGGAATCGATATGATTCAGGCCACTTTCTCACAGAGGCCAGGACAATAAGGATAACTTTCCCAAGTCAGAAAAGTTTGATGGCACACATTTATATTTGGCCTATTTAAAAGGAATGATGCCTTCCATTTAGGCCTACAGAAAATTGAAAAACAAAAGTCAGTTTTCATGCGATAGGCTACTTTTTCCATCTCATGGTGACATTGATGTCATCCATGCATAGTGCATGCAATGCATTTTGCAAAACCAAAGCAGTAAATGGATGCCACCAAGTGACAGTAGTGTGGACTACTTATTTCACCAATACGAGTTAATATTTGACAAGAAATAAAGACAAATAAAAAACAAAGGCGCAAAGTGCCAGGTCGACTGAAATGTTAAGTTTAGAATACACCTATAATGCATCGGCTCGTTTGATTAAATTGAATGGGGTTGGAGTCCCCTTATGTTATGTACCATGCTGCAGCTTTTCAAGTCATGCATGCCACAATAAACACGAAGCTCTCTCACCATACAGCCTCTTCGGCTGTGTTCATGCAATTAGTAGGGCCAGCACGTTGACATTCTCTTGATTGACAGGGTGGCACTTGCACATGCTGTAGGGGCCTATGAAATTAAGCATTTGACGTGAATCATAGATGAAAAATAATTAGGGAAATCGTTCCGGAAATAAAACGAATGCTAATTCCCATCACATTAAAACGTATTCATGGGATGTTCAACCAGGTGTAGCCTACCTGTCTGACCAACATAGCCTACTCATACTCTGCAAAATGAATACGTTGCTTTAAAACATCTCTGCCTAAGTGGTATGTGTAGGCTTACGTTGAAAAGTTGTTAGTCTAGCTTTACACGAGGCCCATGTTACTGCAGCATTTCCCGAGACCCTCAAGTCAACCCTTAAGTTTACGCACCATGCGTTTCCTTCATCATCCTTCATGCGTTTCCCTCATCATCCTTCATGCGTTTCCCTCATCATCCTTCATGAGTTTCCCTCATCATCCTTCATGAGTTTCCTTCATCCATTCCTCCATCATCTTTGTTGATCAAGAACGTTTCAGACAACGTAGACTACTAGAAACCAGACTATGAAATCAGACTAATTAGACTATAGATTATTTCAGAAGATCGCGAAATTGTTTTAGATCTAGATTTGTTGATATGATTGTCACTCCCAGTTCAATTTAATGCGGGGAAAGTAGGCCTAGAGTTTCGTTCATATATCTAGTGTCCAACTACACACACTCAACAACACTTGGAATAAACTTTTTGCAGGACATCCGATATTCAACAAAAGGAGCGCCACTTCTTTAGCCTTTTAGGAATGTTCGTTTGCGGCTGTGAATCAGAATAACAGAAGCCTACTGAAAGGGAACTAAGCGAAACAAGCAAAGCGCATTTCCGACCCAGGCCATTCTCACTGGATTTCCTACGACACGGCAGAAAGATCAGACGGATTAACACGTAATTAAACCAAGAAACAAGAGTGCGCTTTTAGTGGTAAACCCAAAATGAGCCAGTTGTTTTGTTTAATTCTAGTATTTGGAAATAATTCACCTATATGTTTATGAGCTTATCATTTCCACTAGGATCATCCAAGATGGTTTCATCTGCAGGCTACCCAGTAAGCAAGGACTTACAACCAAATAGGCCTACTAAATGCTATCTACATTTTGTTTTACCAAAGTATTTCAGTCGATGAATTTTACTTTCTTGACACGAGGTCCCCCATTGAACAATGAACACAATGGTGACAGGTTTGACAAGGCCGAGAGCTGAAGTTTGCCTTAATATAACAAGTCGTGATGCCCATTACCAAGTAAAATGTGTGAGTATATGCATCAATAGTATGCAATGCATTATATCAGGTCAGTGTCACAGTTTAAGCTCCCCTGACCGAAATAGGAAATGGCCGGTAACCTTTCTGCTGATCCTTTGGGTCCCCCCTTATGGTTTTTTTATTCTCCCGGTTTGTTTTTTCAAAGGCCGACAGGAAGCTGGGAGATCCCGCGTGACCCCGGCATTGTTCTAGCCTCGATATCATAGGCACTGAAAGGCGAGCATCTGTGTGCTGATCTGCGCTCTATGATCTGTGAGCTGGCAAAAGCCCTGTGCTCATTTACAAAATCCCCCCTTTGCTGCAGCTACGAAGGCTTTCGGTGGGTAAAGGCAAAACAGAAACAAAATCCGAAGCGTTTCTAAGGCTCAAGGAACATTAGGCGACAGCAATAGGCGTCCGATCGCATACACTGGGACCTTTCAAGAAGTTAAGGGGTAACACCTGCAAAAAAATAAATATTTTACCTGGCACGAAGCGGGACATTTTGTTCATTGACCTACTATATTCATAGGTTACTCAAGTGTTTAAACTGCACGATGCCGAAATGTTTTGACTTGGCTAGGTCAAAAAACAGGACTGCACCTCCCTGCACATGTAGGCTACCGGTAATAATCTGTTGAAAAGTTAAAGCAAACAAGTCTTATTTCACTTGGCAGGAGCATTGCACCTCCAGTTCAACCCACCGCGGCCAATAGGCCTACGTTTTTTTCTCTCTCTAAAAGTTGTGATTAGGCCTATGTTTAGTCCAAGGCTAGACACAAGAGCAACAGCTCATATTTAAGGTCATATAAGGTGTTAAATGACTAAGACGTGTTAATCCTTCTGAATCCCTCAAACTTAAAGATATTTTGTGTTTCAAGTAGGCTATCCATTACATTTGCTATGTGTTTAGTTAACTGATGAGATGTCTAGAGTTTCTGTCAGCACTTTTGATTCCCAGGTCCAGATCTCTTGTGGTATTGGAGTTTACAACATAGGATGGTGAAAAACATTTTCTGAATAATAACGTGACGCGTGATTTAAAAAAAAAAACACTGATTCACGGAAACACAATTTCAAACTGTCGCAAACTGCATGCGTAAAGTTGAATTTGCACCATTTACTGAAGCATTTACGCATGACTTCTCCGCTTTTAGAGAGCGAAAGAAAGTAGCCCATATAACAGTAAGAGGAAGTGGCTTTAGAATATTGAAGTGTACCTTAAGTTGGGAAACGAAGGTCTTAAAAATTAATATATCCCTGACTTAATGAAAATATTTGTTGTTTGTTTAATCCACAGTGCTAACCGTCAAAATTCAAAGGACGGTCAGGTCACTAGATTCATGAATACTTCGCTGTCCAAAATGGAAAATGAAATGGTTAATTTAATTCAAAACAACGTAATTGCACGGTAATGACATTGATTTTGTTCAGTAAAAACATGTATCGACGGTAATTCGTACGAGTGTACTAAAATCAATGATGTTCCAATAAGTTGGAGAAGTTGTGGCATCTTGGTTAAGATGAGTGTACGGTCGTCATATGCATTTCCCTAGACAGCAGTGAGTCTCACAAGCAGCGGTGCTGCCCATTGGTGGCCTTTTTGCCTTCGCACCGATATCACACAGCCAAACGTCACGCCATGTCAATGACTGAATTGTGTTTTAAAGACCCACCATCGCTGCAAAGAGAAGCGCTTTAGGGCGAAATCCACGCGCTTTGGTGGTTATTTATCTGTTAAATAGATGGATAGAAGATATGCGAGTGCGCGCTCGACTAGTGAAGTGCATCAGTGGTGTTCGACTCCCTCCCCTCCCCAAACACATTGTCAGATATTGATAAGCCCTAAAGTCATTTCTCACATTCTCTGTTCCATATAAAACGAACAAACAAACATAATATGTTGTATGATCATTCCTGGACATACCCTCAGAGAATTTCAAATCGTTTAGGACAAGGAATGAACTCAGAGAGTGCAGAAGCTGTTTGATAAAACATCCCCCCCCCCCCATCCCCCCACAATCAAACTGTTATCACTTGTTCCTTTGGTCATTTCCAACAACTCCACAAAGCTTCATCCAAATCCATTCATAACTTTTTGAGTCATCCGGCAGACGGACAAACAAACACATAAACAGACAGACAGACAAACCAACGCTCCTTGGCGGAAGTAATACGAAATTCTGTCTTACACGTGCAGCCACACTAAACTGGAGTAGGCCTACTCAATAATGACATAAGGTGAAGATGCATTTTGGCTAAGATGGACTTCCTGACGGGAAAGGTAAAGAATTTACCAAAACAACCGCAGTTGCATGTGTTCGCGCTGGAAAGGGAACATTGGGAATTGACCAGTAATTTAACCCCTCAACAGATCCGCAAGCGTCTTTTGGATTTGGTATTTATTAGGAAACAATGTTCGAAATCAATATAGCTGGCACAATTGAATTTATTTAACACTTCATTTTGGAAATGGGAAGCATGGACGTGAATAACACGCCGGGACCACTCATTCTGCCGCCCTGTGGAATCTGCCACATTACAGCGTAATGACAGCATGGGATGCTTCAAAGTCACTTCTTACAATTACCAACGACTTACATTCAATGCAGACTTGCCATATTCCAGGAAAACATATATTTCTTATTATTAAAATGCTAAATTTAATCGGGCTGCGGTAGCTCCGAAGACCACTGAATCGTAATGACTCAAGCTACCGGTGTTAGCAGGTGCCCAAATTCAGCAGCACCCGGCTCAATCGGTTGCGCAAGCGTACAACGAGCCATGAACAGGGCGAACTATGATTCCTCCTCGTTTTGGGTTGCAGACTGCAGTTGATTTGAATGGAACATAAACTAGCATGTACGTATATACTGCCATAGGAAAAATCTCTCATATGTAACCTGGTTTCCTGCTGTCACTTTTGAAGTGTTGTTTTATCTTTGTGCGTGCGAGTTCTCTGAGCGGTTGATGGGGGAGTTTCCGTGCAATGGGCACAATAGTTCCTCTCCTCTCTGAGAGCCCTGATTCGACATTATGGAGGAGTGTCCTCGTAAGGGCTGCGCGTCCTGGGTATCGGGTGCATAGTGTGGGTAAATATGACAAACACTTCGCCTCAACTGACACAGAATTTTTTACATTTCAAACTAATGCATACCCTGGTCTCACGGATCAAATGATTCCTTTCACACAGTTGTTACGCTTTGAGAACGACAATGATACATGTGTAATACACTCTGGATACGTATTATAGCTTAGTAGGCCTATTACAGCACACACTGTCTTGAAATAAAATGAAACGTAAGCAAGTAGGCCAAGTTTAACCTTTGGGCATTTTTGGTCAACCTTTGGTCTCCAAATACCGAACACCGTTCCCTCTTTTTCATTACGCACGCTTTAACTCTCAGCTCTGCGTCTGGAAATGCCCACCAGCAATTACCTCCACGTTAGACCATTTCCAGTCAGACAAATACCACATTTCTGGTGTCCACTCTTTGAACTATGAGTTAAAAAATGCTGAAAACCACACCAAACTTAGCTGTGCGGAAACATGCGCGTTTACTAGAATGCACTATATCTTTAACGAGGGAAATTAAGGCGAGGTTGGGTGCTGTCATTTATCCTATAGTCATTAGATCATGTGGTTCATTTTCTGCTACTCCATTGGCTAAGGGCACGTGTCTTGGATACCGGACTGCAACGTCACTCTGGGGGGACTCCTATTAAAAATAAGAACAAAAATCCATAGTGAAAGTATTTCAGAACCAGTAGTAGCGCCTCTTTATTTACGCGTAGTTTAGGGAGCAGGAACCATCCTTATTCGTTTAGATTTCAAGTAAATTCTAGTAATTTACTGTGAAACACATCATAAACGAGATGAAAAGAACAATATTCGATGGATTAAAATAGTAACCTATATTTTGGTCTTTGTTATTAAGACCAAGGGCGGCTTTGTGGTATTTAAAGATTAATCGTGGTCGGTGCGAGGATTTTTACGTGTTTTTTTTTTATTTATTTTACTTGTATATAGACAACAAGATAGGGTAAGTTATTTAGAAACAATATTCAAAGCTTTGTGTGGCGGAGAGTGAGAAAGGGGTTAAAGATCTTGTGCTGGGAAAGCATTTCAGAATGGAAGAAAATGATCATAGCAACAGAGATGCAGAGCGCCAGGATTCCGGTGATGAATCCGACAGAGCCATTCTTCCACTGTTACAAGCACCGGTCAACCTACTCCCCCACCGAATTACAAACTTTTTCATCGACAATATTTTACGACCGGACTTCGGACGCAGGAAAGAGGGGGCACTGAACCGGGAATCAAGCATTCGTAGAGGACGGGAGAATCACTCTTCTGGATTCAGATTGGGTCATGTGGAGGGGACTGTAGCAGAAGAAGGGACTTCGAATCCTAGCTCCATAAATGGAGCAAAGAAAGTCAACATTGCTGAGGAAGAATCTCTAAAGCCACGAGAAGAGAGTGGAAATCAGTGCATAAGTTCAGATTCGGATAGTTCGCAAACCAACAGCTCCCCATCATCACAGCCTTTGCTCTGGCCAGCCTGGGTGTATTGTACCAGATATTCGGATCGGCCATCTTCAGGTGAGCGCCAACTTTTTCCTACAAAAACTATTTCAGTAAGCTTTCCTGAATGTTTGAAGTCATCTGGAAATGGTACCAAATTACAAAATCGATGGATAGTTTTGTTATGTAGGCCATTTCAATAGCGAGGATATACTCTAATGGACGCCAGGATCTGCGTAAAAAAACATATAATTGAATTATAATTACTTCACATGAGTTGGACCAGATTGAGCCCTCAAAAACATTTCGGTATTTTATTTTATGCGGCATGTTATTTAGGGAATTTATCAGAGATTAGACCTATGGAATGAATATATTTTATGGGCTACCCAATAGTTGTTTTGTTCATTCTGAATGTTAATTATTAAGTAATAGGCTATGTCTGTAGCATATGCTACATTTTAAACTCACTGAAGATCAATAGAAGCACTTGGAAAACTGTAGCCACAAATGGCAGACCTGGAAATATTATGCGTAAGCCTACAAGCAAGACGCATTATGAAAATATAGGTTAGTATTCCCTCCCCTCGCAGCTCCTAAAGTTGCCATTGGCCTATCCAAGGAACAAGGCCTACTTTAGCTGGACGATGTTTACAAATAGTCGTAGAATACGAACAAAGTAATTTATGCAGCCCTTATAAATTAAAGTTACAAGAAACACTTCGCCATTTGAAACTGAATTTAAACGAAATTAGTCTATATCCCAGCCCATTATCTTAAAAGAGCACGGAGCCAGCAGCAGAATCATTCAGTATTTTTCCATTAAACTTAGCCTATTTATTGAATCCAGATGGATTTAAAGTTCACGAAAAAGTTATGAAATGTCTTATAATAATTTCCTAAAACCTGACCAAACCTTGGTATACGCCATTGTCCCATCCTTGTCTTTGTTAATGTTTAATTAGCATATTTCTGACAATGGTTTTGAATCCTTGAGTGAAGGCGGTTTGAACCAGATGCATATTGAATCGCAGGCATTCCGGTGAAAATAGCCTTTAGTTTCGTAACCTCCTTAAAAAGTTTATTGGTAGGAAAAAAATAAACAAAAACAAATAAATAATTACTAATGACGTAAGAGCGTAACTTTGACCTGAAGACCTATAGGCTACTAGAGTAAGCCTATGCTAGATCATAGGCCTGTGCGCAAACATTCGATTACCAGTGAAATAGATATGCCTAGGCCTAACTAAAAACATGAAATTGGCGGTAGCCTATTTTGAAGGAATGCTCACAGAAAGTTTACATTTAGCCTATGTAAATATGACCAACGAATAGCTTAGGCTACTTTGAACACACACACACACACACACACACACACACACACACACACACACACACACACACACACACACACACACACACACACACACACACACACACACACACACACACTTCAAAATATGGTAGTTCACGTAAAACGTAAAGACAAAGTTACATTATAATATGCCATATGCCGTATAGATGCCATATTTATTTTCATTCAGTCTTGGTGATGGAAAGCTTTGATTCTTTTTGCTTTGTTTTGTTCTAAAAATTAGTCCACTTGAAGTCGACTAGCCGAAGTAATCACGTTGGTAGGCCTATATTGTAGTAGGCCTACGTAGCCTAAATGCTGAGGCCAAAACGATCGACACAATTTTCCCCACAAAATGGTTGTGACTGTGATGTTTTCTTTTTAGCTTCAAGCAAATATTGTCTAAGCCTATCTTAACTTAATGAAAAGGAACCATAAAATAGCCTAGCATATGTTGACAAAACGGTCCCACACCACACATGAAACTCTGGCCCTGACTGGTTCCAGTTCCAGCCTTCCGGCTTTCCAAGTTATTTAGTCTATAACAAGTTTATGAACAACTTCAGCAACTAAAATTGGTTCCTATGGAAACAGTAAGTGAAAAGAGAGCCCCCTCCCTCCTTTTTCATCCAGCCATCACCCCACCCCCAAGCACCCATCCGCATCTCGTCCAGAACTCCAGCAAGATAGGCTACTTACTCATTCGATGCACACGAGTGACCCTCTATAACTGCTGTAGACAGTCTGTACGTCATGTAGACGCACACCAAACTTTGCACGAGAGCTGTGACGTTCTGTTGCCATACTTTCATCAGTGTGATTATAATGCTTTTATTGGGATTTTGTGCTCTTTTGCTGTGCGTAACCATTATTTGCCACTTGGCAAAGGCCAGCACAATTGTATTCCCAAGATGTACGTCCGCACCCTACATTTGATCACTAATCTATTTTGCCCTCTCGACACTACAGGACCAAGATCTCGCAAACCAAAGACAAAAACCCCAAGCAAAGAAGACAAGCGTCCTAGGACTGCCTTTACCGCCGAGCAACTACAGAGACTGAAGACAGAGTTTCAGAATAATCGGTATCTTACAGAACAGCGACGACAGAGCCTGGCGCAAGAACTCGGCCTTAACGAGTCTCAAATTAAAATATGGTTTCAAAACAAGAGGGCGAAGATCAAGAAAGCCACCGGGGGCAAGAATTCACTTGCACTACAACTGATGGCACAAGGACTCTATAATCACGCAACATCCGCAAAAGACGACAAATCAGACAGTGACTGATGCCTGGGAAAAAGATTCAATGCAATAATTTAAAGGGCCAGTGTACAAAAATACCAGCGTTTATGAGTTTCAAAAATGTATGAGTACCTATAATTCTGCAATATTATGTGTATATATGTGTTATTATTGACAGGTATAATGATGTGGAACAAAACAAAAAACTTCTTCAAACTATTACTATTTGCTGTATGATTTTCTGGAACTTTTAAAACAAGCGCTTTTTGATTCGCACTTGACGTTGAGATATTACAGTAACCATGAAATTCATGCTGAAGTCCAAAGATTTTTTCTGCTGCATTCAGGCAACTGTGACTTAACTATATGACAAAAATGCTGATGTTATTATTTTAATGTTTGTTTCACTGTTCGTTGCGTGTGTGTGCGTGCGCGCGTGTGTGTGCGTGTGCTCGCGTGTGCGTGTTATATTAAGAGCAGTTTGTTTCCCCTTTGTTCTGATTTTTGTTACCATGTGGCATATGGGTATTTGTTTACTCGTAGCCTGAAACCATGCATTGTATAGAGCAGTCTATTTATGAGGCAGGGTTAAGAAGTTGTGCAGTGGACTAGGTTAGGTTACATGAAAAAAATGACAAATTCACATCTAAGGCAGTCGAATGCATAAACTGATTAAATAAAATTCGGGTAAAAGTATATTTATGAACTGTTGTACACTTGACTCAACTGGAGAAGAGCTCTATCAGTAGAAGGAATGTAAACTGTCATATGAAACGATGTAGGCCTAGCCAATGGCGTTTATGATAGGCTATATAATATAGTTTTTATGAGAAAAGCAATATTTTAACCTCTCCTTTTTCGAAAATTGGGTTTAATTCTTAAATTACTTAAGCCTAATTAGGCTACTCCGTGCCAACCAGCAATTAGACAATTCCGCTTAGGCCTTGCCTACGTTATTCGACTCTGATCGGAACGCATCTAACACAAGAATAAGGAAACGCATAATGAATATTTCAATTTTTATAACAATAGAAATTTGACATAACCTACATTAATCACAATCTATTCGATTTTTTACCCGTAGACCACCTTGTGCATTTTTCATTGTTTGAAACACTGTTAGGGGAAAGACTATACAAATGTGTTGACGCTCAGACGTTGCTTTTTCTGGGAAGAAGCGGATGTGTTTACATTGCTTATTTATCTTGCAATAACTTTCTTTTCATTTATGAAAAAATGAGGCCTTTGCATGAAAGCTGCAGTCAGTCATAATTCACAAAACAACAAGCATACCTGAGTTGCAGATAGAATTAGTGCCATTGAAAACACTTGGATGCAGTGTGGTAATTTTTAAAGTGTGTATGAATTGAGACTCACCAAACGAACACACTTTGCCTTATGAGTTCTATAAGTGAACTTTACTCTGAGAACTGTGGTAGCCTATATAAAATGAAACACATAACTCACACTGTCTGTATCAAGGGAGGGCAGCTGCCTTCAGTTTAGAATAGGTTATATGTGCGACTACAAATGAGAGAAACAAACATTTGATGTGTATGTTTTTTATTATTATTATTTCAAAGGGTTCTCTTTGAGGAAAGCAACTGTACATAATTTTCTATTGTGATTTTGTGCAGCCTGGGGAAAGAAAAAGGGAGTACAGAAATAAAATTTGATGCTAAACAATGATTTATTTGTGAAAGTGTTCATGTTGAACAGAATGGCAAAAGGTGTTGACAATATAATGGACAACAGGCTCTTGAACATGACAGTTACTTCCACATTATTTGTATTCAGGCAGTTGGATGGACCAAAACTACCAGTACCCTCCCTCCATCCAACAAAGTGAAGTTACTTCTCCAGTGCCATCACACTTATTTATTACCAATAAGAGTTACAGTTAACCTGATATGATGTCGAGTTTGCCATGGTGAACAATTTGAAGAAAAGACGTTGTAAAACATCTGAGTTACCAACAACAACCACATTGTGATGGCTGTGCATGGTTCATCAAAAGCAACAGAATCTCTAATTTGAGGTTTAAACTGAAAATGGTATCATATACTATCTGGCAAGCGTTAACTTTAATTATAATAAAAAGATAGAAGGGTTCAGAGGTGATAAAATGAGTCTTTCCAGCTAAACAGCATACCGCTTTGTAAACTTTTAAATGAAACATTCTTTACAACTTTACGATAACCAAATGAAGTGTATGCACCAAGGAGAAAAAAAAACAAATACAAACTTACCCCAAGACAATGAAACAGCTTGAAATAGCTGCAGGTGCAAACTTGAAACTTAGCTCAAACTAGTGACAAACAAACACTGAAAAACTTGATGTCACAGCAATGAGAAAACATCCCACCACACACAACCACAACGTAGGGCCGTCCCAAGACTGTCTGGCCTCCAAACACTGCATACAGTAATTGTGCAGTAGTAAGTCAGAGATCATGAATCTCATTCGCTCACAATGCTCAGACCCAAACTCTGACAGCGATATGCAGTTACCTGAAGCCTGCGCCATACGTCTATTTATCTATTTTCTTTGGAAATGAAAACTGAAAAGATCTCGCCACACAAAAGCTATGCTATCTGCAGACCAATTCCCCAGCATTGACCTGCTCCTCAATGCCAGGGAGGCTCATCTGCATTTCTATTCTGGCTCAGCTTGTATGTGGAAGTAACGCCCAACAGTCACTGACTTGATGAGCCTCACAGGGAAGAGAAAGGCCGGTGCCGCTCAGACGCGCAGCGTGGCTCCTGAATTGAGAGACTGTGGCCAGGAGACCCCATTGAAGGTCAAAGCCTTCGGTGACAGCTGCAGGTGGCTTTGCTTCCTTCAGCGCTCTGTTTGCACACCTCCAAACTCGGTGTCTGCATCTGAAGCATGACATTGCTTTGGCGATCTACCCCCCCGCCCCCATTCTCCCCATTCAACCAGTCCTCCCTTTCCTTTTTATTTTGCTGCACACCAAAATGCCTTGAGACAGAATTATACATCATCAGCAAGTTAGAAGAAGTTAAGTTTAAGCAACATACACAGGAGATGCTGTTCTGAAATAAAAGTGTGGTTATAGGTCAAAAGTATCTAAAGAGACGAAACAAAACAAAATACAGTTATTTTAAAGTACATGTCTGGAAAAAAATGTTAAATGCTTTCATTTTGATCACTCAGGTTAACCGTTTTAGAAACATGTATTAAAATACAATGAAGTCAAGCATAGCTTAACTTTTAGCAGTCAAAATGCATAAATGCTGAATGATAAAGCACCTGTTGCAGCTTTTGCAAACCAACCCCCCATTTTAACTCTTACCCAACAATAGGGGCAAAGGCCAGTCACATGGAAAAAAAATATATCACGTACTGATGGCCCTTGTATGCTCATCATACAAAAGACTCCTCCTGTCCCCTCCCTCCCCCACTGAGTTATTTATCCATAGTTTCAAAATGCTTCCTATCAAACTTGAATATGCAATTAAGTGCTGGGGCTTTGTGGCGGAAATATAATTAAGCCAATGAAAGATGTAGAAGGTAAAGAATGGCGATGACATCAGGCCAATTTCACACTTGGGACTCGGATGGCCAAGCAAAAGCCAGGCTCTTGCCACGCAACACAGATCAAAGCACACTGCCACTACCGAAAAGGCAAAAGAGGACTTAAGTATGCTAATCTCCAGGACAAATATATTTTAATCTTGTTAAAATACAAGTTAATGCTGCAGCTCAGTGGCTGAACTTTGCAGAGTAAGGGAACAAGATCCACGTTTCCCTCACATTTCTAAATAAAAAAACCTCCTTGTTCGCAGATATCAACGTTTATCTTTCTTTTAAAAAAGTTCATCATTTGGTTTCTCACAGTGGACCGAGGATTCCTCTGCGGGTTGCAGAGATGGGGCAACTCATACAGAAAGTTATACAAACACCCCATAGAACGCACAGGAAACGAGCTTTTCTGGGGTCCCGTTTGCCCCGTCACTTTGAGGTCTCGACAGTGGCACCTTGGCAACCCTTGATCTGTGAAGTAGAGCGGCTCATACTTCACACACTGGGACAGACAGGGCAGCCCGCTCCACAGGGAGCATTCTATTCCCCCCTCCTGGACACCAGGCTCAATGAGGTTGGGGAGAGAGGGAGGAGTCACACTTCACTTTACTTCCTGACTTCGCAAAGATGACGGCAGGTGAGAAGTAGTTTAAAAGTGTCTACTGGTTCATGTATCAATTCAAACAGCTCCTTGCTCACATATCAAAAGTTTGATGTGAGTTGAACAGTGAGGTTGGCTATTTGTATGAGGATAACATTTCCTTCTAAAGGCTACACAAACACACATACATACACAAACAAAACACGCCTGCCTGACTTTTTGGTGGAAATGATTTCTTGGAGAGGGACACAAAGCACAATCAGAGAAGTATTGAAATTTCACAACTTTAAAAAGGAAACATGACGCCTGTTAGACTACTTGAAACTGTAAACTGAAATTGTGACGCAATATAAAAATGTGAGAGAGCAACTCTCCTGCTTCAGATCAACACAAACCAAGTTATTCTAGTAGAAGCTGTTATCAACGGCTGCAAGTATCGTGAACTCTTCTTGCCAATTTTCCAAGCTTGACTACTCTACTACTATAATCACCCCCACAGGCCGGTTTGTGCACGAAAATAACAGGCAGGCTGGAATGGCGGTCTCTTTGGAACATCACATACTGTTTAGCACAGCCTGAATTCAGAACACAGAGGATGTCAGTGTGCTGTAAATATCTCAAAAGGCATATTTGCTTCATATTGTACATTCAATGCCTTTTTGGAATTAGGCTCCGATTTCATTTATCAGTACCTGAGAATATAATAAGTGTTTGAAGTTTTTAAGTTTTTAGGTTAAGTTTATAAAGTTATTAATTCATTTTAAATTATTTCTTTGACGAAAATCTATCAAAACTAGACTGTGCGGAATGCCAACGGGCAGATCCAACATTTGACAAAACTTCATAAAAGAGAGAAGGAGAGAGAGAGAGAGAGAGAGAGAGAGAGGGTGGTCTGTTCCCCCTCAGTGATCTGTGTGGCAACCTCATCGAGCATCGAGCGGAACGGCTGATTCAGGAGCATCATGGCGTTCGCCGTGAAACTCCTTGGCCTCTAGGAAACAGGATGTGGTGCCAGCTCAGCGCACGCGCACTACTGCATCATGGGAGCCATGAGGGAAGCCTACGATGTCGAGGCTCATGCATAACTGGCAGCCATGTTCAGAGACCAAACAAGGACAGGCATGGAACAGCTTACTACGCTACCCCATGCTCAGGTTACTGTAGGTACTTGTTCAGCATTTTATGAGGGCCAAAAAAAGAAAGTGAGAGCTCTTTCTTCCCTGGTTTTCCAAAAGATGCCATTGGAAGCAAAACAGTGAGGCAGTGTGCTGTAAATGAGAACATTTTAGGTTACAATAGGTTCCAAAGGTTTTCTATAAAAAAAAAAATCTATAACCAATGCCGGCATAAATTATTTGAATCTAAGGTTTTAAGTTTTCAAATAGTAGGCATACCGGTAAATATATGATTTGAAACGCATTGAACAGTGGTTAAACAATAAAGCCTCATGATGTTCACAGGTTAGTGAGGGTTTTTGAAGTAGCAGACGTTAGGAGGTAAAAACCACAGCTATTACCCATAGATTAATTAGTAATTGGTAATTAATGTACAAGCAATGCATATGCATCTTAGATGAGACACTAAAACAAGAAATTGATGAATACATACTATAGTGGCATTAGCTGTGGTTGCACTACACTGACGTCTGCTACTACAAAAACCTCATTAACCATTACATTTCTGACCATAATTGAGAATTTTGGCCAAAATAGCTGGATTATTTGATGATTGTTCTTGGTGTTATTTCACTTTTAAATGAAAAGGCAAATCTTTACAAGTATTTGACTTTCTTTTCATTAAACATCCACATGACAGATTCAATTACAGTACCCAGAAATCAAATCAATGAACATCTCTTGAGACACTGCATAAAATGTTATCAGTTTATCAAAATACGCACCAACACTGTAAGTTGGGGGGAATTACATTTTCCAAAAAAGAGGAATTGTTTGAAGAACACAATACAATCGGTGACTAGCAACAGTGTAGCCCATTTCATTACATTAGTGAACAAAAATGCATAAACTGTAATATTTAATCATGATCCAACTGTATCAATTTCACTAATGAGGGAGCAAATAAGTGGTGGTTTACACTAGTTTTGACAGCATTGGTCAAACCACTGCATTCCACAGAGTGCACATTTCGAACAGCTAATTAACAACCAATGAACAGCACTTTCTCGACTCTCACCAAGAACGCTTTTTAAGGCATAGTAGTAGTCATTTCCATTTTACAAAAAGACATTCACACCAATGAATAAAAATAGTATTCGAAAGCACATTTCATAGTAAAATATAACAAAATCATATACCCTCGTCCACAGTCTCTGAGCACTCTCACTGCCATTTTGTACCTCTGATGACAGCATATGCATTGTTCTCCATCCGAAGGTAATTTTACAGTTCAGAGCGTAGTGAGGCTTCGATCCCTTTACAATAGCCTAGACATGGAGACATGATTGTGTGTATTAACAGACTGATATCAAAGAGCATTTCAAAGAATCTTAACCTAAGGGAATGACAATGCAACCTAATGAATGTTCAAGGATGACTTAAAAGCGACATTTAATTGCGTGAGATTGTAGCATTAGAAAGGTATCTCAGGTATACCGTTTCTACAGGAACACTTCAGAATGAAGTCCACAGGTTAGCCACTAATGCCTGCCTAATGACTGGTTGCATAAGTGCCTTAAAAGTAAACATCTGTAAGCAAAATCAAGGGCCCTACTCGTTCTCATTACGAGAATATCAATAATAAAGCTTTTATTGGACAACAAACAAGAAGTTTTTTAAAACATGCCTAACAATTTTGCTAAACACACATCTTAAGTCACTTATACAATACTTCAATAGTGAGTAGAAATGGGCCAACCATTCCTCTTCTCTGCCGTATATTCCTCACAACACTAATTCCATCAATATGGCCGTTTAAGGCGGGGACCACTATCAGACCTGAGTGCAATGGTGGTCAACAATCGGGCAGGTGTGGGCTCTGCCATTATACCAGGAATCCTATGAATGCTGTTATCAACCATTTTTTGAGTTTTGCCTCGATTAATTTTGCATGTTTAGTCAGACTATCAAGATAACACATTTCCAACAATGAAATTACCATATGGAAAAAAACCCATATGTGACAACTTTGAGTCAAAAACAAAAACCATGGTTATTATTTTTTTGTACTTTTTTAGTACTTCGCTAAAGCACAGACTGTATCAAGTTCTAAACTCTGGTGATTGTGTTCTATGATGCAAATAATAAAAAATGATGGTGGGGCAAAAGAGGTAAGAAAATGCCCAATGTAATAGAACAGCAGCTCTGTTAAGTTATGAAAACTGCAGAGGAGGTGCAATGAAAGAATCAGTTCAAGTAAAGGAGGAAGAGTAAGAGGGAGGAGAAGGAGTACCTGAGATTTCACTACACAGCTTCTTGGCTACGTGTTCTGACTCACGGGCGAAAAGCGTGATGATATCATCTTCGAGATCCTCCACAATGGTCTCACACTTTGGGGGGAGAGGCACAACAAAAGAGCAGTCAGAAATGTGCAGTCAGAGTGCAGAAGGTACGGGTGTGCCGTGCAGGTGATATTGTACAGTTAGGTGTTGGATGCAAGGTTAACATCTGACAAAGCACAGGATTTGACTCCATGCTGTTTGGCGGCCATTTTTCACCCTGCACTCGGTTATCAAGGCAGACCTGCCATCTTGAAAGACTTACACAGCAAAAAAAAAGAGAACCAGCTCCCTCGTGGTGCCACAAAATTCACCCATTGCAAAAAAAAAATGGCATACCAAATCTGAGCAGCATTGCACTACTGTACAGTACACATTCCATGATGAATAAATATATTCATATTATATTTTGATGTTACGCAGTATCTCACGATACATTATGGGTTTTTGAAATGCTGGCCTAAAATCCACATCTTAGACATAATTCTTTATAGAAAACAACTCAAATTGGCGAATTCATTATTTACAAATATTGAATTTCATTAAGCGTGATATAAAAGTTAAAAGGCACCTGCAGCCATTTCCGTGTAACTGAGCCATGGACTTTACATTAAAAGTAATTCTGAAATAAAATACATTGCAATATTGTTGCAAAATAAGAAATAAAAATGAATCTAAGTTCACATTTTCACATCAGTACTTTTCTTAATTGGCACATTCAGTGCAGAAATAAACAAGACAAGAATTGAAAACTAAGGCAAACTATTTCACCACCTCTCGGGAGGGGGTTTCATCTCCGTAATCGATCAGCATGCAACACAATTGCAGATTATGTATGCATGACCTTTTCACAGTATAGGTTAAAAACTTGATTGACTGAAGTTAGGATCAAAATGTAACTAAAATACTTACTGCAAATTTGAGGGCATTGGAACCCTCCGGGCCATCAAACTTAAAATTGTTAAAATCGGGGAAATCCCCACCGCCGTTGCTCCTTGGGGCAAATCTTTTATAGAGCTTCTCCTTGGTATCTGGATCCTCGTGAACGGCATAATCACCCATGCTGTTGCACACTCCTTCCAGCAGCTCCGTCAAGTGAGTTTCTGACCTAGCAAAAGGGACCTATTAAATAATGAAAAATGGGATTAAGTATTATTTCGGGCCTTAATCATATGCAGTCGCAAAAAAATGAGGTTTGACAATCCAATCTTCCAATTCTTCCCGCCTCTTCTGTCTGCCCATAATAATAAAAAAAAAATCACTCTTTATGTCCGAGCATCCAGGTCATACACGTGACCCCTTCCTTCCGTTCCCATCTCCAAAACATCCTCATAGCCATAGCCACAGCTATGACATTTAACCTGTTAGCACTGGAGTTGGGCAGAGTATAGCCGTGTGCCTTGGAAACGGCACAAAAACCACACTGTGGCGTCTAGACAGGTCAAGGTGCAACCTGCTCCCACCCTTTGGCCTCCCCCGGAAGGAGAAAGGGGAAAGGCTGACGGGAGGGCGGAGAGAGTGAATTGAGAGGAGAGCGGGGGGTAAAGAGTTGGGAGGGGAGCGGTGTCACCAGCAGCCAAGTGCAGGGTAAACACTTAAGGCTCATCCTTTGCTGCTCCTTTTGGCAGCCCATCACCTCCACCCTTCGCTGATCAAAGAAGGAAGTTTCTCCTTGTCAAGCCCGGTCAAAGGGCGCCAGGAGGGAAAGGAGAGGGGAGGGCTGTGGGGTATTGGGAAGAGGGACAGGGAGAGAGAGGGAGAGAGAGGGGGAGAGGGAGCACAGGCCAGATTGCACATGAGCTGGATTTCTTGCAATGTAGATGTATATCCCCGACCCCATTGTCCCTTTTCAGACTCAGTATGGGACCTTCCGGTCCTTCTGATTACATTATGGTGCACGTTGTTTTTTTTCTTTCCCCTGTTGCCTCCTCCCCGCTCTCTCACTCTCCCTTCTGTCTCCCCAACACAAAGAGGTTTCCATGGCTCTCTGCCATCTGGTCACAAGTAAAGATAAAAGGTCCCAAGGAAGAAGAGCAAGCGGTCTACGCAGCCTTTTTTTAATTAAATGGTCGAAAAACAGTTGGATAGCCCGAAAGATAAGACAGTGGCCAATCACAGCTGGCGTGCTGAGTAAAAGGATCCCACCTAATCCAAGGAAAGTGTAATAATACTACTGAACAACATTTAATATGCTCAAAAATGACCCCCTGCTGCCTAAACCATACATGCAGATAGAAAATCGCAAATTCACCAAGTTGATTTAATCAAAGTGCAATGGGACATTCATTGTCAGATTTTTCATCAGCCATTCACTGTATGCATATTCATAGTCCTATCTGGAGCTGGTGCTTTCATTATGAGGCAGGGAGTAGTGTTTGCAGCTAAATTGCTCACAGAGAAAGAAAAAAATTGAAATCAGGAATAAAAATCTGGCTCCGGCAAAAAGGGCATCTTCTACTGCCGCCGCGTCCCCTTATCGCACAATCCAGAAAATTTCGGGGGAATTTAATTCCTTGCCTGCAACAGTCTGAGGGTTTTGAATAGAACCTGTCAATAAAGAATTTCCACAGGAATAAAGGGGGAATAAAGGGGGGGTGCCGCTCCAGGAAGAGAAAGGGCTTCTCAGGGATGCCATCCTCCACTGCATCACAGTGGAAAGCCAGTCATCATTGTAGCACTGGCAGGAAGGCCTTTCAGCCTCATTGTGACCATAATTTAAAAAGCCACAGACATAAATGGACAAAATCAAGACCGCAAGGTCTTTCCCCTGGACCTGAGAAAGGCATTGTAATCAAGCTCCCTGTGTTTCTCAAAACCTTATGTTCAAAAGCTAATAAGAGACCCAATAGTGTACTAAAACCTAATTATTTTTTAAAAAAACACACATGATTTCACATAATGTGATATTCTGCCTTATTATTTAAAAAAAATGAAAAAATAACTTAAGATCCTTTCCCACTATTACAAAAAAATGAAATAATTTGAGTTTATTTGTAACCATTTCTACTGTTGCACTACTACTGCCACTATTGAGGCAGTGGAGGGCATAGACCACTACACAGTAGCCTTACAGGTGTAGGAGAAATTAGCATTCAGTAGAATTTGATTAGAGCGCGCGGAGACCAGTTCTAGTCAATTCATAGACCAACTCTTTGTCGTCCTCCATGGGAGAAACTAAGATGTAAAGTCCCTACAGACAAGAGAGAGAGAGAGAGAGAGAGAGAGAGAGAGAGAGAGAGAGAGAGAGAGAGAGAGAGAGAGAGAGAGAGAGAGAGAGTGAGTGAGTGAGTGAGTGAGTGAGTGAGTGAGAGTGAGTGAGTGAGTGAGAGAGTGAGAGAGAGAGAGAGAGATAACACTCTCAAGCAAGACTCACCAACAGCCACAAATCAGGGTGTGAAACCAACAAGAACTGACACACCACCTGGTGAATTGGTGTGTGGATGAGCTCACTACTGTGCACACTGGTGCACTGGCAGTCACTAAGGATATATCATGTGTTTCCACAGGCGTTACAAAGACCTCTCAGCTTGAAAACGTTAAAATATATATTTTAAATGTAGTACGACAAAGTACATTTCTAGAAAAACTGTCAGCAACAGCTTCACTTTATGACAGTCTCTTGATAACGTCCTGTTTTATGTGTGGGTTAAGTTTCCATGAATTCCAGGTGTAATAAATGTTCACATAATATCCAAAAACAAAAAAAACTATTTTTTATTGTGGATACAACTGAAAGTAGCCTTCAGATTCCTGAATGCAATAAGGGAATTATTTTGGAGAATGAACCGCATAAAATGATGTCTTTGCAAATGAAAATCAAGAGACATCCCACCTTAAAGACAAACACGCACGGATCTTCTTCAAGGAGAGGGTTAATCAGTTAAATGCTACACATTACGTCTTAAAAGGCCATGGCAAAAAATGTGGAAAGCACTGTGTAAATTCCCTTTCATTAGATACCTATAACAATCAAAATAGGATTAACCCCTGTGATCAATGGAGGACTCACGGCACTCCCAGGATACCAGAGGTCAGGGCCTGCCTTTCACAGGGACCTGACCTTTACCCAGCAGTACACTGACGGCCTGGACAGACAGTAGCTCGCCGCTATCCTCCTCTCTCACTTACAATTTGCTGAGAGATTTGTAAAGGGGGAAAAAGCGGTGATCATTTACAAGGTCATTGACACTTGTGTGTCCTCATGAAGATATATGAGGTTGGTGGTATGAGGTTGATCAATTTACCAATAGGGCCCCAAGTGACCGAGTGTGGTCATCACAAATATGGCCGTGATTGAAATGCAGAGCTGGACGTCTCCTTGGCTCCTCAAAAGCATTCTGCTAGAGCAGGGTTTCTCAACCTTTTTTGCGCAAACGCCCCCTGGACATCACCCTATGCCTTCCAACGCCCCCTGGACCTCTTCCTAAGCCTTCCAATGCCCCCTTGACTTCATCATAAGCCTGCCAATGGCCCCTTAGTATTAAAAAAAAATGAATGGACTATAGCCCCCAATGACAATTAAGCACCACCCCCTCTCAGCTGTATCCTTCTCAACGCCCCCTGGGGGGCTGTACCGCCCCCGTTGAGAAACACTATACTAGAGCATCACTGATCCAGTGGTGCTGATAGAAAGCTATGTGAACTAGACACCTAGACACTATGTTGAATAAACACAGTTTTGGGTTTAGGTTGTTTAGTCTGCAGCATGTGTATGTGTGGCGCTTTATGAGCCATGATGAGAATTCTGAAGTGAATAATAATAAATAGTGTGTTTGGCATAAAGTGCAAGAACTAGTCAAAACACCAACCATATAATGAGATATTCTATTTTTGTCATCTAGTATGCATGTGATCACCCAACGGGATGCAAGTGGCTATCATATATAATGTATGTTTGTGTCATATAATGTATGGAGTGTAGAGTACTTATGCATGCATTTCAAATGCCAGCCTTATGTAGAAAGCCAGATTCACATCCAGACATTCTGTAAATCTTTAATGGGTTTACTTATCAATTTGTCCTTTTCATTCTAACAACAAATACCGTTCTTCACAATAAATATTATCAGACTTGATCTTGAGTCTTTTGAGCATACAACCTGGAATAAAATGGCTTTGAATTGAATTAAGTGCTGTATCATGTATGCCTGTAGATATTGTGTCTGTGTCATCTTTGTAGAATTCCATGAAACCTGCAGCACAACATGCTACATGCATACTGTAAGCTGAAGGGGGGATGGGGATGTTACAATTAAGATGTGCTCCAGCATATAAACAAAAACAGGCTTTGACAGACATCTTTGAGGAATTGCTACATCTCGAATCTGGTTCTCCCTGCCAGCGCCAATATTACATCAAAAGCAGTAAATTCTTGTTATTGTGCAACTGAGCATATGCGATGCACAGCAGAGAAAAGGGATAAAACATTTCATATTGCCTGAGGGGAGGAGGCAGGTTATGTGCCAACAAACACAGTCACAGATTTAGTACGTACGTACACACACCACACACCACACACCACACACACACACACACACACACACACACACACCACACACCACACACCACACACACACACACACACACACACACACACACACACACACACACACAAATCTGTAAGTCTGACTTTGTCACACACCTTCTTATCAGAGAGACTGCCATCAGGTTGAAGTCTGAACCCGCCTACATGGATGGTTTTCTTGGGATCCGTCTGGCTAATTGAATAAATCAGCTCATCAGCGATTGCCATGCACGCTGTAGAGGAAAGAAACGGTTATTATTAAAATTCTACTGAATACAAACATATCTGCACATCAGGGAAGAAATAATTTTCACTGGGAAATATTCCAAATGAAAATACTGTATAATAAATATGGCATTGTCACATTTACCACACCACATCTACCACATTTGAAACAAAAATACAGTGAAGTTAGCAGTGCTCAGCTCTTAACTATGCAACTAAAGAACATTCCCACACAGGCTAAATTCATTACATAACATGACATTATGTTAAACAGGTGCCATTACGCATACCACAACTACTGTATGTGCATATATTAATGCATAAATGCATACAGGGGTTAGACAATGAAACTGAAACACCTGTCATTTTAGAGTGGGAAGTTTCATGGCTTAAGTGGACCAGCCTTTTGGCCAATCTCCATTTAATTGCACATTGCACCAGTAAGGTGAAGGCTCCCAATGGACCGTTCTGGTGGAAACAGGAGAGATGAGGTGCACATTTAATTCTACCATGATTTGGACAGCTGTGGTTTTATGTTTTTTGGATACAGTCCGGGTTAGCACCCAAACATCCATTTCAGAGAATTCAGACAGTTTCCTCTTGCTTGCTGCTGTTGGATGTGGTTCATCCTACTTGGTGGTATGTAAACGTTACCTGGCTGTCTTGCTGTCTCAGTCAAAAATGCACCAGTTGCACGCGCACAAAGAATTTCTCATTTTTTATCTCTAATATGTCACCCATAATGTTTTGTGGTTTGCAAAATTGTGAGCAAAACTGTGCTCCTACCCTGCTAATTGAACATTCACACTTCACCTTACTTTTTAGTGAATGAATGCTCATTGGGAAACTCCAACTCCCATTGTCATTGTGACACAGCACTCCACAGCACACAAGTGACCACTGCACACTGCACACAACGAAATTGCATTTTATGCATCACCCGTGCAAGGGGGCAGCCCTCAGTGGCGCCCCATGGGGAGCAGTGCGGTGGGACGGTACCATGCTCAGGGTACCTCAGTCATGGAGGAGGATGGGGGAGAGCACTGGTTGATTACTCCCCCCACCAACCTGGCGGGTCGGGAGTCGAACCGGCAACCTCTGGGATGCAAGTCTGACGCCCTAACCGCTCACCCATGACTGACTTACTGGTGCAATGTACAGTTATTGAAGATTGGCCAACAGTCTAGCCATGAAACTTCCCACACTAAAATGACAGGTGTTTCAGTTTCATTGTCTAACCCCTGTATAGTGATGAAGATCCATAAGGCATAGTATACAGGTCTGCGTATTAGGTAGCCTGATTATCATCGACTTTCAAATCTCTTCGAGCAACGCTGAAGCTGTTGCGTCACTAGGAGGGCATGGCCTGGCTATGTATTAGGGACTACAGGAGGGGTAGTTAAATCACAACATAGACCTTGTGCTGAATAGGAAATGGCATGCAGAAACATGCACAAGCAACCAAAATACAGTCATGTTAAGCATACGTTACATTTGGGGAGCTTAAAGGTGCAATATGTGGGATGGTGACCAGATGGTAGGTATTGCAACTATGCTTCTCATTGCATCTGCAAACTACTCGCGAAATATTCCCAAATTTGTTATTTTCATTAACATTTACTAATCAATAAACTAATATTTACTAGTATGACTTAAGTACAGGTCTTGCCAACATGTCTATTTCAGGAAATTCATAATGGCAGACATGGAGATTTCATACATACATTTTCATGTATGAAAAGAGCAATAATGAATAATTTGATTGTGGTGGTAAGTATTCGTGAAAAAGGTAACATTTGTGAATGGACAGCATAAATTCTGGAATTAAATCATAACATATTGCACCTTTAAACTTTGAAAAATAAATAAACAAGGCAAGCCCTCAACAGTGTCTTTTACTCTCTGAATCACCACACAAGTTTTGAGTTGACGCCCTTGTTCAGCTTGAGACATTGTGATTTCATATCAGTGTGATGTATGGCTTCATTTTGCCATATCTCAATTGAAGAAGGGCGTCAGCCTGAAATGAGTGCTTGCTTCGTTTATTTATTTCTCAGGGTGCTGAATAGTGATATCACAATGGTTAGTCAGCCAGAGTGTCGACACACTAATGGCCAAGTCATTTATGAAAGTTCCTGAGAAGAAGGCAAAATGTCTCCATGATCCTGTTTAACCAGGGGCCTATACTAAGAAGATGGTTCAGGAGTAAACCAGGTTAACTTTAGAGGTAATTTATAGATGATTTACCGCTTAATTTAACCTGGTTTAATCCTAAACCAGCTTATTAGTATATATTCCCCTCAGGCCTATAATGATGTCAAAGATAGTGGACATGGTAACAGTGGAGTCTCAAGGTTTGCACAATATCCAACTAATAACTCAATCCATCTAATAACTAAATGTTGGAGGAGGACAAATCTGCATGATTTGACACAGTCTGATTTCCAACAGTTTGTTCTCAGAGTATAAATATGACATTCCCAACAAGCACAATGTTTACTGTTAAGCGTGCAGACATCTCCATGGCCTTGCAAGAGGCTTTAATCTGTAAGTTTATAATTTCTATGAGCCCTTGCTGTAGCCTTCATAGGAGCCGGACTTGCCGATATGGAGTAAACATTCCGGTCTATCAGATTGTTATTGTAAAACATATCATGGCTTTTTCACTATTCACAATTCTTCTAGTAATTGTGATTGTACGTGATGGCCTTCATATATGGCTTCTACTTCAGTTGTTACATGTCCTAATCTGTCTTTGTCTCTCTTTCTGTGGATGAATTGTCCATTACAAGGACTGAATAAAACTTGCGTTGTGGTGGTTCAAGGGGGTGAAGTGATGGAGGCTGTGCCAGGAAACTTTCCTCAAAGAAATGTGCCAAAGACATGCATGCATGCATTTTATGCATGTTAAGTTTACTTTCCACAACATAAAATGGGCTCAAAATGTACTTAGAGGTAATGAAAAAGAATTAAATGGAGTAATCGAGTAATAGTCAAATGGACTTGGCATTCAAATCAAATACAAAGTGTTGCAAAAGCAACATATCTTACCTGAACAATAAACCATATCATCCTTCTTCCCCTCTGTTGTCTTCAGTAGCCCAAACATCAACAGCAGGCCAAGGCTAGTGTAGGTGATCAACGAGGTCATCCTTGCTCTCTGCACAAGGAATCAAGATATGGAATGCACACGACACATGAGAATTAACACCCATTTTCACTACATGGTATTCATTCTATACACCCCTACACTGTTTGCACACAGATGTCACGTAATTGAGCTGCGTGCGGCGCGCATTGTTGGAGCAAAATCGACCATTTACCGCACATTTGTAAAGAAACTTGCGTTTTTGCAAGATAAGAAAATGGATGGTCACGATAACTTCAGATACGAGGTGGACACAACAAACACGGGCATGATGATGTCCTCAGTCCAGTGGTATGTTGTAACCACACTTGTATCCACAAACATCTCATATGCTTCTGGAACAGCCTACTCCCTCTCGGAACAGCATAACAAGTGCACTTTTTAGGGTCTCTATTTTTTTTTTTTACAAACGTACATGCTTCAGGATGGCAGGTATTCGCTCTTTAGTGCCTTCACTGTCTGTTTGTGTGTGTGTGTGTGTTTGAGTCAACAATGCGCACGCAGTTAGTGATGACGCAACTTCTAATCGGAGCAATACAACTAAAACTACTAAAAAGTGACATAGTTCAACACAGGATGTTGCACTCAGAGCAAGAAGGCGAACCGAGTTATGATTAGATAATAATCTTGTTTTCACATTTGTCAATACATTTAAAGGTGCGCTGTGTAAGATTGTGGCCAGAGTTAGCCAGGCCAGGCCCTCCTAGTGACACAACACCTTCAGCTTTCCTTCTTGTGAGGCCCGGAGCAACAGAACTATCGTTTCTGAACTCCGGAGAAATCAGGAACACCACCCACTTTGTCTGGAAGCAATGAACTTAGAGCAGCTTCAACGGCCCTGGGTAAAGGCGTGTTCAAGGCAGTGATGTGGTTTGAGCAGAGACGTTCTATTGGGACGTTCTATTCTATTGAGAAAATGCTTGGTTTTTACTTTGGCATAGCCTTTTCTGGCCTCGAGCAGTAGCAAACCGAGGGAGATGGCTTAACCAGGCCATTTGGGCAACATCATTACCTGCGCCAAGGAGGTAATGTTTTTCGGTCGCATTTGTCTGTTTGTTTGTTTGTCTGTCAGCAGGCGGATTTGGACGAAACTTTGTGGAGTTGTTGGTAATGACCCAAGGAGCAAGTGATTAACTTCTGGTGGTGATAGGTGATCTGGTGGTGATGGTGGTGGCAACTAGGTTACTGATGGAAAAAGTAACATTTGTGAATTCTGGGAATAATCTACTAAAAAATATTACACAGTGCGCCTTTAAAGACAATGCGCATATAGAAATTAGGGTGACCATACAGGGGTGGTTGACGTTTGAGGGCGTAACACAATTAAAAATTAAATAAAAAGTTAAAAGTTATTCCAATTCCTGAAAAAATTGATGGAAAAAATTTGAAAAAATAGAAAAAATTAAAGCACTTAGTGGTCCGTGGAATTTCACCTAATGTGTGCTGCATCAACACATTGCATAGGCATGTCACACCGCAGGAAAATGAAGTCACACCACAGGAAATTCACTGCATTATGGCAATTTTAATCCTTTTCTATACATGACTGACATCTGAGCTAATGCTAACTTGATAATGATATTGTGTTTAATCTTACAGTTTTTGCCTACTGCTTGCACACAATTTGCAAAATTTGGCTCATAGAGTCAAAACTCTACACACAAGCCAATTACTCTCAACACTTGCAGATAAACCCTGCACACATATGCCGACATGAAACTCTGCTATCAAAACCTAAGTATTGCCATAAAAACGTAACAATCTTTTGTCAAAACCTCACTTTCATGTCAAAAGACACACATGAGCACCAAATGAGAAAACAAATTAGATCAACTTTAAAACAGTTGTCTGCTTTATACAAAACACAGCAGTCTTTCTTTTTGTAACAGTCTATTCAGTCTCACAGAATGTAGCCTACATCTTCACAAGACCCCAAAATGCAATAACTGCACCTTACAGAACAGGACATTACAGTAAACTGAAGCAAAAAATATATGTCAAACAGTACATCACTCTAAACTCAACAGTGTGAGCTTATGGACCATTTGTTTGTGTATGGGGTATATTCACAAATTTTCAAACATCTAAATATGATATAAATATGTGGTTGATGTCAACATGCTGTATTGAAAATAGTCGATATACTGTCTTTGTTTGGGTATGAGGTATGAGGTATTCTTCGTGAAATACAATACATTTCCACAGACACAATATGCAGCTGACATCTAGATGACGTCATCAAAATTATATCATGTTCAGTCAGTTTGCTCAAGTGCTTGGAATTGGGTTCTGAAAATGACACTATTTCTACAAACTATCATGTTCACATTACCTAACATGTGATGATGAAGACAAAAGGCTGCTCTTGGTGGCATGTATCAGGCTAGGTTTTACAGTATGTGAGTCAGTCAATGCCATAGGCTACTCCATATTCTACTCTTTAGAACCGTTGTGCTATTTATTGTTTTGTTTGAGTGTAGGAAGGTGTGAATTTAGCATAGAAGCAATCAAAGTAAAACAAATAAATGCAAAATAAAATAAGTGTAATGTAATATATAGAATGCAACTTTGTAACTGGCAGAATAGTGGTTAATTTTGAAAGCATGTGTTTTATTGTCTGTGTCTAAATCTTGGCATACATCAGTGTGTTTTGTTTTTTTAGCAGATGTGTTTTCACAATGACACTCTGAGATTTTACTTTTGAACAAAGTGTCTTGTGTATAAAATTGTGTGCAGACAGCTGGAGTCTGTGTGTTGTGTAAAGGAGCAAGTGCTTATCAAAACTGGTATGAAAGTGTAATGCTTGACTTTTGTTTAAAGTAAAGCAACATGTGTTTAAGTTATATACCTACAACTTAAGGATATGCCACTTTGGTTTGAGCATCGGCCTATAGTGTTTAAGCAGTAGGCAAAAACTGTAATATGTGTTTTCATTTATAAAAAAAACTTGTTTTCCTTCTATAAGAGCAGTCACACCACAGGACACCATAAAATGAACCTAAGCATTGCGTGACAGAAACATTGCAATATGAAGACATATTAAGAGGTTAATAGTCACCTTAAAACTCCACAGCACTCTCCAATAACTGAGGTCCTGATTGCGTTACAATATGCGGCCTTGCCTCCTCCACTTGTGCTTGCTTCCTCGTACCAGGAAGTAATATGTCATGATGACATCACTGACAACAGCATTATATTTCAATATCTTGCAAAAGCTCAATTGCAAATGAGAAAAAGACCTTACAATTGGGATGGTGAATGAAAAACAGTCCCTCAAAAGTTCTTGTGGCTAGGCTGACAGCTAGGAAACTTTAGCGTTTTCTCCACGGAGGAGGGGCCAGGAGGTGGGGCCAGGAAATAAGCACAAGTGGAGGAGGCAAGGCCGCATATTGTAACACACTCCTTGCCTCCTCCACTTGTGCTTGTCTCCTCGTACCAGGAAGTAATATGTCATGATGACATCACTGACAACAGCATTATATTTCAATATCTTGCAAAAGCTCAATTGTAGAGTCTTTTTCTCATTTGCAATTGGGATGGTGAATGAAAAACAGTCCCTCAAAAGTTGTTGTGGCTAGGCTGACAGCTGGGAAACTTTATCGTTTTCTCCACGGAGAAGGGGCCAGGAGGCGGGACGAGGAGACAAGCACAAGTGGAGGAGGCAAGGTCGCATATTGCAACGCACTCACTGACTGGTTAGGAGCCAGTCTTTAAGACCCTAGTTGGCCTTGCAGCTGCCCGTTCACAAACATTGATATACATGTCACTCCACAGGACGCAATTTGTGTTACGAAATTGAACTTATAGTTAATATTACTGTCTTGAGTTTTTTCACATTCACATATCTTAATATAAAGTTAATATTTATGCAATCATGCCAAATGCTTCATACATTATTCAAAATGTTGTTGGTTAATTTTTATATGTATTATATTCCAGGTTTCATTAATGTTACAGTCACACTCACTGCAGGATATTTGACATATAAACATAAATCTTATCTCATCTAAGACTAATAAACATAATGTAAAACATCTTCTTTCATTGACATTTGTTTTTTAAAGGAAAAATAACAGTTTTGTAGGTTTTTTGTTACGAAAAAACAAGGCGTCACGTCAACCACCCATAGGCAGCTTGCATTTCTCTAATAATAATGATGATGATCTTAGGCAGATAGTTCAGAGCTTTCCTTGAAAGATTCAATTTCTACAAATAACTTGACAAATAACAAGGAGTGAACAAAATGCTATAGAGTACACCTCTGATATGGGCATGATGATTCATCTGAAGATAATGTTTACAACATACATCAGCCTTAATATTAGGCTGCTTACTCAAGAAGCAAAACTGGTTTACAAGACAAAGGCAAACAAGGATGAGAGGTTTCAAATTCATGGTATCCATTACAGAATAACTGTCACCAATGCAGGTCATTATACTTAACAAAGGCAAATATTGTTACAATAATCCGACGAGAAAATTCTGAAAACTCTTTCAAATGTCCATGAATATTTCCAGGAGTCGCAGGCCAAAAATAGCTTAGAGATAATAGAGATAATCATGAAGCAGGCACATGTTTGCTTATTACTGAGGAGGGTCGATATGTTCTACCCACAAGTCATCAAGTGAGTCTACTGACCAACACAACACAACTACCAAAATGTAGGCAATTCATGAGAAGATTCGTATGGGCCTATTTAATTGGATAATGACAATTGCCTAGAGCCAAAGACTACATGAGCTTTAAATTAGAGTCAAAGTCTGCATCAAAGTCTGCCGCCCGTGGTGCCTTGGATGCGTTCGACCATCGGTAATATTCCCCCCCTTCCCCATGTGCACCTGTCGAATCGGCTACACAGGTAATGTGCACTGCAGGTGCTGTGCGACAGTGCGAGGGACAAAGGAATTCAGCCACATAAACATTCAGTCCGTCTATTCGAGACGCTTTCTTAAACCTATTAAAATATTATATTCAACGCTGTATTGTTAAACATGTGTCAGTACACAATAGTAGTCTTACCTGTACGAGTGGTGAATAGGTATAGCCTACAAAGACATCAGCAAGAGAAACTTTTGACGTTGACTTAGCCTGTGCGTCACGAATTCAAAATGTCAGCAATGGATTGATTGTGTGGATGGATACATGTGTTAGAACGGATATGTTCTGTTTCCGTTGAGAGCTGAGGCAATGAGGGAGATATCGTTATCGACCCAGTAAGTAAATTCACACACAGCGAAATATTCACTCCACTTACGTGCAAGGCTGAAGAGCTGCCACGACTAGCAAAATGGAACGAGACTGACAACTGCGTAAGCCAATGAGCTGTGCGTAAAACACTCTGCATCCAATTATCTCCTTTGAACGAATAGTAACCAACCCCCCGGAAGAAAGTAGAAACATTGTATACTTTATTCTGTACAGTTACGATTGAATGAGTTCATAAACTTGAAATAAATGCCTAACTGGTTGGTTGCGGTAGTATTGGCACTTGCATAGGATTAGGCACGAACACGGTTCCTTATGCAGTATGCAGGAATATTTTGGCTTGGAATAAAGCAATGCAGTTGCATACTCGACCATTAGAGGGAACAAATTCAAGAGAAAAAGAATAGAATACATATAGGCTATTTGCATTATGTCATAATTGTTTTAAATTAAAATGCATTCGCAGGGTTTTCCTTATCAAAGTTTATGCAAACATCATCTTATAGAGTTTTGACATAGCCTACAATTTAGCATATGTGGTTAAAAAAAAGGAAGAAAGAAGAAGAAGGAGAGAGAGAGAGAGAGAGAGAGAGAGAGAGAGAGAGAGAGAGAGAGAGTAAAACAGGAATATTTGTCAGAATTATTTTGCTTCCATTGAGAACCAGATGCACTGCTTTAGGCCCTGTGAATGAATAGTTTGACCCCGTTACATGAATGATAATATGAAGGGCCTCTTGTCAATCATCATCGAATCATCCTCACCCATCTGGCAGAGCAACATCAGGGTCTTTGTCACTCATGCCTGCAACATGATATGATCATCACAAAGGTGAAGAAGGCATGTTAATCCAACATTTATCAATGTTCACACTAATGACAAATTGACAATAAACTTGACTTGACTTGACTAATGATGAGATAAATAAGCAAATTAAACTTAAACACACACACACACACA
>NC_085872.1:24822001-24827001 GCF_034702125.1 Engraulis encrasicolus
CGCACATCGGCTCCGACAGCACATCGGCTCCAACAGCACATCGGCGCACTTTCGCTTCGACATAATTCGGAGGTGTGTATACCCTTAAATCCTTCAGTAAAGAGATAAATGGAAGGATGTATCCATTCATGAGATTGATTCAGCATAATAGTAGTATCAATGTTATTCCATCTCTTTATACATGTTTGGTCTTTGCCCTTAATAGTTGAGGATCATGAATTGGACAGACTGGAGGTTTTTGCCCATATCTTCTTCCTGTGCGACGATGAAGACTGCAACAGGTGAGTTAATGTGTGAGATTTTGCATTGAATTGGAAGGCATAAAGCACATGTACCTCCCAATTGACAGAAAAATGATTTCTTAACACCTGCTTTATTGAATTGCATTGACATGTGGGGAAAGAAGGTTGTCCTGTTTATAAATCATATCAACTCTGTGTGTGGTCTCCCAGAGTGGTATTGACAGTGATAAATGAGATAATACATAAGTAAAACACACACACACACACACACACACACACACACACACACACACACACACACACACACACACACACACACACACACACACACACACACACACACACACACAGAGAGAGATACTGTTCATTTGAACAGCAAATGAGACAAAAGCTATAAACGTTAAAGAATGCTTCCATTCCAATGGTTGGGAAGTAGACCTCCAGGCCGATGCTGCATATGACATTTAGACAAGGTACTACTATACAGGGTTTATTGCTATTTCTCACGCAAGCGTTTTACTGATCAGCTGTTAATCAAAACGACAACAAATACTGTATATGCAGCAATGCTAAGGTGAAGCTGTGCCCAAGGCGTGTGTGCCAGGTGGGCTGCTGGCAGGGGGAAGTGCCCTGCTTTTCCCACTAGTAACTTCATATGGTCCACTAACTATGTCCTTGGGCATAGTATCCATTTGGGGAATGGACAGAAATACAGTTGTGATGGATCTGTCACTAATATTTGAATATTATGGATGAATCCCTGATATTTAAAGTACTTATGTCCTCAGATTTAAGTATTTCAGCTTGAAGCACACTAGAGGCATGGCTGATCAGACAAAAGACGAAGAATAAACCAAATATTTTGATGCGTAGCAGTAGACACATGCATGAATGGACTACAGGAGAGTCAATGAGATGACCAGAGGTAGAGGGTGGATTCCCATATGCGGACTCCAGTCCTTCCTTGCTCACATGCCTCCTCGTGGCCTTGTGATGACGTCCCCGAGAACATTGTATTTTCAATATCTTGCAATAGGTAAATTCTAATGTCATTTTCTTATTTGCAAACGGGATGGTGAATGAAGAATAGTTCCCTAAAAATCGTTGTGGCTAGGCTGACAGCAGGGAGTCCGCATATTGGAATCCACCCAGAGTCTACAGGCTTTGATGAAGAGACTAACGGCTTTCACAAGATTGGTAACCTGTGCCTATTGGCTTCGCCCATGCTTCCCATGATGTTGCACAAAATGCTACGATTGAGGTGCTGGTTACACGTTTTCGCATATTTTTAAATGCTGGTATTTTTTCTGTTTTAGACCCCTAAATGGGATATTTTTAAAACCAGAGTTTTGACATAGTATATGTATACACAACTTCTGAATCTGTTTGGGAAATATGGGAATATTCCAATGCCTCTAGGTTTTGTTTAATTTCGGACCTTGCTCTTCTAGGAACTGATATCTTATTACACCATTGAGGGACAATGACAGAGAATCATATGGACTGGGATCTCCTGGATGTAACATAGGGCTTTAGTATAGCCTTCAGGTAAGCCGGAGCAGAACCTGCCGATAGTGAGACCAGGGGGGTTGAATATAGACTTTGTCAGAAGAGGTATATATTACCCTCACCTGTTTAAAGGCAGGCCGATGGAAATATGCCAGAGGCAAAAGAGGCTTTCATCTCAGATGTAATTGATGGGACAACTGTTGGGGCAATAACATACAGCAAGTTTGTGGGGACAGGATCCAGCAGACAGGTAGTGGAATGGCTACCAGTGATGATGACTAAAACCGATTGTGTTTTCATTTGTGGTCCTGAGTGAAAAGGAAAGGGGAAATGAAAATGAAAGTGAAAGTAAAAATGAAAGTGAAAATGGACATTCAGCTAAAATATAATTGCTATTCACCATATGAAGCCAAGAAGCTCAGTTTTAAGGGGGATTCATTAGAAATATGCTAGATAATGATAAATTAAATTCCGTTTTCAGACTAGTGTTCTGACTGTGTTGGAAGAGTGTGTACAAACTAATGGTATTTTGTCAAATCATAATGAGTACAAAATCCCGCCTTTATTTCTGTGAAAAGCACTCCCTCTGGGGAAGTAGTCCTCTTTATCCTACAGATGCTCAGTGAAGGCGCTTGGCAAGTCTGCCTCTGTGCATTATTCCACAGCCTGACATGCCAGATGAAGATCTGACTGTTGACCTTTTGAACAGGGCTGAGAGCGCTCAAACTATGAGGTAAGGTGAACTTTTCCACTACCTGCAGTGGACCTGCATGCTCACTCGCAAGCTTAAAAGGTTGATTTCCAATGTCTATTCCACGCTGAGCTCTCGCAGAAGAACGAGGACTACATGCAGAGCAAACGCCACGGAGACGCATCACCTGTGATGGGTATGTTATTTCTAGATGCCCTTATCTTGTTCTCCTAGCTCCCTGACAAATTGTCAAACACGGATTACGTGGCTAGACTTGAGAGAGATATGATAAGTGAAACGTCCAACTCAGGGTGTAGGCAAGGGCGGCCTTTAGTCGATATTATTGCTCCTCCGTTGCCAGATTCACACTGGATGAAATGATCTTTCAACTGACTTCCCTGTTTTGATTGTTGTTGTTTTACAGGTGTCATGGGGCGACAGACATCAATCAAGACAAACATCCATTCCGCTTACAGCCTCCACATCATTCCTCAAGAGCTTGTGTTAATTTAATATGCAGGCCACTTTCAATTATAAGGGGATAGTGGTGGGCCTTAAGCCTATCGCAAACCAGGAAATCACATTTCCTCTGTTCAAGCGCACTGGATGGACGGGATGCACAGCTCTGCTGCGAGAGTGTAGCGGTGGAGGAGTCAGGTGAATGTGCCAGAGCCCAGGAAATAAAGGTTGAGGACATAGAGATGGACATCGTAATCACTGAACCATTCAATGATGAATTTCAAGTTAGTCTATCACCAACTGAGGTGGAGGTGGTGGTGGTGGTGGTGGTGGTGGTGGTGGTGTGCCTTATGTCAACGGATAACATTGATAACATTTGAAATCTCTCCTCCGGGCTCATTGGATGGGGGAGGGGAGCTGTGTGTGTGTGTGTGTGTGTGTGTGTGTGTGTGTGTGTGTGTGTGTGTGTGTGTGTGTGTGTGTGTGTGTGTGTGTGTGTGTGTGTGTGTGTGTGTGTGTGTGTGTGTGTGTGTGTGTCTGTGTCTGTCTGTGTGTGTGTGCGTGCGTGCGTGCCTGCCTTCGTGCGTACGTGCGTGCATGCGCGTGTGTGTGTGTGTCTGTGTGTGTGTCTGTGTGTGTGACAGAAAGAGGGGGGCGGACGAAGGAAGCAAGTATGGAGGAGGGGGTTGCCGACCGAGGGTGATGGAAAGGTGAAATTAGATCCATTATCGCTCCCTGACAGTTTATTTATCTGCGTCCTGACAAAGTTTGTGCTGACAGCTTGCTTGGTGGCTCTGGATTTGGATTGCCTCCATGTCGTCAGGTGCACGGCAGCCATGCGATCTGACCTTGAACACCCGCCGCTGCTGTATCCCTGTGGGAAAGAAAACGCTTTTGTGTCACCGCAGCAATTCACTGCCAATAGCCCCAGACCTGGATAATGCCACGTCCCCTGCTATCTGAGACTTTCATAGGGCCAGATCTGATAATGTGTATGCTCAGGTGAAAAGATTATTGACCTGTTAGAAAGATATCCATGAGGTTTAGATACGGCGTGGGGTAATTGATGGGCCCTTTTTATTTCTTCTTGTTGTTCCGTCCTCGTGGGATGGACTGCGGGAGAGGTATAGGCGAGGTGAGGCCCAGAGGTGTTGGGGGACAGACGAGGTGTCGGATCTGATTGACTGGAGTGAGGCTCACGGGCGGCTCATGGCAAATGATCTCCAGGATCAAGACATGACCTAAGCTGTCACTCAGCTTGTGATGAGCAGTTTGGGTCAGCGGTTCAAGGGGGTAGCACAGAGGGAATATGTCCTTTATTTCATGCATTATTAAGTCAGCTCAGCTTAGGGAGATGGTCACACTTTATTCATTCATTGACTTCATTGATGTAACTGTATTGTCCGTTTTTTTTAGTTTTTTTTAGTACATCCAGTATGTGTTAAGTTTCAGGAAAGAATCAGAATCCGAGAATCATTGCAAACCATCATGAGACAAAAGAGTAGCAATTTTGGATAATTCTTACTCATATGAAATACACGATGTTTCAAACACAAGTATTGTTAGTTTTTGCTTTACCTGGCAAAAAGTGCAGCAGCCTAACAGTCGCTGTTGTTACAGTGTGAAGCAGCAGCATTCCAAAGCGATGTAGGGATGCAAATTGCTTTAACTTCAGCATGTGTGCAATCATCAGGTGAGGCAATGTGAATCTGCCATGTGAATCTGCCATATCTCTTAACTCATTATGTAATAATGATACTCATATAATAAGAATCCACGTTGACTACACTGGCTCTTGGTTCATGTGGATTGCATCACAATACTTGCCATCAAGTTCCTGTACAGTATTACTTAACAGGGCTTTAATTTTATCAGTAAACATGAGCAGTTAGATATTAGCCTCGTGTTTAATTTCCCACAAATTGCCATAGAAAGAAATGCTACTGTATTCATCTAAGAAATGTCATTACAATGTAATTGTTTATGGTCTGCTTCTTAATTGATTATTAATCATTCATGTCTGCATAATAATTCGATGAGTTATCTGAACATCCCTGGTAAATGGGGTGAATTAAGGTTTCTGTTTAGGAATGCCTTAG
>NC_085872.1:24829501-24837001 GCF_034702125.1 Engraulis encrasicolus
CAGAGAACAGATTTTGGTAACGCTTTATTTTACGGTACAGTATTTACTATGTACTTTCTGGGTAACAACTGGGTAACAGAGAGAAATTACATGGTACCTAGAATGTAAAAAGGTGGTAATTATGATGTAAATACTATGTAATTACAGGGGAAAACCTCAAAACTTACCATGAAACTACACTGTGTATTTTCTGGGTAACAATTGGGTAACAGAGAGAAATTACCCAATTGTTATCCAGAAAATACACAGTGTAGTTTCATGGTAAGTTTTGAGGTTTTCCCCTGTAATTACATAGTATTTACATCGTAATTATCCCCCTTTTTACATTCTAGGAACCATGTAACTTCTATATGGTACAGTATTTACTATGTACTTTCTGGGTAACAACTGGGTAACAGAGAGAAGTTACATGGTACCTAGAATGTAAAAAGGGGGGTAATTACGATGTAAATACTATGTAATTACAGGGGAAAACCTCAAAACTTACCATGAAACTACACTGTGTATTTTCTGGGTAACAATTGGGTAACAGAGAGGAATTAGATGGTGTATAAAATTTAAAAGGGGGGTTACTACAAAGTAAATGCTATGTAATTAAGAAGAAAATATCTAATGAATTACTATGAAAGTACGGTGTATTTTCTGGGTAATTATTGTTTGATGGCAATTTAAAAAAGGATGAAAGTACTACCTATTTACCTGTTTGTTTTACAGCAATACCACATTTAATTACTAGGTTAATGTGCTGCTCTGGATGGTAATTACACAACTCCAAAGTCAGAACTTACAAGGGAATTGCCCCAGTATTTCATTGTAGTTACTGTGTTTATCACCATACATACCCATTTATTGCATGGGTAAATGTGGTACTTACCTGACAAAACAATTGCTGGTGTCACACATTACCATTGGGCTTTATCTTCATTCTTGTAGACGTTGAGTCAAAAGTGTTTGGTAAGTACATGGTAGGTTTCTGCACTGTTACCAAGTAACATATATTTATTTACAAGGTAAAGAAGGGGAAACTGTACTGTAAAGTAAAGCGAATGCTCTTACCAAAATATTACCAATTTCTTACCAAGTAATTAAACTTGTTTCATAAATCATGTAAGTACATGGTAAGTTTCTGCACTGTTACCGAGTTACAAATATTCAGCTACCAGGTAAAGAAGGGGAAACTGTACGGCAGATTGTGGCATTATTTTGCGTGGCATTTTGTCTATTTTTTTACTCAGTACTCAGGCCAATGTCTGTTATGAGACTGTTAACATAGAATCTTACTCTCTGCGAATGCTTTGGAGAGACATGACCCACTGGCGTTTTATTGATCGAAAATCACACACATTTATGTTTTCATTTTTTCTGACTTCATGGCGGGCGAAACGTTTGCCTGCCCAGGCCAGATTTGCCCCGCGGGCCTTTGTTTGGAGACCAAGGCAATACACCATATGACTACAGTTTGTGTGCATGTTAGGCACAACCATTTCTGGACAGACATTATTGGCCAACACTTATTAAGTCAAGAGAACAGACAAGTACTCTTGAAGATTTGTTGGGCAGCAGTTTTAAATGTTGCCCATTCAAAAACTTGACTTTTGTCTAAATTATTCATATTCATGATAGCCTCCCAACAACTTGGGATATCATAGTCTCTTGTCAGACACTGGCAAGTTTTTATTAGAAAGCAAAGGCAGTGGTGTAGTCTTCTTTTTTATGGTGGGTATACTGTAGCCTGGTCCTGACCATCCCATAATACTACCATTTCATTTCGTATTTATGGTCTGGCATTTGTTTGCTCTGAAGCGATTGTAGGAAGCAGGAAGTTTGCACTCAGTTATGGTTTGAAATTATTGGACACCTCTCACCCAATCGCTGGCAGTTACTCAACAACAACATAGCGCAGACCAATGGCTCTGGCGCAGATGTGTACGTCATTGTCACGAGCGTCCTCCCCCTTTCGCCCCCCACGTGGGGGGCGTATTCGATTATTGGCTGTTTTCTGGGGGGGCGTTGCGATCAAAATTCTACTGCTACAGGCACTCCACAGAGAAGCACGGCCAGACTACAGTAGTGGAGCCAATCCTTTGGCGGAAGTACGTAGGATGGCTTGCGAGGCTAGGTATACTGTATGTTTGAGCATTTTTTGAAGTGGGTATACTGTATTATATTTGTGCTGTTCAAAACAATGGATCAATCAATTTTAAGTGGGTATGCTGAAATCCCTGAAATTTAGAAGTGGATATACTCCGTATACCCGAGTTCTACGTAGACTACACCACTGAGCAAAGGATCTCCAATAGACGTCAATCCTTTTAAGGACATACTCTCCACTTCCCTTTCTCCACTCCTTTTACCATCTCTACTGTGTTGCATGACTGATGTGTAGTGTAGTAGTCATCTTGTCCTCTGTGCTTTACCTCTTCTGTCCTTGCGGCAGAGAGCAGAGTGAGAGTTTGCTTAAGGGAGCACCAATTAGCCCCCATCCCTTCTACCCATGGTTATCTCTGTTGATACATGGATTATAGCAAATAGCTTGTCAGTTGTCTGTTTGGCGTGCATTACATGAAATTAGTTTTGTGTTTTCCCTTGGATTTAGCATACGGTGCTGTATTTTATTTTTCATGATTAAAATTTTGTTTTTGAAGGTGTTAAGTATTAATCTGTTTTTAAGATGAAAAACAATGGTCGCATAATGAAACAAAACAATCAGTCAAGGATTAAACTTCATAATGTTAAATTGTGACCCATTCACATCACGACACTCATAAAAGTAAAAGTAAAAAGTAAAAAAAAAATGGAAGCAAATGTAAAAACCCAAAGTGAGCCATTGCATTGGCATTAAACGCTGCTGGCATGTTCTCCGCCTAATTGAATGACGGCAGAAAGAGATCAATCTGCCACCGCGGCCCCTAATGGCGGCTGAGCTGTGTGGCGGAGGCTGGAGAGAGGAGCCGTAATTGCTAATTTAGCAGGTCAGGCGAAGGTGAAACACGGGGTAAATTATGCGTCTGTTTCTCTTGCTCGCTACGCTACACGCGCGCGTGTGTGTGTGTGTATGTGCAAGGGGCCGCATTTGCATTTTGTGAGAGGCGCAAGGCATGTGGCTGTCTGCCTGTGCCAGAGCGACAGGGGCCCGGCCCGGCCGCACCGCACATTACAAACAGGCGTGGGTGGCAGCGAGACATCTTCATCTCCGCCGCCACAGCTTGTGACGGCGACAGGCCCGGCTCTGATCCCCACACACTCAGACCTGTTGACATGCTTCACATGTGTGTTGGTGCTTTACAGTACTACATGTCAGCAGGCAAGACGCCTGTACTCACTGCATCTCCTCTCACTGCACATGTTGATGTGTTTTTGATATATCAAAGAAGCATGTGAAACTGCAGCAGGAACCTTGTTGAGAAAAGCATGAATGAACCTGGTTATCTCACTGCAGACAGCTTGACCTGAATTCAGTTCTTCCAGGACCAAAACAGAGATGTCTGTCAATATGTTGAATATGGGAATTAACAATTCAGCCATGCTGCTGGGTCTATCAATTGGAAGCTGTATTTTGTATTATATTTTATTCTATGTAATCTCTAAGAAATTATGTGAAGGACTTCTGGTTATGGAAGGTTGATTATGGTAGGTTGATTAATTGGTGGAAAAGTAGATTTATTTTTATACGGTGTTAAGTTGTTGTGAATGAATTGAAATTAATTGAAATTGTGATGCAGTGATTCTGAGGCCTGTGCTTGTCAGACCAGGTTTGTTCACGTCTTTTAAGCAGATTGGAAATATACTGTATTGAATGTGCTAGATGTTCAATGTAGTTTTGGTTTGTGAAGACTTATTTGGCCAAATGTTTGATACAATTGATTGCATGCATTCAGTATTCAGTATAATTAAAAGCACAACAATGAATATACCAAGATGGAAATGGTCAATACATCACAATCACAATCAACAGACATTACAATTATGCCACAGGCACTAAACTGATGAACTAGTGGTGTGATGCAGACTTCGTATTGCCGGTTTAGTCTTCAATGTCACTTCCGGAGTTTTCCAGGGAGTTAAAAGGCTATTGTTGTATGAGTTCCAGGAGACTCTGTTAGTGGAGTCGTAGGCATGTGCAATTTTTCTCAGTCATTTCAAATTGGTGTTAAAGTTTGGTTTTCACTTCCAAGTTGAAGTTTAGGGTCTATAGAACAATTTGAGTTCGAGTGTCAAACACACAGACAACGAAATGGCCTGCTGGGGGCGCTCTAAAATGTATAAACTGCTATAAGTTTTGATTAGTTTAACCAAATGTAACATATGAGGTATGTATGGATTCAGCATTAAGAGGAGAAACTGGTGAGCTAAGTATTTGGTCACCAGATTAAAGACACACTATGTAATAAACACACTTTGAGCCCATGGACAGCAAAATTCAGGGTTTTTTTTTAAGATAAAGGGTGGAAATGCCCCCAAAGTTGCAATGAAACATAATTTATTGTTACAAGCTATTGTAAATAAAGCCTGGGATATCATTCAACTTGATTTGTTCAGAATATCCCTGAAGCACAAAGATACCTAGTATAACTATACGCAAATATGGCTGCATAAAGCCTATGTGATCTTTACGACCCAGCTTGCAAATTTGAGTTTATGAATTTAGGATCATGAGTACCAGCTTTTTTCAATCAAGCCATACTCTGTTAACACATAAAATCACAAAAAAAATTATCTGGAAGAAAATAGATAAATAGTATTATTATTATTATTATTATTATTATTATTATTATTATTATTATTATTATTATTATTATTAAGACTGCATTTCCGGAGAGACAATGCTATTAGTATGCTTGCGGCTTCTGCACACACACACACACACACACACACACACACACACACACACACACACACACACACACACACACACACACACACACAGAGCTGTCGTATACACACAGAAACACGAGGGAAAGAGATAGAGCTCTGTGTGTGTGTGTGTGTGTGTGTGTGTGTGTGTGTGTGTGTGTGTGTGTGTGTGTGTGTGTGTGTGTGTGTGTGTGTGTGTGTGTGTGTGTGTGTGTGTGTGTGTGTGTGTGTGTGTGTGTGTGTGTGTGTGTGTGTGTGTTTGTGTGCTGGCGCGTGCATGTATGGAGATGCTTCAGGTGCCTTTCAGCAATGGGTGGGTAGGGGGAGGTAAGGGTGGGATTCAAACCTGCAACCCTCTGACAGACCAACACCTGATACCCAGTAGGCCACTGCCACTTACTGTATAGAGTGGCCACAGCAGCATATTAGGCCACGGTTGTCCAGGTTCTAGGCTGCATGTGTGTGTGTATGAATGAAGATTCTAAAGGTGACAGTTTGGCAGTCAATAGCTGAGTAATATGTGCAGCCTTATCTCCAAAAGTTTTACAAGTTGTCAAATGATATTGACACACAAATGGCATAACCCTGTTCTTCATGTCAAAGCTGAGATCACTTTTCTAGGCCAAATGGTTCAGTCAAAAAGTGGACATATTCAGGCCTATGCGCTGAGCTGTTCACACATTTTTTCTAAGTGAATGGGGTCACATCATAGGGATTTTAAAACTGCTCTCTCTCAAACATTTTTAAGACTTGGCTAATGATCTTAACATAGTTTGTATTTAGAGCCAAGACCTCTCTGACAATGCCTTTACCTAGTCGAAAGGTGAAGCGGTTTATTTTATTCTACTAAAAACCCCAGGACAGGTCACCTCTCACTCTAACTGCCACAGTTTGTGACATCATCATCTTGACCATTCTACCATTCATTTCAATGAGGGGGAAAACAGAGAGAAAACTGAGCAAAACGAATCTGGTGAACGAATGAAAGGGGGTAGGCCAGCGAAAAATAAACCACCTTGAGCCCTTTTCGAGCTGTTCGTTTTGGCACTCAAACCGTGTCTCTATCTCTAACGCTGCAACAATTCAAAGCCACCATACTAATGAATGGAGGTGAATGGAAAAACGTAAAATAATAATAAACTGTCGATGAACAATTAGTATGCTTTCCCGCAAGCATACTAAATAATAAACTGTTGGACAACAATTAGTATGCTGGCTGGGGGCAAGCAGAGGCCTTTGGCAAGCATACTGAATAATACTATAGACTATAGACTATTTCATACATGGAAGACACAATCATCTGCTGTTATGAAGACATATCTGTCATCTCTGTCATCTGGGAACTGTCCATTTGTTACCAGCACAGTTGACAGGAATAAAAAATCTTATTATCTGCATTTGCCAGAAATGCCTGCCAATCTGGTAACAAATGGACAGTTCCCAGATTTGTAGATTTGTAAAGATGTATTCCAACTATAGGTGAAGTGCAGCTGTACTAGTACTTGTACAAATACACCTGCCAGATCTTGGTGCAAGTGCATGAAGGCAGAGTTGAAGTGCACACGTCTGTGCAAGTGCACATGCAATTTCTAAGACTGACCACTGACTGTTATTGTATCCATTCTCTGTCATAGTTATTGTATAGTGGAGTATTGGGATAAATGTTAGCCATATGTCTTCTGTTTGTTTTTGAATGCCGGAAAAAACTGTTGTTCCTCATAGTATATCATCATCATCATTATCCTTATCATTGTTATTATTATTATTATTATTATTATTATTATTATTATTATTGATTTACTTTCTTTTAGATATAAGTTTTTTGTGAATAAAATGATGGCTTGATTGAAAAAAAAGCTGTTACTCATGATACTAAATTCATAAACTCAAAGTTGCAAGTTGGGTGCAAAGTATGACATAGGCTTTATGCAGCCATATTTGTGTGTATAGGTATCCTAAGTATCTGTGTGCTTCAGGGATATTCTGAACAAATCAAGTTAAGTGATAACCCAGGCTTTATTTACAATAGCTTGTAACAATAAATGATGTTTCATTGCAACTTTGAGGGCATTTCCACCCTTTATCTTAAAAAAGCCCGGATTTTGCTGTCCGTTGGCTAAAAGTGTGTTTATTACATAGTGTGTCTTTAATCTGGTAACCAAATACTTAGCTCTCCGGTTTCACCTCTTCATGCTGAATCCATACATACCTCATATGTTAAATTTTGTTTAAATAATCAAAAGTTATAGCAGTTTATATATTTTAGAGCGCCCCCCGCAGGCCATTTTGTTATCTGTGTGTTTGACACTCGAACTCAAATTGTTCTATAGACCCTAAACTTCAACTTGGAAGTGAAAACCAAACTTTAACACCAATTTGAAATGACTGAGCCTAATACGACCCCACTATGTGTGTTAGCCTACTCCAGCTCCCGTATTTGCTATTAGAAACTCTGATCCCGACTTAACAGGTGTAAATCCCTTTTGAAGTAGTTTGCTGGGATGGGGTGTGTGACCCCTAAAAGTTGATGACAGAGGGATTTACCGTTGGGGGTGAACAGAGTGTGCTGTAGCATGAGGTAGCAGCATTGTGGGCTAGCCAGGGCAAATTGACAAGGACCTAGGGGCTTGAATGAAAAAAAAAAAA
>NC_085872.1:24847001-24849501 GCF_034702125.1 Engraulis encrasicolus
GCAATATGGCACCACATGCTCACTTGTTTACCTCCCTCTTTCTCTCTCTCTCTCTCTCTTTGTCTTTCTCTCTCTCTCTCTCTCTTTCTCTCTCTTTCTTTTTTGGTCTGTCCCTTTTCACCTTCTCTCCTCCCACCCCAACGCCCTCCTTGTACCCTCATAAAAGAGCCCCATGTCCCTGCCCACAACATATGAGGGGACCTGGGTCACTTCTGTCTCCCCGCCGGAACCCCAGTCAGTCGCCCTGGATGTCTGAGGCGTCGCTCCCAGGAGTAGTACTCTGGTGCTCCTGCAGCGGCTCCTGGCCGTGTTTCCTCTGCCTCCCCCCACTGATGCCCACAGGCTACAGTCCCAGTGGGCTCCCCACCCCCCATAGCCTCACCTACAACAACACCCTATGTCTCCACGTGTCCGCCATCACATATAATAAGTCTGTTGTGGAAAGTCGGCACATGTATGTAATTGTACACAGTAAATTCTGCAGTGCTCATTTAACACTTAGAGAGTTGATTTGACATCATTTGGACTTAAAGGAACTCTTTAAGTGCTGAATTAACGCCGCAACATTTACTGTTTAGTCTGCATACTGTAGACACTTATGAAGTCACTCCTTGAGGAGGACAGGTGTGTACAGTACTGAAGGATGTGAGACTAGTGTAAACACAGCGGTCGACCATACATCGCAGTGCGCCGGAGAAGCATTCTGTGTCGTGTCGTGCTGGGACTGGGCTGACCTGTGCAGGATGTAGTCATCACGTTGACACATGTGACCTGGACGCCGTGCTGAGTGTCCCCCCTCCCCTCCATCAGCCATGCCAGCAGTGCCGGATTAACACACAGGCTAGACATGGCTGCAGCCTAGGGCCCCCCATCTGCAAGCGGGCCCCTGCATGGCCAAAAGTGAAAAATTGCAGACTTGTGACAAGATGCAATATTGAAAAATTCTTCTGTCTTGTTGAGTGCAGTTTTGAATCTATTTTACACTCCTCTTCACAGTTGGTGGACCTGTTATCCTTAATTCCTAGCACATAATTCTGAGACTGTCTATGTAAATTTGACATGAAATGTGTCCTCCAGGGGGCCCCACAGCAGCCTGTAGCCCAGGGGCCCCGAGCCATCTTAATCCAGCCCTGCATGCCAGTCTCTTAGCAGCGTCTGCCGAGTGAGACATACACGCAGGCACGCACGCACGCACGCACGACGCACGCTCACACACACACACACACACACATAGTACCAGGGGACTGCACCTTACCTGCACTACCTCAGTCCTGGAACCTACCACTTGTGCTGTTATTGTACTGTTACTTTCACTGCTATTATTTCTATTATTGTAGTGTTAACATTCTCTATTTATCTCTGTTACATGTTGAATGTTAAATGTTGAATGTTAAATATTGAATGTTAAATGTTAAATGTTCATTTGTACTGTATTTATTATTTATTATTGTCCATTGTTACCAGTCCATCACTGTACCTGTCCTGTCTGCACTTTATGTCAGTCTGATAAATGTCAGTTTTGTATATGTCTTGTCCTGGCATGGTATAGAGAGAAAACGTAATTTCATTTTTCCTTGTATGTCTTGTGCATATGATGAAAGTGACAATAAAAGCTGACTTGACTTGACTTGACTTGTGAGATTGGGGCACTCAGAGGCAGAGCCGTTAAATGGGCTCTGCTCAGAGGGGTACTTGGTCGCCCTCTAGTGGCCACATCCCACATCCCACCTCGCTCTCCGTCTGTAGCTGGCAGCAGACCCCTCTAACACCTGGCACTTGTGTGTTGATGACCCGTCATCAGGGGTCGTCTACAGGCCAGCGTGGCGAGATACCTGATACTTTAACAGTGCCAGTGCTAGACAAGACGGACAGCAGCTGTCCGCCATGGTGCTTGGTCAGCTCAGGAAGCAGTTGCAAAAATGTGTTCTGTTAAATTGGTTTATGTCACTGTACTGCAGACATATCCTATTAGCGATGAAAGTGGAAGGCATCACTATCATACATGCTGGGAAAGAGATTTAAGCTGCAGAATTGTAGAATACGTATGAACATTTCAATTGAATTTTCTGAAGTGGAAAAAAAGAAGAAAAATGTTGGAAAAAAGGGATTTGCTAAGGCAGGTGCCTGTTTTGGGGGGCAGGTCCAGTGTGCCACTGCATTTGGGGCTGTTGTGGTGTGGCCACATCAACACCATTATCACCATGCAGCCTGAAACCAGCTGCCATCCACACTGTCTACCCTTTCTCCACATGTCCTGGAGGCACAGAGCGCAAGCACACATTCAAACACACACACAAACACACATGCACGCAAAACCAACACACAAACACACACACACACACACACACACACACACACACACACACACACACACACACACACACACACACGTGTGTGTGTCCTTGAAAATTTTTCATTCCATCTCCACAGTGTTGTGTTTGTTTAAAAACCATCTCTGCTGTAAGCCATGAAAAATGCTCAGCTCCTGTTTATCACAATG
>NC_085872.1:24854501-24957001 GCF_034702125.1 Engraulis encrasicolus
AAACCCATCTCTTCCCTGTCATTCTCACCTGGCACCCTGCCTAGTCATAGTTAGCCCTCTCATAGACACGACTCGCACCCACAGACAACTGCAGGCTGGCACCCACAGACAACTGCAGAGACCAGTGACTCTCAAACTGTGGGTCATGGCCTTCTGGTGGCCTCGTTGACACCCTTCCAAGTAGGCCTTGAAATAATTTTCTAAAAATGTAAATAATATTAGTGTGTGCGTTGCTGTTGATTTGATTAAAATTTCGATTGGAATAGGTTGGGAACCCCTGGCCTAGACTGGGGGCTATGAATAGGCAGGTCCAGCCAGAGGGCATCCTTTCTGCCTGAAATGTGTTCTTTGATCCAAACAAACAAAACTAAATAGATATTTTTCCTCATCCCCGTTTTTTTCCCAGGGTGTTGACAAGATGACTGGGTGACTAAGAGAAACAACGATCCCAATACGGATACTATACCTTCAGAAAAAAGGTGGATGGACTGAAAGGGGATATGAATAGACAAAATGTGACCAAACTTCAAACATTACCATTACCATTACCATTCCATTACCATTGTGATAAACCACGAGATTAACATTCTTGGTTAGCAGATTCTTTGCAAGCAGCTGATAGTGCTAGTGATGGTAGTTTGGCCGGAGGCTTAGAGCCATGCAGAGATGGACTGGGAAGGTCATGAGGACATGTGGGCTGCTGTAGGGAGCTGTTCTGGGTAGGGGGTGAACATGGGCAGCCAACAGGAGCGTCCGCCTGCCCAAAGACGTCCTCTGCTCTTCTGCCCTCTATGTTGAGCTGGTAAGATGGAATGAAGGGGGGAGGGGGCAGTGGTGTAGTCTACGTAGAACACGGGTATACGGAGTATACCCACTTCTACATTTCAGGGATTTCAGTATATCCACTTAAAATTGATTGATCCATTGCTTTGAATAGCACAAATATATACAGTATACCCACCTCAAAAAAATCTCAAATATACAGTATACCCGCAATAAAAAAAAGTAGACTACACCACTGGGAGGGGGTGTTGGACAGATCTAAACTGACAGTCCACTTGCAGTCTGTGTCAGGTCCTCTTTCCCTTCTGCTGCACTCTCCCTAGCCCACCCCACCCCACCCCTGATGGCTGACATATACTGTATCTTTCCCTTATTGTTGGCTCTCTGCCACATGTCTGTAGAGTTGTGTTATCAGTAATATTTAGTATATATATGTATGTTTATGTCATCATCATCTTGTGTCTTTGCACATCAGTGGGTGTATGTGTATGGGTGGTTGCTGAAACAACACATTTTTGTGAAAGCGTGGTAAAACTATATTCATCATGGTACACAAATTGTATGCCACACATTCCTGGTGTGTACATGTTTTTGTATACTTTCAGTTTAAACAAAATGGACCTTGCTCCAAACACTTCACTTTGTTAGATACTGTGAGCACATGACTTTAGTGTAACAGCGTGGAGTGGACTGGCACAACCGCTATCACAGTCACACTGCAGATTGGTCTCAATGTCCCTGGTCTGCCGTATTGAAACATCACCAGACGGCAGAAGGACAAAGTGAGGTGGTGGGCCCCTCTCCTGTGCGCTCTGCTCTGCTCTGCTCTGCTCTTGGGTACTTCTTTGTGGTGGGGTGTGGTGGGCGAGACAGATAGAGAGAGGACCAGATGGGCAGTGGCTGCCCGGGGCCTGCTAGCTGGGAGCTAGCTGGGCAGTTGGTTGGGTGGGCTGGGCAGGAGCACGGGGCACCAGTGGTGGTTGAGTACCCGCCTTGTGCTCTTGCCATGTGTCAGTTTGAAGGGCTCTCAGTTTGCCATGAATTGCAGAGGAGTGGCCCCAATGGCCCCTTTCTCCCATGTTCTTGAGTGACCTGGCCTATCACCATCAATTTTAGGCTACTCCATCCTCAATAACCTACATCCGCAATAAAATTGTGGGCTACTAAGATTTTATGAATGAAAACCAAAGACGTTGCCATGCTTTGCAGATGATTGCCTACACTTTGGTCATGAAGCAGTAGACAGTAATAAGTCTGGACTGATTCTGTAACCCAGTTTGTAAACGTTTTGCCTTTAAAACAGATTTATTAACATTAAACATGTCTTCTTACAACAAAGATAATGCTGGGTGCATGGGCTGTGACCTGGGTTTCTGTCTCTCGTCTGGTTTGAGCATGCCCTTCATGGTGATTATGACTCAAATTTTAAGACTACTTTGAGATCTTTCCCCTCAGCAAGACTGAAAAGGAATAGTGGAGAAATGTGTGTGTTGTGAATTATTATAAGTCCATGATATGATTGCATATCATAGAGCAGTGGTTCCCAACCTTTTTCTTCAGGGACCCATATTTTTACCATTCTAAGCTTTGGTGACCCAATCGTGAAAGCGCCCGCACGAGAGGGAGTCACATGATACTCTCTTTCCGGCGAAAACTCATTTGTTATTTTATTCCTCAATTTGTCTTCAGTCAAATATAGAATAACTGTTTCATGTATCACTTACATTTTGTTGCTTCTCTGCATATTAGTTACTTTAAATGCTTTGTCATTTATTCAACGTGGGCTATATATGGTAGGCCTATTAAAATGAAACCCCTTAAAATCAAGAGGGCTTCGCGACCCACTGTGGATCTTGGCGACCCATAGGTTGGGTCCTGACCCATAGGTTGGGAACCACTGTAATAGAACATCATACTCCTTACAGTGCAAACTAGTGACGCCGCTATAGTGCCCGTTTACAGTCATTTTCATAATTTCATAGCTGGCAATTGGTTGATTTGCTGTAGGCTACAGATTGCGTGGGTTCATTTAATGAGTTTATTATTTTCATTTCTGACCTGCTCATTATCTGTGTGTGTGTGTGTGTGTGTGTGTGTGTGTGTGTGTGTGTGTGTGTGTGTGTGTGTGTGTGTGTGTGTGTGTGTGTGTGTGTGTGTGTGTGTGTGTGTGTGTGTGTGTGTGTGTGATAACCTATACGTGCGTTGCACAGCTCCCTAATCAATTTGGACACAAGGGTGTCAAAATGCAGGATTCTCTTCATTAACTTTAAATACGTCATTATAATATGTGTATCTATTCAGACTCCTGCAGTGATGCTTGTGTGAAACAATGATAATATGCCAGCCCATGTAAGGCCTATAGGTCTGACGCCTGATATTATAAGCAGTTAAGCAATGTAGTTTATGGTTATAGAGTTGGTGTCTATTTTTCAATCTCTAAAACATCACAAAGACTTGATATCAACCTAATGTTGTTCTATATTGTTTTTCAAGTTATCACTTGGGGTGGCAGCAATTTAACGCCATTATTTATTTAGTTTGTTGCGCCTCTCAATTTGACTTGAGTCTATTGCCACCTTGTGGCATTGAAGAGCTATCAATGCATGGTACAAAGTGAATCCTGGGACTTCAGTATCTTCTTTTACACATGTCTCAACTTCCCTTAGCATTCTGCCTTTTATTTTGAATTTCATAGTATTGCACTGCAAGATATTGATGTTGATCCTGCCACATGTAGTCTAGAACTACTCGTTATTCTTTTTAGGTCCCTGATGCAGACACATGTAGGAAGTTGACAGCAAGCCCATACGGCCCAACAAATGAAGAGTTCAGATGCAAAACCCCCTAAGTGCCTTTTCAGAAAATAATCTTAATTCATTTTTATTCAATATAAAGCTATCTAAATTGCATATTTTTTACATGAATGTAAACCAAACCAACAACGGGGTTCCCTAAAAATATAGAAGTGCAGGTCTTCAGAAATGGAGTTAGAGGGTTTTGCATCTGAACTCTTCAAATCAAGAACGCCGAAACTATGCCAACATTGAAACTGAGAAAAATGACCTTTGGAGATACAGCCATTCATCATTCTTGCTCTGAGCTGAGTGAAATGACTAAAATGATTTTACTGTCCAGCCTAAGCAGTTTTAAGTAGATTATTTACATGTGGCTGTTTTGTTACTCATATTACTAGGCTATATTATTTGCATATCAATCATATTACTGCATTAGGCCTAGTGAATGTTGTGTTTTTGACATAAAAATTGTGTACACATAGTCAATTTCCAAACTGCAAAAATCTATTGAAAATACTATATTGTGCAATTTCTGGAATCACAATGGGACACCAGTTATCCTAGGCCTAGGCCTACTGCAATAGCACATTCAGGGCTTGACACTGGCACCTGCCATCCGGCCAAATGCTGGTAAAACTTGGCTGTGGCTGTTAATAATTTCAGTGTCACCAGCCAATTTGGCAGGTTACTTATTCCTTGGTATGACTTATCAGAGTAGCCTATTTTCTGTGCTTAAAGTGATACTGTCCCATTTTTGGAAATAAGCTTATTTTACACCTTCCCTTGAGTTAAATAATAGGGTTTTACCGTTCTCTTGCACTTTCGACCATTTTCTGGGTATGGCAGTGCAAATTTTACCTCCAGTTAGCCACCAGCTGGTCTCATAGGACTCAATGTTAACTTCTAGCTTGGAGGTAAAATTTGCACTACCATATCCAGAGAACGGTTGAAAGTACAAGAGAACGGTAAAACTCTATTATCTAACTCAAGGGGAGGTGTAAAATAAGCTTATTTCCAAAAATGGGACAGTATCACTTTAAAGGATAACTTCAGTCAATTTCAACATGCTGTTGTAAGTAATGCTCACATTACCCTGGACATGTCAGTATGTGAGATTTTTTTCTCCTTCTTCAGCCTTTTCCGAGATCCTGGTCATTGTAATGGGGGCAGCTGTTTGTTTACATTTCAAAAAAACATCTTGCTTTATTCCCAAAAACATCCAAAAGGTTATGCAACATCAGCAGACAACTAGCAAACAGCGATACCTTTTGGAAAACATTTGGAGTAGGCCTATGTTAAGAATTTTTTAAATGTACACAAAAGCTGCCCCCATTAGAATAGCTCAGATTTCGGAAAGGGCTGAGACGAAAAATGCAGTATCACCGGGTAGGCCTACTGACAAGTCAATGGTAGCGTGAGCAATACAACAGCATAGGCCTATTGAAAATGGCTGAAGTGGTCCTTTAGGCCTAAGTTCAAGAAAAAGCTCATATCAGTTACGGTTTCTATTTTTTCGATTTATTTCCATGTAGAAAGCTACAGTAGGCCTATGGACTCTCTTGCTTTTGCAGCTCATCTTCTGACTTGCGATGTGCGGTATCATGATTAAAAAAAAATGTGAAAAAGGTGTGAAAAAGATAATAGAGCTCGAAAGTGACGTCACTTCCCCCGATTTCATGGGACCTCAACGGCGTTTTTAGCCGAAAATCGTAGCATGTAATCCAATGGCGGTATTAAAATGGCATTTCGATCCCCTTCGAGTTGTACCACGAGCTCCATATATGTTGTTTCTGATATTTTTGCTTAATTTTTCGTACGAACCCCCACATTTTTTAGAAAGCTGTGTTTCTTCACATTTTTCATGCCGACGGCCTCGGAACAAAACATTGATACTTCTGCATGAATAATCTTTATCTATCATCTTAAACAGCATATTTGTAGCCCAGCGCATATCATGACTGAGATCAGAAGATTTACTCGCTACCACGTTGTTAGATGGTCCGTGAAATGCGGAACTAAGGGGCGGGACTTTCAAGCTCTATGAAGCCCTGAACATATTCTATGTATAATAGACAGTCCTCTTGTGTCTGACTGTTGAAGCCTATTTGCTGTAGCGTAATAAATAATAGATAACATTTATTTCAAAAACATATTTAAAATGGGGAGTGCCAACATTTTGCAACTGGATCTGCCAATCATTCATATTGATGATTAAGAATGTCTAGTCTTGCATTTGAGTAAATAGTGTACTTTTATTTTGACATTGTGGCTAACTTTTAGCCTCCTTGGCTAACACCTTCTGATATCCTGTTCGCCAGTTTACTGCTGCTGCATTGAAGGCAGCTGAAGTTCGTGTAAATAGCAGTATTGGTTTCGGTACCAGTGGGCAGTTGTAGTTTAAGAGTGATATCGGACTGGATTTCTTTGAGTAGGACCGAGAGAAACAGCACAGTAAGGTAAAAGAAACTGTTATCACAATTTTCTCCCTCGTTCGTTAAACATATTGTCAGCATACTGAGGTGTCATCTGTCAACACATCACCGATAGCGATTGGGCTAGCCACAACGAGAAAAGCTAGCCTGTAAGGAAACAGTTGTTTGTTATTCATCTTCTCTGACCTATAATGGTACGTTTGGTCAACACACAATGTATTAAAACGGTCATAATAGTATCGCAGGTGTCTCGTGCATGATCGTGCACTTCAATTTACGTGCTATCTAGAGCTAAGGTTAAGTGGGTCGAGAAGATACCCTGCTAGCTCAGAAGCTAGCCCAGTAGAGGCTCTAGTATTTGCATCAATAGAAGTGTTTGCTAGTGTATCTTAATCTCCCAGGCACCACCAGGCAGCAGTTTTGCTTGTAGGGTTTCTGATTTGGACGCAAACTCAGTTCTTCACGATAGTGAATCCTTTACGTTCCTACACAGGATAAGCGCAATGTTGTGATGAGTAAAAATGCTGCGATAGCCACCTTTGTTCCGTAATAACTAGCACTGGTATCGAGAAACACGGTAAAGTGATGATGGGAGAGAGAGAAAACACAAAACAATAATAGCACTGATGCTCACTGTGTTGTTGTGGCCATGCTTTGCACGGCGTTAATGATTTCACCCAAAAATGTTTTCGCAATGAGCTAATATCTCCCCAGGCGCAGCTTAGACCCCGTTAACTGGAAATAAACAACAGAGGTGCAGTCACCCATTTACTTACTGTGGTTGGTTTCTGAGAAAGCTACGTCTTTTGCACAAGGTATTAGTATTCCGTTCAAATTTAAAAATCGAAAAGAAACAAAAGCGCCCGTTAAACCCCAAAACAAACGCAACAACCTCCCGGATACCCAAAATGCACATTCAATGGTTAATAAAGTAACTGTTCCTGACCTCAATCTAGACGCAGAGATATAGCTCAAAGGGAGAGCAAGTGGTTGTAAAATGACGGTAAAACTGCCCCATTGGTATTTACCTTGGTGAATTGACCATGGTCTACTGTTGGGATATATGGTACATTTTCAGACATTGTGTTTGTTGTCTCAGGTTGTTAATACAATATAATAATGGAATGTTTGCTAATTGGAAAGCTTGTTCACATGAAATGCGTCTAATCTTTGCAGGCCATCTGAAGTTTAATCTTCAGATTTTCTCAACACTATGGTGGAATACTACCAGATTTTAGGCGTGCAAAGGAATGCATCTCCAGAAGACATAAAGAAAGCGTAAGTAGATACTCTGGCTGTGCACCTTTTTTCATTTGAAAAAGCTGTTTTAAGAAGATGGCAAAGGTGCAGGAAGTTTATTAATGTGTGTGCGCGTCTGTGTTTGTATCTGTGTAGATACAGAAAACTTGCCCTCAAGTGGCACCCGGACAAAAATCCAGACAACAAGGATGAGGCTGAGCACAGATTCAAAGAGCTTTCAGAAGCCTACGAGGTCCTTTCAGACGGTAAGTCCCAGAGCTGTCTGAAGGCTAACAGGGCATGCTTTTGTGTAATGCTTTCAAAAACTCATTGAAATGATTTTGACGCCGTTGTCCAGCAGTGTTGTGGATTTCAAGACGTGTGTTATTTTCTGTGAACTAATCTCAAGGTGTCCAAAATCACAAACAATGAATAATCAAGTCGTCCTTAATATTTTCCTGACACGAACGTTAATAGAACTTTTGAAAGATCTTGGGGTATTTTATGGCATACGTCACATATCCAGACTGTACAAACCAAATGCTCACACGCTACTGTTTATCAGCACAAGAAGACATGAAAATCATCCAAAATATGTTCTTGCCCTGCTTTAGTATCATTAGTTTTACATCTATTTGCTTTCTCAGTTTAAGGAAGCTCCCTTCAGAGCTTCTATATCGCACATGCCTGTACGTTCCCATAATGCCTTCTCCAGCTAACATGAAGGCAATATCCATCAGTAGCTGGACCCGGGAAACATGATACAGGAAAAAAACACACAAGATATTTTATGAGGATGGTTTTAAAGGGCCACATGTGCATTTTGAAATGTTTGAAAGGGCATATAAGCAAATGAGAAATTTTGTTACAGAAATGTTATGGTTTGGAGTACCTCTTACAAGTAACTTTTATACATTATTCAGATGGATTGTGTTTCTAGTTGCCACGTTGTGTTAATAGATCAGTTTCACATTCAGTCTGTATTTATGATGTGATTTGTATTACGTTATAACCTATAAATACACATGGTATGCTTCTCTTTTAGTCAACAAACGGAAATTGTATGACCGCTACGGCAAAGAGGGCTTATCCGGACACAATGGTGGAGGTAATTGTCAATTTATTATTAAATATCTCTTAAGTGCACATTGCAGTCAGGAGTTGACATTGGCATCTGCCAGCCAGCCAAATACTGGCAAAACTTGGTTGTGGCTTATAATCATTGAAGTCTCATTAGCCACTTCTGCAGATAGTTTAATCTTGACCTACAGTAGGCTTACCACAGGAGCCCATATTCTGCTCTGTGTCCCTTGTGGATCCGTTGCTTGTTTTTAAATTGAAGGGAAATGTTTCTCTGTTGCTTCTTAGTTTCTATTTGTCTTAGTTTATTTTTATTCTTTATTAATGCTAATAGCATTGACCTTCTTCTCGCTTTATCACTTATGTCTTTTGAGTTTAGACGTAGTGTCATGGTAAAGAAAAACAAATGATGACAAAACTGTGGCTTGTAGAAAGGCTGGATGGCTAGTGACCACCCGCCACAGTCAAGTTAATGTCAAGCCCCTTTTCCAAGTATTTCAGTCATTGTCTTTTGAATTTATTATAACAATATTTAAGAACTCTACACTGTCTGACATCTTTTTGATGTCTATGAAAAGGCGGGCATTATTCCAATGGCGACCACTTCAACGCAGGCTTTACATTCCGTAATCCAGAAGATGTGTTCAGGGAATTCTTCGGGGGACGTGATCCATTTGCCGATTTTTTTGGTGAGTGCCTCATACTGTACATAACCAGAACCACTGAGACGATCCATACACCCTCCCCCTCCCTCTGCCTCCCCTCCCCTCCCTCCCTGACAGTGCATGTTTGAGAAAGATGTTTGCACGCTGAAACCCCGGCTAAACTGTTTGGTGTGTTGTGTTTGGAGTGTTTTTAAATGAACTGCAGTCGGAATTGCAGTGTGTCTCACTGATATAAATACGCGTTTGTCCTGCACCTGTCCTTAGTAAGGTGGGATGTGCATACATTTCCTCTGGCAGCCTTTTCGACTGGCCTATTCACTCTTCGCTGAAAACACTCAACACATAACTCATAACATTGCTAGTCTTAAATAACAGATTAAGACTTGGTCATTACATTTTTTGGTGAGAATACATGTGTAGCATAGCATCTGTGCACATGCAATAAACTGGCTTATGATGGGGTTTGTGGGTCAATCAGATGGTGAAATATTCATGCACGTGCACATGGATGTACTTGCTTTGTTTATGCTGTGATTCTGATGTAATCATTGTATATGCATATAATGAACAATAATAAAAAGTTTAAAAACAGGCATTTGCTTTAACCCTGGGTTCTGACAGGTGGGGACCCCTTCGGTGATGACTTCTTTGGGGACGACCTGTTCGGTGGCGGCCGTAGGCACCAGCGTGGCGTGAGCCGAAGCAGAACGGCAGGGCCTTTCTTCGGGGGTTTCGGGGGATTTCCACCACCCTTCGCAGGATTCTCACCATTCGAACCAAGTGAGTTTGCCCAACGCAGCTTTTTTCACTGCTGTAGTGAAGCTTGCCATTCAGTAATGGTTTATTTTGGGGGGTTTTGGTCATGGAAATGACATCCTTCATAGAACAGGAGCAATATAAGACATGATAAAAACCTTTGCTTTTTTAAATTAAGAGCACCTGCGTTATTTTTGTTAGCCAATATTTTCCCTCAATTACCACCTAAATGTTTGGTCTTCATATTTTGGTAATGGTAATAAATATGTCATGCGTGTGTATACACTTTTTATGTGCAATGTTGTACATTAGGGAACATGACTATTAAATCATTGATTTCATACAGTTGAGTGGGTGTCTCTTAAATTAAAAAAGTTGTTTACAGTGTAATCTACAAACCCCAACTCCGATGAAGTTGGGACGTTTGGTAAACAGTGAATAAAATCAAAATGCTATCATTTTCAAAGCATTCAATCTATTCATTAGATGGAGAATAGTGAAAAGACAACATATTAAGTGTTAAAACCGAGAAAAAACATTGTTTTAGGGGACATATGTACTCATTTCTAATTCGATAAATCCAACACGTCTCAAAAGAGTTGGGACGGGGACAATAAATGGCAGCAAATGTCGAGGAAGACTAAAAACAAAACAAAAGACAACACTTAACAGTTAAATACATTAACCGATGAGATGATTTTATATAAAAAACAGTTTTAATTCCTATCTTGGACATGATTTCACCAGCTTAAATGGTGGGTGTATTCCTTGTCATGTTTTGCAATGTTTTCCTTTCTGTAGTGCTTACAGTGTGACAGGTCTTGACCAAAAACCCACCATTTTATCACCTGCTGGTCCTTATGATGGAGCCAAACTGTTAAAACATAGTAGAGAATGCAATTTGACCTTACTATGTGGCAGTAATCGAAGATCTCCCTTCAAAATATAATGCATGAGTGGCTTTTCATGCTGTTTAAAACCAATTTATACCATTCAGCACTGTATTTAACTCTACAGATGAGTGAGAACATCTTAACCAATGCACTACTGCACCCGCATGCCGTCATGGAGGCTTACTTTTGAAGCTAGCACTAACACAAGTTGGATGGTCCATTTTCACTGTAGCACAGAATGTGCAATGCTCTATTATTGTCAAAAAGAATGGACTTCTACAACTTCTGCTGACTTCTGTAAGCAAAGGACAGTTTCCCATGTCTTCTGGGTCTATTTCAAGTGAGCTCAGGTGCTTAGGAGAATGTTACACCCCTGTATCATTTTCATGCATTAAGCATTCTTAATATGGTCAATTTTCAATAGCTCTAATTCCTGGAGTGCTAGAGTGAGACTACAGCCAATTTATATTTCATTATGTCATGAACCTATACAATGATTTTATTAACAAAAATATGTCTTATATACACTCAATCGTGGTAAATCAAAGGGAATTCAAAAATGTATGTAATAACTATGGTAATTATTCCCTTTGCAGCTTTAATTCTGAGTGACTCAGCCTCTCTGTGATGATCTTATACCTGGACACCTACAGTGCCCTCCATTATTATTGGCACCCCTGGTTGAGATGTGTTTTTTAGCTTCCAATTATTATTATTTTTCTCTAAATAATATGGGACCTTAATGGAAAAAAAGAGAAAAATCCAACCTTCAATACAAGTGCATTTATTCAGTGGGGAAAAAATCCCACATAAAGAAATAATTATTTGACATGAAATAATGTGTGTCACAATTATTAGCACCCCTGTTGTTAATATTTTGTACAACCCCCTTTTGCCAACAAAACAGCACCTAATCTTGTCCTATAATGTTTCACAAGATGGGAAAAGACAGAAAGAGGGATCTTCAGCCATTCCTCTTTGCAGAATCTCTCTAAATCATCCAGAGACCTGGGTCCTCTCCTCTGTACTCTCCTCTTCAGCTCACCCCACAGGTTCTCAATGGGGTTGAGGTCTGGGGACTGAGATGACCATGGGAGGAGCATGATTTTGTGTCTGGTTAACCATTTCTGTGTAGATTTGGCCATATGTTTAGGGTCATTGTCTTGCTGAAAGACCCAGTGACGACCCATCTTCAGCTTTTTGGCAGAGGGCAACAGATTTTGATTTAAAATGTCCTGGTATTTCAAAGCATTCATGATGCCATGCACCCTAACAAGCTTCCCAGGGCCTTTGGAAGCGAAACAGCCCCACAGCATCACTGACCCACCCCCATACTTCACAGTGGGTATGAGGTGCTTTTCAGCATGCGCATCTTTCGTGGCACGCCAGACCCACTTAGAGTGTTTGTTGCCAAAAAGCTCAATCTTGGTCTCATCTGACCAAAGCACACGGTCCCAGTTGAAGCCCCAATACCGCTGGGCGAACTCCAGACGTTTGCGTTTATGATTGTGGGTGAGGAAAGGTTTTCTCCGTGCATGCCTCCCAAACAGCTTGTTGGCGTGTAGACAGCGCCTGATGGTTGATTTGGAGACTTTGTGACCCCAAGATGCTACCATTTGTTGTAATTCTGTAACAGTGAGCTTTGGAGATATTTTGATTTCTCTTACCATCCTCCTCACTGTGCGTGGTGGCAAAATAAACTTGGGTCCTCGTCCAGGCTTGTTTACCACTGTTCCAGTTGTTTTGAACTTCTTAATTATTCCTCTCACAGTAGATATGGGCAGCTGCAGTTGAGTGGCAATCTTCTTGAAGCCTCTGCCTGACCTGTGAAGGTCGACGCACATCTGTCTCACTTGTATGCTGTGTTCCTTTGTCTTTCCCATGTTTAAGAGTGGATAAGAGAAATGGCCTCGGTGTCACGTCATATTTATACCCCAGGGAAACAGGAAGTGATGAATTACTAATTAAATGTTCCTACATACTCTGGTAAACTTTGTAAACTACTGTAGAAATGACAGAAATGCTTCAATTATATTTATTTCCTGGGAATTGTTAAGGGTGCCAATAATTGTGGAACAGGTGATTTAATGAAAAATAATTATTTTTTAGTCAGGGATTTTTTTTATTTTCCTACAATTCATTTGAGTTGAAGGCTACATTTTCCAAATTTTTTCAGTGTGACAGTATTCTTCTGCAATAAACACTGAATTTATTTTTTAAGGCTTTTAACACATCTCAACCAGGGGTGCCAATAATTATGGAGGGCACTGTATATTGTCCATCAGTACAATTCATTTTGAAATGGTCTTCTTTGTTGTTTTATCTTATTTGGATGTTTACTAAATTTCACTGATCCCCGTCCCAACTGTTTTGAGACGTGTTGGATTTATCAAATTAGAAATGAGTACATATGTCCCCCAAAACAATATTTTTTCTCGGTTTTAACACTTAATATGTTGTCTTTTCACTATTCTCCATCTAATGAATAGATTGAATGTTTTGAAAATGATAGCATTTTGATTTTATTCACTGTTTACCAAACGTCCCAACTTCATCGGAGTTGGGGTTTGTAGGTTTTTTAGTGTGTCAGTGTGGATTAAGCTTCCCTGCCAACAGGAAGTCTGTGATTCGTGAAATGTTCCTGATTGTGTAGAGTATTTTGTTGGACATTTACCTCTCATAAAATGGCAGTTTGTCTGCACATATTTTCTCATCAGTTTGTTAAGGCAGTGGATGGCTGGTTTGGAGCTCACGCACGTGTGTGCACTTAACTGTACTGCTAATATAAACCAATTCTCAAGTATAAGTTTCTTTCAAACTGGCCTTAAACCTAGTCCATACACAGTAACAGTCCCTATTTCCTTCAGTGTGTAATACGTTATGTCTGAGCTACTAAAGACATACTGCTTTTGTCCCAGCTACAAACACTCTATTAAACAAGATGTAAGACACTAAAAGTATAACTTGCAGGTAAACTAAAAATATAGCTTACAGGTTTACTTATTTATTTGTAACAATGCCTTTTGCACTTTAGCTGCGCCAGGAGTGTGGTGTTACTTCTGCCATGGTCCTGCAGTGGTTGTATGAAGTGTTGTGGTCCACCACTGCAGTTCCACCCCTTGTGTGTACATACAGTATGTTGTATATGTAACTTATAAGTCAACTGTCCTTGTATTATTATTTATTTATTATTTGTGTAGCCCATACAGTATGTGTTTTAGACTCCATGTTATGTGTCATGTGTCTTGTGGTTTTTATATAAGGACAGGACAGCCATCTTTCTTTTTGAACTGCAAACCCAGTTTACCTTCAGGTGCCAATAAAGTTGAACTGAACTTCCCCTGTTTTCCCTCAGCAGGTTTCGCACCGTTTGGGGCCATCGGCCACATGGGGCATATGGGACACATGGGACACATGGGGCACATGCCGGGAGGCTTCACCTCCTTCTCCTCCACCTCTTTCGGGGGAGGAGGAGGAGGCGGCGGCGGGGGAGGCGGCATGGGCAGCTTCCGCTCCGTCTCCACCTCCACCAAGTTCATCAACGGCAGAAAAATCACAACAAAAAGGTAACGCTTTAGTTCTTTTGGAGTATGGGGCACCTAAGTCACGCCCTTCTACTTCCGATCCGTGGGGCTGGAGCTCTCAAAATATTGAATGAGAGTTAATGGAGCGAGTCAAGCTAAATCCTCATCCCGTTTGGGATTTCACATATGACGGCAGTGAATTTGAAAGGTTTGGATTTGCGACGTAAGACCACTCATTTTCGACACGCAAGAAATGTTATTTTAGCTTTTGTGCAAAACTGTGTTAGAGACTACAACGTGCGACGCATATTTGACATGCGACTTCTGTTGTGTAGTCCAAATAATTGTATATTTTTGCACGCACACAAATCAAAAATCGCTTGCCAAGTGAAGTCAACAAGCACACCATTGGTTATCATTTATTCTGAGCTACAGCATGTGTGATCGACGGGGGAATGCGAGGTGGATCGGAAAATAGCTTTGATCAGTCCATTACAATACAGTCAAAAGTTTTGGCGTTCCCAGACCCATGAGCTGCCCGGAAGGGGTGGAGACTTAGGTGCCCCATACCTGTCCTCCGAGCTGCTCCATATCCAGGCGCTGAAGAAGCATCCATTCAGTTTGAGGTCTTGAGCTCCATCAGTTAGTATGTTGTATGTCCATCCAGCTTGTTAATGTACATGCATGTCCATCCAGCTTGTTAATGTACATGCATGTCCATCCAGCTTGTTAATGCACATGTAATATTCACTTGAAAACACTTGACATGCGCATTGACTGATGCTGTCGTTTTTGTTCTCGTTCTCTCTCTCTCTCTCTCTCTCTCTCTCTCTTTCTGTCTCTGTCTCTTTCACTTCACCAGAATTGTAGAGAATGGGCAGGAGCGGGTGGAGGTGGAAGAGGACGGACAGATAAAATCTATAACAATTAATGGTAAGGAACAGCTCCTGCGATTGGATAATAAGTGAGAAGACCATGGGATGTCTTCTGCATAGACTTGAACTCTGTGTCCATAGAGGCATTGTATTGATATGGGTACGTCTGAGATTTTTATTTTCCATGTTAGACTTTTTAGATGAGAGACCTCGTTTTTTTTTCTTGATTTGCGTTTAATGTATTTATTTGGAGATATGTCTGGGTTGAAGGACAGGACGTGAACTGTAGGGATCAGGCTTGTACAAAATTCCAAATGGAAAGAACTTCAATTCAAAATAATGCCATAATACGAACACTAGGTGGTGCCATTACCTTGAATTTCTTTGAATTTAATCTACACCACCCATTGGAAGTACATAGAACACCACCACCTAGTGTTCGTATTATGGCATTACTTTGAATTGAAATTCTTTCCATTCGGAATTTCATACAAGCCTGGTAGGGATGTAATGATGTCGGAATCTCGCGATCGGAGGAGACAAGAACTTTTTTATACATGATATAAAAAACAAGACATCTAATTGGAAAACCGAATGTTTACCGGTACATTCATTCACAACAGAGTCTGGTGTGTAGACTGGACACTGCACATGTATTTCATTCAATATTTGTACCTCATTAAAAGCAGTCAAAGCAAGAAAAGCCATTCATATGACACTAGAGACAATAGTTGTGTTATCTTGTATGATGTCTAACGAGGAAGGTGTACTCTGGTACAATGATGTGTCAGTGTGGGGACTGTCTAGTACTACTGATTATGTCTTTATAATCAGCTATGGACAGGAGAAGGCAATTATAGGCTTCATGGTGCGTGGTGAGCTCAGCTATTGTCACATGTTTCTACAGAAATCCACTTTTACATCCAAACACAGTTTTTCATGCTGTGAATATGCATTTTAAGACAGCGTGGGGTCAATTACCTTTTACACTTCAACAATTAACATTCCATTTTGAAACACTAAAGATACATGTACCAAGGCAGCCAATAATGCTTCCTGGCATAAGGCCTTTTAAATGGTCTTTCTGATTTACAGTATGTCTTTGACACTTGACACATGTTGATGATGTGTGGGTTTTTGAGCTCTTAAGCAGTAATGAATGTGAACATTGTAACACAATGGACCATAGGAACAGTATTGTCATTGGAAACCGGGGTCAAAGGTGACGGGTGTGCATGCCGTGGTGTGTTCTGCTTACTTTTCACTTTCACTTCCTGCATGTGAGCAGCTGAAGCTGAGCTACACTTCTACACACTTCTGAGATGTGATTTCATGCTGTCATTGGTCCAAGACAGTATTATTCAGACACTTTTTATCATGATGTCGTGAAATTGGCGACACCATTACATCCCTAGTGGTCAGTGCATTTGTTTTATTTTTGAGACCATGGCATTGTACGACTTTAGATTATTGTTTTGTTTTTATTTTGTCTTGGTTCCCCTCTTTGTCTGTTTGCCGTTGACTGTACCATAGTTTTTTTTTCATGGGTAAAGAACCCCTGGGGGTAGTTTGGGTAGTGCTATAGGGAAAGGAATACATCATGCATTTAAACTAATAAAGCATGACTGCATCGAGTGTTGACCAGTGCCCAGTTGGATGAACGTAACTTTGTTAGTCTTTGAAACTTGTTCTTGTTCTTTCATTTACATTTATTTTATGTAAGTGCTGGCAGTGTCATTTAAAATGTAACAATATGCAATTTTATTTCTCTCCCTTTTTATGTACTGTACGCATGTATGCCAACAGCACCAGATGTTAATAGTCTTAATGTTATTATTATCATGTTATGATATTATGATTCTGAAATCAAAAGTGATGATCTATGTAATATATGAATATAAGGACTTTTGTGTTCTTTGTAAGACCATTTCGAATCAATAAATGAGTTTCATCCTTTTCTGGGGATGTGGGAGCTTTGGCCGTTGTGTGATGCTGTGTGTTAGACCTAACCTTTTCCACCGATGACAACCACCAATGCATCTGTGTGAGAACTTTGCTAATTTGTGCATGCCCTCACACGCCCTCCGAGGCAGCTTTCACTGGTTGCGGTGTGTGTGTGTGTGTGTGTGTGTGTGTGTGTGTGTGTGTGTGTGTGTGTGTGTGTGTGTGTGTGTGTGTGTGTGTGTGTGTGTGTGTGTGTGTGTGTGTGTCAGTGTTGCATTTCAGCTGATGTCATGCAGATCAGTGGCTCACAGTTCTGCATATAACTTTTTTTTTAATAACAGAAAAAAAAGAGAGCGGGGATGGATGCTCTCAGATAACACCCAAGACATAAAGAAATGTGTACAGCCAATGTAAAAGAAAAATAGTGATATGAATATTAGTATTGTTCATCAAAGCCATACTTCAACTTTGTTGATGTCCAGTACATTTGGGGGGTATGACAGCTGCTTATTCTGCTGATTTTGAATGTTTTGGCAAAAAAAGACATTCCCTTCCAGTAATTGTGTTTTTAAATTGGTTTGGTGGTGCTTTGTCCACATTTTTTCCTTTTCCCAAGTACATCAAGCAATGACGGTTAGCACATGCATGGCATCTTACTAACAAGCGATGTGTTTTTTGTTACGCTCTGAAAGTGCAAATTTCTGGATCTTTAAAGGTACAGTATAACATTTCTACTTAATTCTCCATGTTTCCAGTGGCTCGTGGTTTTAATGACCCTTCATGGTTTGTAAACTCTCCTACTACCGTTACTGACACAAATGAACCGATGAATTTTCTCACTCTCAGTTCATTTGGCATGTGATCGACTTTTCTTTTTTTTTTTTTTTTTTTAACGATTTGAATACCTCCTCACCTCACCTGTAGAATAAGTAGGTAGACTCTCCTTCGTGGCATTTTCACTGCCCTCAGCTAAGTTCCTCTCCCTAATGTGTGTGTCCTGTTCTGGCCTTTAGGAGCGGCCCAGGGGTTGTCGCTAGAGGCGGGCCACAGGCCAAGGGAGGAGGTGCGGGCCAGCTCTTCCTCCTCAGCCCCCCAGCAGCAGCAGCAGCAGCAGCAGCACAGTTCCAGGCCGGCCCCGGCCAAGCGGGCTGCTCCCAGCCCCATCCCCATCCCCAGCACAGACACCCAGTCCCAGCACAGCTCAGCTCAGGGTGAGTCCCACAGACAAGTGGACGGCAAGCGGAAGAGGCCAGCGCAGCAGGAGGGGGTGAAGAAGCACAAGGCCGTATGATCGTGACGTCAGTCAGCCACCCCTACTGACGTCGGAACCAGATTCAGAATGCCAGGTGGACTTCCAAACAACAACGCCTGTGACTGCGGGGCAGTGACGCCACCTAATGTTCCTGAAGCACTCGTTTAGTGAGGGCATTCTCAACCTGTGGCTTACACAACAGCTGTATGAGTGTTAAAGGAGAAGTCCAGTTTTTTGAACATTAAGGCCATTTTCTGAGTGGTCTGCAATGTTTTAGAGTCCCCCTCACCGTTTATTTCATGATTGCTGCAGTCTCTGTTATTTGGCTGATTTGGATTTGATCTCAACTAGCTTTAGAATGGCCGTCTATGGGCACCTGCAACTCTGTTCTTAAAATCACCTTTAACATTTGTTTTGAAGAATATGCAACTCAGCAAGTGTTCAACAGTATTCACTGGTGTTCCTTAGCAATTTTTGTAGCGAAATATGGCATCTGTCATGTTTTATGTGTGTTTTATGTAGCAATTTGTAAATTAAGTTTCACTTTCACTTTCACTTTCTTTCACAAAATGGCAAATAAAAAATGACAGAAGCCAAATTTCGCCTTGAAACTTATTAGGGACTGCTAGTGAACACCCCTAACCACTTTGTGAGCTGTAGACTTTCGAAAACAAATGTTAAAGTTGATTTTAAGAACAGAGTTGCAGGTGCTCATAGACGGCCATTCTAAAGCTGGTTGAGATCAAATCCAAATCAGCCAAATAACAGAGACTGCAGCAAACATGAAATAAACGGTGAGGGGGACTCTAAAACATTGCAGACCACTCAGAAAATGGCCTTAATGTTCAAAAAACTGGACTTCCCCTTTAAGAGACGAGGAATGTCTTAAATAGAAAAACAAGAATCCTGATAAATCACTGTACAAATTGGCTATCCACATCGGCTGTACGCACAATGGGAACATAGGGAGTGATGTTTTTGTGTGTTGTTTATAAGACTGTTGTGTTAACGGGTGTGAGTGTTGTGCGTCAGACTTTTACAGACATGAACTCTGAGCAGTAAAGAGTCTTGCGTTTGTGGGATATTTAAAATCTGCAAGATATGTTTTTTTCTGAAAACTTCAGCGCTGTGATATATTTGGAAACGTAATTAAGATTCAGACTCAATCATTCGCAAACAAAAGTAACTGCTTTTTTCCAATTCGTTTTATATTAACCGCAATGTTTCTTGGTAACAGCAGTGCTGCCTCAGTTCAAGTCTTGAGGTATGTTGCACACTTTTTTTTTAAAATGTAACTTAACTTTTTATCACAGAACTCTTGATGACAAGTTTTACACTGTCTTATATTTATAGAGTGATTAATAAATATTTTCCCCTTTCAGAGTACCTTTGGTCTATATAGTAGTTAATTGCCATACACATTAACTGCAAAATGCCCAAATTAAAAGATTATTATTAGTGTTGCACCGATACCGATACCAGTATCGGTGGATCGGCACTAAAATGGTGGTATCGGTATCGGCGAGTACCAACAAATAGGGCACCGATACCATTTACAGGTGCTTGTATGACACTTAAACAGCCTTGAAATTAGTTATTTCATAGAGGTATTTAAAAAGTATAAAACGTTTTGCTGGATTCACTTTGTATTAGTCTTTTTCCTGTTTCACAAAGGTAGGCAGCAGCCTGACAAAGCCATGCAATGATTTTACATCCAAGTAGTATGCACTACACCCTTCATATATATACATTTCAAATAGGGTGGTATCGGTATCGGTATGGTATCGGTATCGGCCGATACTGCACAGCCAGGTATCGGGTATCGGTATCAGGGCCAAAAAATGGTATCGGTGCAACACTAGTTATTATATTATAGAAAGAATAGGATTACAGTATCTAGATGTCCCATGTTAGCTTTCCTCCCTAAGCAGTGAGGGTCAACCTGGAGTCATTAGTTACAATCCAGTGCCACATATTCCAAATGACCTGGTTTTACCTGTCCAATTCAACCAGGTGATTGCCCAGGGTTATGGTTATGCCCAGAGCCGTCTAATAAGAGTTGCGTCAACCGGGGACCAGGAAGTCGGTTGGTGATGTGATTCGCGTAGATTAAAATATTTCTTAACAGCAACCCTCTGTTTGCTGGAAACTGACACAGAACCATTACATACCAAACAAAGATTAAGTACAAACGAATAACATTACCTTTACCACATTTTCTGTGTTCCACGGCCACCTCCTAGAACTAAGTAACTACTTCTATTGGAACTAAAGTCAATGGACCATAGGGGTCTATGGGAGTAACGTAACTCTCTTATTAGACGGCTCTGGCTATGGCCAACCTGGTTGATCACCTGATTGAATTGGGCAGGTAAAACCAGGTCATTTGGAATAAGTGGCACTGGCTTGTAGCTAATGTTAACGTTTCCCATCACTGCTCTCTAATATCAATGATCCTTGCCCTTCCCAATGTCGCGTTAATCTTTATATCCTCTTACTCATCACGGCCCGTATGACAGGGGCCCACTTGTCTGCCCCCGAGCGAGGGCTGTGAAACCCCTCAGGTCCATCTTGGTCCTCCGACTCCGCTATGATTTCCATTTTTTCCACAATCAACTTCACCAGGTTGTGTTGCTTCTCCACGAGGCTGAACAGCTCCTTCATTCTGAGGAATGAACGAACAATGACATGATTCGGCATATGTGATCGCTGGTAACCGTTTATTTCAAGGTTCATATATTAGCAAGTAATATCTGTCCAACTGTCTGTATAAGTGACATGTGACATGACACATGTTAAGCAAAATCAATGATTGATTTGTTAGACATGTATTCACAAATATCTTGTTTTGTTATTAATGACATACCCCTAAATAAGGACCTAGTAGGCCCTTAACACGTAATCTTATATGTCACTTATATAGGCAGTAATTAGGCATGTATCATTGGCTAACGTGTGAACTCTAAAGTGTAACCGTGATCTTTAACAGTATTTGTCTTGAATAAATGTAGGGCCATTCTGTACCTGTACTTCTGTTTAGCCAGTTCTCGCTCTACACACGTGGACTGGCCAGTATGGCTTCGGTTGGTCTTCCTCTCCATGAGGTCATGACTCAGGAGGGAGAAGATCATACCCCTTGTCTGTTTGGGTGATTACATAGTTAGTACAATAAAAGCATTTCACTTCATACCTCACTTGCTATACCCTCTTTCATAAAAATATGCGGCATACATGTATGTGTCCTCTTTCCTCCATTCACAAGTGAGCGACTTTGCATTATTTTAATGTAAAGACTATCAAATAAGTTTAAGGCAAGCATGGCTTATATTTATGCATCACATGCCTTCTGAAGACATCTGTTGGGGTAGACTCTGACAACAGGCTTGTCAACTCGCTTTATGAACCAGTAGGGAAGCTTCTTTTCCAGGTTGGTGTGCAATTCGATCTGCAAAGCCCAAGCACCGTATGTTAAAACTGAAAGGCATGCTTATCACAGGAACTACTTATAAGTATTATACATGTACAATAAAAGATCTACACACTTGCATGGCAATTTGCTTAAGGGTCGCGTTTTTCTGCACTTCTGCTATGTCTCCAACAGCCAAGCCAATCTGCAGAATACATAGTAGTGACACATTACTGACTCTGAATGAAGGGAAATGACCATTAAAGTAGTGAATTAATATTGTTATGGCAAGACAGACTTACCAGAAGGTTCACGAGGAGAATGGGTGCCAGTAGCACAAAAGCAATAAATACCAAAAATGTGATTGCTGGAAAAGCAAGTTTGCCCTTCAAGTATGGATTCAGGAAGATGTCCTGGTAGTTTATCTCTCCCACCATCATGACAAAAGTCTGCATCAGTGATAGTAGCACCTCACTAAAGTTTTTCTGTATGCAAGGGGCATAAACACATTGCATTACTCGTGGCGTTTAGATGATTTACACATTAAAATAAATGCCTTAGAGCTTAAACACTTAGGGGTTTCTTTTGCCCTTAAGACATGTAAAAGTTTTTATCTTTTACCTGACATGTGCTTAAGGCAAAAGAAACCCCTAAGTGTTTAAGTTAAACAGTTAGACATAATGAACTTAATACATATGATAAATGCCTTAGAGCTTTGCTGAATGCTTGTTGTAATTTGTTCCTACCTGGCCCAGCATCAGGGCGTAGAAGGACAGAGCGAAAGCCAGTATCAGGTAAATGAAGATGGAGACGATGCTCATGAGTGTTCTTGAAATCTCTCTGAACATCACCACGTAAATCCCAAAACGTTCAAACCTGCAGAAAAGTAAAGGATGACCGCAAGACAACAATCATCAAACACAATACAAGAGCGTCTCTCCCACATAATAACCCACACGTGTTTGAAATGGTCTCTTTTATTAACCCCTTTGTGCAGAGCCTCTGTTATAATGTTATTGCCACCAAAATGATAATGACCTAGTCTTAATCTGTTACTTAAGGCTTTCTGTAATGTCATAACAATGCAGTTATGATGTAGTTGAGTGTTTTCAGCAAATAGTGAATGGGGCCCGTTGGTGGGCCCATCTGCACTAAGGGGCTACAATAGTTGAGGCTGTGTTGTTGTGGTTGTATTGATCGCAAGATGACTGACCGCTGTAAGTATAGGAGCAGGTTCATCCAACCAAAGAGCACAGCGAGGGCACCAACGGGCCAATGCCAGTCACTCTTCAGGTCCAGCAGCAAAGCCACCACAAACACCACAGACGAGATGGCCGAGCCCCAGTCCACCATGTTGGTCACGTCTTGTAGGTAGTCTGTTCGCTAGGTTTGGTGATACAGAACATTGCGTTTCCACTGCTGTTAATGTCTGCATAGGTTATATGGCAAAGAAGTATTCCTAGGGTGAAAGAAACTTTATACCTGTTGGTAGATCTGAGCTAATTCTTTCCCCACTGCGTAGAGATTCATCGCCAGAGTTAGGAATAGGCATATGTTTATTTTCATGCATTGCTAGAAAACAAAAACAAAAAAACAATATTACACTCAATGTTAGTTTAACAAATGCCAATCACCATTTTTTTGCACACACATCTCCTTAATTCTCCCTCATTGCGCCTCACCTGATGCAGTGATGTTGTTGCCATGGTGATGTTATAGCGTGAGGTGCTGTTGCCAGAGGTGTTGAGGCTGGGCTTCAGGTTCAGTATGAGATAGGTCAACGGGATGAGGCCCATCATGTACATCAGCATGTTCAACAGGTGGGCTTTCACTCCATAGGCTTTCCTGTGAAATAATCATATCACATTGAACCAAACAAAAAAGAGTGTAATTTCAGAAATGTGTAGAAGTTGTTTTTTCTAAAGAATATTACCCATCTAACAAGAGCCATTGAAATTGCATTATTAAGTACAGTAATCCAAACCAAATCAACAAAAGATGGAGTCAGGTGGATGTTTTCAGAAATACATTCTTCACAAATGTACTTGCCCAGAAATCTGAGCTCTTAAATATCACAAAAAATGTTCGATCAATACACATTTATTAGTAACTAATTATGCAACCACGACATATTTCATAGTGGACGGCATTTAGTGTTTTTCATAACTTGTGATATGTAGGTTTGCAAAATGGCTACGTTAAGAGAATATTTGCTCACCATTTCATCTCTAAGTACTTCCTGCAGACAGGGTGGGTCAGCAGATCAACGCGATTGTGATGCACCATAGTCTATTGGCACACAACAGGGAGGTCCCCTCGGTCACACAGGTTACAGAAGTAACTGAGTTGCCTATTGTCAGGAATATTCTTTCTCTAAGACTTACATTCAGAGCTGGAAGAGGTGTGCGGTTGGTGACCTTGTCCTCCAGAAATTTGTGTGGTGTTTGTAGCCACTGGAAATTATACTCCATCTGTGTGCAGCATAATGTGTGAGTGTCAACAAGAGACATTTTCTGAGCAAGAGAGAATATTGATCAGGAACTGGAAGTATCTTATTACTAACCCAGTAGTTTCCATTGTCAGGGTCCTCTTCTGATTCCTTTATGCAATTGTCAAGAAGGTACTGCATGGGTTTACACACAAATACACGAGCCAAATACACACACAAATACACACACACACACACACACAACACAAATACACACACACACACACACACACACATTAATAAATAATGGTAGTAGCAACTGAATATATAGCGTGATATAATCTAAAGATGGTTTTGTATTTATACATTTAAAAATATACAACCAAAAATACTTCACCTTAAACGTCTCAGGAAGCATTTCTATCATGTCCAGCACAGCACACTTCTTGCTTGACAGACGGTCAAATGCTTGGAGAGCTTCATCACATCTACAACATTCACATGTAGGGCCAATATTTATGAAACAATTCAAACTCTTTGGTCATCTAAAACATCTACAGTATGTGGAAGCTTATGTCTACTCTATGCCATGCACAGATTAGTAAGGGATTTAATTTAAACAACCCAACACACACGCATACAGTAGGCTCGCAAACTTCCATGTTTAGGTGCAATCATCCTTGTTGGGTTTTTGCTCACCCAAATGGAAACACTCGATTTACCTGTCACTCGCGATCACTTCCTCGGTGGCCTCCCTCCTGTGGTTGTGTATGGCCTCGTGCAGAAAGGAGGCGTCGCTCTTGTTCAGCAGCATCTGCGCCCCCCTCCTCAGGAGCAGCCGCACGGCCACAGCGTGTCCCTCGCGTGCCGCCAGGTGCAGGGCCGTGTTCTGGGGAAATAGAACGGAGTGCCTGTGAATATTCTCATTCATCCGGGTGAGGTCGTGTCAGTCAACAGAGTTTCGTTGTAAGCAAATGGATTTTGCCTTTTATACATAAGTTTCAAGTTCCTAAACATCTGGCAAGAACTGACAAAGCTCTTTGGATAAAGGGTGAAAATAGGCCTTAGAAGCCCTCACGCACAGGCACAGAGCAGTGTGGTGTGGGGATCCCACAGCAGTTTGCCATGTCTCAAGACAGTCAGAATAGCCATGTGTTTTGGTGGGTTCGCTGACCTGAATTTCCCCTGGGGATTAATAAAGTTACTCTACTCTACTACTACTACTGGGTTGTTTTACTGCCATCATCAAGTCCTCATGAATTAGAATAATATGGGTATGTAGTGTAATGGTGGTTGAATGGTTAAATTCATAGTGAATACTGTAACATCCATACAACAATTACCCCATCATCATCTGCTTTATCCAGGAGCTTGACGTGTGATCCAAGCAGAGTGACCATGGTTTGAGTGTAGCCTCCAGCTGCAGCGTGATGCAGGCACGACCATCCTTTGTAATCACTGCAAACCACACAGAAGACAAACTTTAGAAAAAGTCTTACAGTTGGATCTGCTTTTGTTGGAAGCATGTCTTTCATTGAAGTAAAATCAAGCCAATTGGATATCACGCATGATATGGTAGTGGAGCTGTTCCCTTTTTGGCCAAACTAGAGCAATCTCACATATCCTACCATTTAATACACTTGCGTTTCACGACGCGTACGCGTCACGGTGGAAATGCGCTTTTTGGCGCGTCAATTATGCACTATCGACCTGAACGCTAGAGGACATCATGACTGTACACTGACGATGAATGGAGATGTGACAGTTGCGTTCCCTACATTTATACTGTACATGCATGCAGTTGCCTGCCCTCGTGCGGACACCTACAGTATCATGCGTAATTGACATAGTTGACGCAGACCATCGACTATACAACATTGCCTATGCTTGGCTATCCCACACGTCACAACTTTACAGCAATATATTTGATTTAGTAATCAGAAATGGTAATCTTGTTGCTGTTGGGTATTCATTTGCCTTTGACACAGAGCTCCCCTGCGGAGCAGAAGCTCTACAACTCGGACGTGGCCATTCCTGGAGGCCAGGTGGAGGGGCGTCATTCCCCTCTCATCGCCTTCATTCATCAACCTGGTGTCCGTTAGAGTTTCCAGAAGCCTGTAGCAGGTGTTGATCCTCCCAAATCTGCAGAAAATAAATCACGCGTCGTGTCTCCACAAGTGTAACACAACATGACGGCATCATGTGAAGTTTCCAAAAAGGAAAAAAAGACCTACTCGGCGGCGAAATGCAAAGCAGACTTCTTTTGTTTGCTCTTGTGGTTCGGTGAAACTTTTAGCCCGAGCATGCTGCTGACGGAGTCCGGGACGCCCAGTTTACAGGCGTAGTGAAGGGGAGTGCAGCCTTCGGTGTCTTCATCGTGTAGCATCTGTCGCACCCTTTTGTCCTGTCAGGCGATCACAGAAACATATTCAGTCTTTTTTTAAATTATTATTCACTTTTAGTCAGGTTTTAATATATGTCAAAATCATATTGCAATGCGTCAGACTAACATTTTGGAAAATGTAGATATGTATCCCCGCAGTTACACTACACTTAGTAACTTCATGCAGTACTCATGTGTAGGGCAGCAGGTGGCAGCAACACCTTCTTATTGTAAATCAAGCCCAGGCAAAAAAAAAAAATGCATCAAGCTTCTGAGGTCTCAGAGACTCCTGTCATAAATAACATTGAGTTTGGGACATTCTAGGTCCTAGAATCTAGGATATGTATTCTGTGTCACCTGTAAAAATTCATCCGGGAGATTTCGGAGACCTCGTGGTTGCATGATGGTTAGGTGCAGGAAGTTGCATCCATTGACATCTTTGATTGTGAAATTGCATCCTGAAATAATTTCACCAGAGCATCATTTTTATTATGAACTGGAATACTTACAATTATTCATCATTTTGTTGTGGTTTTCATTGAGTATGTGTGGGCTATTATAGTAGGCAAAATTGCACCATGAGAAAGCAGCAGGTTTACAGTTCTCCAAGACCCACAGCTTGTGGCCAGAAGTAGCGGAGAATGCCCCTTGTAGTCAGTGTAGTCAATGTCAGCACCCTAGTGGACAAAACGTATCATGTATCATAAAACAGAAGCATATAAATACACATTATACATTCTTATTGAGAAGGATTAACTGAAAGCTACAATGTACAGGTCAGAACACAGACAGAGGATGTGTGCCTACATACTCACCTTTGACACAAGATATTCTGCCAGTTCATGGTGATCAAAAATAGCTGCCCTGCAATGACCATTAACATATCAATGTATCATGCAACCCATGGACCTTTCAAGGATGGCTAAGGGGGTTTGCTTACTTCACATTAATTACAATGTATTTAGCTGGGGATTTATTCAAGGCAACTTTCAACGTGGGAGCGTTAATTCCTTAATTTAACCCCAAGGGATCAATAAAGCAACTCTCTGCTCTACTCGACTCACACAGCAATATGTAGAGTGTGGGGAAGTACTGTGCATTGCACAGCAATATGCAAGTAATGTCATTATACTTATGCAGAGGCGTCTGTTGAGACCCATCTGTGATGTTGATGGCGTGGCCGATGTCCTCGCAGGATGAGAGCATGACCTTAACAGCTTCCGTGGCCCCTTGTGTGCACGCCGAATGCAGGGCCGTTGACTTATCACACTTAACAGAAGGGCACACCGGCAATCAGATCAACGACACATTTGGCAGCACAATACAGGATGGAGGTTTACAGTGTCATATTGCAATATAGCACATGGAATTTGAAAAGCATTCTTGGCTAAAATGTATGCGCATGTTTGGTCACACGTTTATTGTTTTATTTTTATTTTTATTTATTATAATTATTATCTATTGTAAGATATTAGCCTATTATGTATTGTTAGCATTTCAATAGATGAGAGAGCTGAACATGCATACCTGCTGTTTGTTTATTTTGGCTCCGTACACCATGCAGAGTTTAATAACTTCCAGGTTTCCGCCACGGACAGCCAGGTGCAGAGGGCTGTTGCAGTACTTGTCCACGTAGTTGATGTGTGCCTCAATGGAATGGCCCATCGCCTCTCCTGACGGGGCACACAGCACATCAGGGGTATACCAATTCATAGGGCTACAGTTTCAAGCCCTATGCCTTACAGCTCCATTTGAAAGGACGAGGGGTAGGGGCAAGGGGTAGGGGTAGGGGTATAAAAATAGAATTGAGATTGGCCACAAAACAACACACTTCCCAACTGTACAGGGCAGTTTGGGTGAGCAGCACACCCTTGTAAAATGTGCTGAATAGAAATGATCAATTCCTCTGTAGTACAAACCTCTTTGAAGAATAACCTGCATGGATTTTTTCGCCCCAGCAAAAGCAGCAGCGTGGATAGGAAAATGGCCCAACTTGTTTTGGCTGCAGAAGTTCGCACCATGCTTGAACTGAGGGGGGATTGGGGGGGGGGGCGGACACACGCAAAATGGCTTTCTCTTACCAGTAGCAAATATAGATCTGAGATTTGAGTTCAAATGTAGATCTGAGAACGTACACTGCTTATTTCATACATGTATTCATCCATCCATTCATGCGTTCAAGTACTGCATGTAGCTTCACTTGCCAGTGTGTTAAGTGCTCCATGGTTATCATTTGAGCAGGCGATCATGACAGCAGTGTTTCCGAGCTCTCCCTCCAAGTTCACATCCGTTTGGCTGTGGGAGAGGAGTTCCTGTTGCAGATAGATAGATGGATACAGAGACTTTCACCTCAGCGAGCAATGTTTCTCTGTTAGTCTTCATGTCAACCTCAGATTGCCCCATACAACAACTGCAAAGTGCATGTCTGTAATTTGATGTAATGTCATCCCCTTCTCCCTTCCCTAGGGATCTGGGGGGCTCTTGGCTACTCAAGCGTTAACAGAGATCTGCATCGGCAATTTATGCAATTCCATCCCTCCTTAAAGAGTGGCCCACTGAAGCGGTCAGTGCCTCAATCCCTGGACACACACACACACACACACACACACACACACACACACACACACACACACACACACACACACACACACACACACACACACACACACACACTCCCTAGACTGTGCTACGTGCCTGTGTTGCTCTCTAGGCAGCACTACAGCAGTGCTAAAGGCCACTACAAAAAATAAATAAATCAAAAAACAAACAAAACAATAACAACAACAACAACAATAACAATAACAAAAGAAGCAGTTAGGTGGAGCAGAGTGGGTCGATCCTAGTCCTAGACCCAAAGGTGAAGGTTTGGCTGGGAAAGTGGTGGGGACATTTCAATGGCAAATTGTCTGTATATGCTGTTTTGCATTATATTTGTGAAAAAGTGATGTGAACAAGCTAGGTTTATCTCAAAAGTGGTATGGACATGTCCCCACCATCCCCCCCTAAAATTATGCCCATGCTAGACCTACCTCCACCAAGGTGTTGTGGCCCAGACTGACAGCCAAGTGGAGCGGGGCCAAAGTGCTCCTGTTCAGGATGTTGGGGTCGGCCCCCAGGGCCAGCAGGGCTGCGCAGCTCTCCCTCTGCTGCCTCTGCATGGCCCAATGCAGTGCCGTGTTCCCGTCCTGGTCAGCCGAGTTCAGCGCTGCAAGGAGAGGAGAGGGGACATCGAGGGACATCGGCAGGCTCAGTGCAGTACCACACACACACACACACACACATACACATGAATGCACACACACACACAGACACACACGCACACGCATATACACACACACACACACACACACACACACACACACACACACACACACACACACACACACACATACGAACACACACACACGCACACACACACACACACAGACCTACACAAACACACACACAGACAGACGTACACAGACGTACACATGCACACACGCATACAACCACACGCACACATTGTACTGTTAGACAGAATTGTCATAATTGCACTCTGACATTTGGGCCTTCTGTGCACAAATATTTTAGGGCAGAGAGTGCTGATATTCAGTATGCCCAGCTATGCAGAATGAAGCTTTCTCCATGCTGTGAAGGTAGATGGCTGCTTTAGGACGGAGCGCATTAGAGTAGCACTATTTATTTAAAAATATAACATTATCTCCAATATAACACAATGATGGATAGGGCTGGAGATATATACATGTGCAAAGGCTGCAGTATAATTAAGGATTAATAGACCAAAATAAATAAACAGTAAACAGCTGTAAATTTCACACTTGCACACACAGGCTCTAACAAAGAAGGCTCATCAAGTCTACCTGGATCCTACTCACCCTCTTCACTGTGCTTTCCAGATGCTGCCATCTGGACGTAGACTTACAGTAAAATCCCAATGGCAAGGAAGAATGGCTACAAGCGGTCATTTGTACCATCAGCTGTGGCTATTCTTAACAAGAGCTGGTCATAGTAACAGAGTAGATAAGCTCTATGTGTTCCTCAATAGTTTTAACAGTAGTGTTCTGCTTTTTAAATTTTATACAACACAGTGCATCGTTACTCAGCATTGAAGCTCTGTGTGCTCCTCTTAGCAGTAATATGGTAAATTTGGAATAGTTTAACATTTTAACTGAGTGACATGGATAGAGTAATGAGATTAATTTATTCCACAGGTTTTATCTTCTCTTATTATCCACGCATATATATATATATATATATATATTAATTTATTCTTTATTGTGTTGACTGCGATGTGTGTTTGTCTTGTGTGTCTTGTGCCACCACCAAAGCAAATTTTCCATTTCATGTAAGTTTAGTGGACAATAAAGAAGTCTAAGTCTAAGTCTAAGTCTATAATGATCAGTGATTACAAGCTGTCGTACAGTCTTACAGTGATACTGTAAGTGAATGAATACCAGTTGCATAACCAAGCTGAAAAATCAACTACATAATGACCCCCCGCCACACACACACACACTTCAGGTCAACGTCTCACACTGTGCTGTTGTGGGACCTACCTTTGGTTCCTGCTACTTGTGCGATGAGGCGTATGATGTGAGTGTGTCCCCTGGACGCGGCGTAGTGCAGGGGACAGGCTCCAGTGTTGTCCCTCAGGGTCAGGTTGGCTAGTTTCTTCTCCAGCGCCACTTCGTTCCCCTGTTGAGCCCACTGTTTAAGAGCGATCAGGAACTGGGTCAGTACAGGAGGGGGTCCAGAGGAGAGGAAACACTGGATGATGTGGAGGTACAGTAGTGTGGTGGTGGCTAAATTTCGTTTATTTAGCTCAGTTCAATTTTATTCCATCTTACATTTGCATTCAAGTGTAAAGAAATCCTGCACACTGTCCATTCCACCAACACACTTTAATACAACATTTCGGTCATCCAACCTTCTTCAGGTTGTGCGGTGGACAGCGTGCGGGATTTCTTTACACTTCAATGTCAACCCCACTGGGATAATATCCTACGCACCTGCCCAACGGCAGAGGTGTGCAAAAGCGTCTTTGTTGAACTGTCTTACATTTGCATCACATTGGCTTCTGTTACTGTACTGTGCTGTACATCCAGCTGATGCTGGTATCCAGGACAGGCAGAGAATTAGGTACAGGCGCGGTCCCCCTGGAGCAGCCAGGGGTTAGATGCCTTGCTCAAGGGCACTTCAGCCATGAAATAGCACTCTTTTCGTTCACTCCCCACCGACATTTTCCCTCACTGATAGGAGAGTCACACCTCAGATACCAAGACCACCTCCATAACCAGTGGACCGCAGCCGTCATGTCACATACTTTAGTTTTAGATGAATGATTATTTTTTAAAGGGATTTTTCACACTGCAAAAAAACAGCACTGGAATTAGCTGTGTGGTTTAATTATGCCTGATGTGATGTCTGTGGGAAAGTGAATAGAGTAAAAGATCAATTCAAGCCATACAAATACAGGATCAAACTAGCCTGTGGAAAAAGTTTAAAACAAAAAAAAACATTCAAAAGTACTGACTGACACATCTCAATACATTGCATATTACATGGGCAGTCATTGGTGAGCGGTTAGGGCGTCAGACTTGCATTCCAGAGGTTGCCGGTTCGACTCCCGACCTGCCAGGTTGGTGGGGGGAGTAATCAACCAGTGCTCTCCCTCATCCTCCTCCATGACTGAGGTACCCTGAGCATGGTACTGTCCCACCGCACTGCTCCCCATGGGGCGCCACTGAGGGCTGCCCCCTTGCACGGGTGAGGCATAAATGCAATTCCGTTGTGTGCAGTGTGCAGTGTTCACTTGTGTGCTGTGGAGTGCTGTGTCACAATGACAATGGGAGTTGGAGTTTCCCAATGGGCTTTCACTTTCATAAGGAGTATATGAAGAGTTCAGATGCAAAACCCTCTAAGTGCCTTTTCAGAAAATAATCTTAATTCATTTTTATTTAATACAAAGCTATCAAAACTGCATATTTTTTAATTTTATGTATGTAATATAACTATTTATATGTATTATCAAGTACATGAATGTAAACCAAACCAACAACGGGTTCTCTAAAAATATAGAAGTGCAGGTCTTTAGAAATGGAGTTAGGGGGTTTTGCATCTGAACTCTTCATATAACATCTCATGTTGAAATAACTATTCATGCCCCCACCGTGGCTTAACAGAAGGGCATTCATCTGCTACACAGCTGACCCGGGTTCGATTCCGGCCCGGGTCCTTTGCTGACCCTTCCCCGTCTCTCTCTCTCTCTCTCTCTCTCTCTCACCCAAACGTTTCCTGTCTCTCTCTTAAACTGTCCTGTCACTAATACAATCTAAAAGACCAAAACATATCTTAAAAAAAAGAATAACTATCTATTTGGAGGGGGTATCAATGATCACAAGATGGATTCAATGGCACCCATACTGTTTCCAATTATAAAACTTCAGGGAACCCTTACCTCAAACACATCTGCCATGGCTTGAGCTCCATCCTCTTCAGCCACACCTTGCTCAGAGGACGAGGGTGTCTGCTTGTAACTCATCCTGCAGATGGACATCTTTGAAATATCAAATATGTTTCACATCATTAGTGTCTGCAGAAGAAAATCAGAGCATCTTATTATTAACATAAACATAACATAAACATTAACATTAACATGTTTAAAATTTAAAACACACACGCACAAAAAAAAACAAAAAATTTTAACAACTTTAAAATTATCTTGTTATTACCCCTTAGCGTCCATGCACATTAGGTTTTTCAAACAGAATATAACACCATGACAAGTGAAATGAGTTCAAAGTGAGTTTTTTTTTTCCAATCGTCATATCTTACCTCTGTAAAGTCAGTGTCCATCTGCTGGCTTTATGTTTTCCAAAGCTGTTTTATATACCACCCTACCTAGGCATGGCTGTTTGCACAGGATATCAGATTGCAGTGTGTTTTCAAGATGGGGGGGCTGAGACCATGTCTACTCGAGGAAGTGATTCTAATTGCCCATCCAGAACCATGGAAGCCACTTTCGTGAAGAAATATTAGGGAATGAAATTGGGGGATCACTGGGCTTTTATGGGTGCAGTGCATTTACTAAATTGCATCATTGGGTCTAATTGTATTGCATTTATTCTCATCCATGCATTCTGTTTCAGATAATGCAATAACTAAAGCGCTATTACCACAAGTGTCGATATCAGTTAGGTCATTTGCGGCCTCATTGTGACCAGAGGCTATTAATTTAGGCTGGGCAACTGAAGGTCCGGAGAATTGGCAAGCACCCTACTTCTCTTAACAAGACCTCTGTGCCAGTGTTGTACAGGCTGGATCTGAGACACTTGAAGATATAAGACATTTGCTGATACATATACTCACAGGACGCTGTTGGTCTCGGGGCTGAAAAAAAGACACACATTTATCAATGCTGTGGGCAAAATTCTGGATACCCTGGTTACTTTCTGTGATGTACAGAACATCACTGTCAAAAAATCTCAGCTGTTTCAAGCCTTTCCGATTGGAGAGGCATTTCAGGGCTATGAAAACGCTGTCGTAATTGTATCATGCTGGTATAACGCTCCCAAAGTAGTTCTGTATTATATTTCTAATAATTGTATTAAAAATGAATGGATATGTCTCTGCACGTCATTATTACAGCCAACCACTACCACCATAGAACTGGGAATGTATTCAGGGCCAAATAACTGGAGCTCCATTTTTTTCTGACTGTTTTGCACTCTGCCACCTGTCAAGACAGGGATGTATAGGCCCTGTATGTATATTTATAGAATCACCCTTTTATTACAGTAAATATTTGTCCTTCCTGATTCAACAAAAAGCAATTACAACATTGCATATACAAATCTTCCTCTGTCACAAACAGGCCCTATGCCAACTCAAAATGGCAGTGGCATTGGTAGGCTATAATAGTCCCATGCATTACGACTTAGATAAATATGTCACCGCTGATATACAAGGCTTTTTATTAGCTTCAGCAGACCGTTGTCTAATTCCGCCTTGTTCTGTTTGGAGTTTGTTCTTGTGTTTCTCTTGATGTACCAGGACTGGTTTGGACATTGTTATGCAATGGCTGCGGCCGTGATCATTCATCACCAGGTGTAGCAGCAGGTCCTGACCAGGGTCAGGGCCCTCTCTCAGTTGCTGTGGCAGCGGGGCCTCCCTAATGAACGGGTACGCACTGCGTTATCAGTGCACTCGGCCGGCCACTGTTCCCTGAAATAAACCTGGTAATTGCTTTGGTCCAAAAAGGGGAATGCACACTCAGAGCTATATGATTTATTACACTGCAAAACCACCTTCTCCCATCGGACTATTACAAAACAACCATCATTTGGAATATTTTGATTAGCAAAAGGATGGCTAAAATGATCGCCGTTTTCCAGCGCAGACGATTACTGGAAGAAAAATGTTATCTCCTGTTGGACTAAATATGACAAGAAAGTGACGGATTGTACATGCTTTGAGGCTACCATAAATCCTTTTCCATTTGTGTGGTGAAGACCGATGTGTTTTGTGTAGTGAACTGCTCCCAACTTGTGCAAATTTGTCTTCAGCCATCCAATGGGCCTACTGAACACACATATTGTATATGAATCAGCATGCTCCAGTCACATAGCACACAGGTGGACAGGGAGGGTAACCTACTGTATATGTTTATGTGTTCAGGTTTCGTTTACATTGTGTTACAGTACATCTCATTACATGAATCAATTACTACTCAGGTAGAAATATTGAACATGTAGGTACAGTTTTAGGCGCCAGGTTTAGGTTAACTAATTACGTCAGAGGAATTTCGTAGCCTCTTACTTCAGATGGGGTTCCCGGCGGGCCTATTCACTAATTGCTGAAAATACTCAACTACATAATAATAACATTGCTATGACAGTACTGAGACAGATTAAGACATAGCCAGAATTTAAAATGTACTTTGAAATAATTAAAAACAGACATGTGATGGTCTTGCAATTGGACAACAGCTGGATGAGATTAGCTTTTGAAATAGACATCACGTACACTCTACATTCTGTCAGGTATTGAACTCATATGATGATCCGTGGTGTTTTTTTGTTTTATGTATTTTAGGGCTTCTTGCCTTTATTTGATAGGACAATTGGAGATGGTGACAGGAAGCGAGTGGGAGAGAGAGTTGGGGAAGGAATCGGCAAATGACTCAGGCCGGAATCGAACCTGGATTGCCGACGCAGTAACCCAGTGCCCTACCATTAGACCACGGCAGGGCCGAACTTTGGTTGCCTGATTATCATAGACTTGCAATCACCGAAGGTGTTGCGTCACTCGGAGGGCGCAGCCTGGCTAGAACTTTGGTGTCTGGTAACTGGTAATTTCTTGGTTACTTTTAGTAATCAGTACAAAGGAATAGCATTCACATAGGTCTTCAGTGTTCTTCAAATGGCCAACATTTTGGGGCTGTATAAGCATCCATCTCAACATGATGCCACTACACCATAGTTGTAGTGTATTTGAAACCCTGTAAGGTCAGCAACTGCTTGTGTCATCACCACTATGTGGTGTCGAGCCCAGCAAAATTCATTCATAGCTTTGGGCTACCTCTACTATCAGATGTAGTTTTCACTTTGAATGAGATCCAATAGTGTGGTAGACTTGTGCAATGAAGAAGCCTGAATTCTCAATTTTACTCTGGCCTTCTGTCTGGCTCCTTCCAGGAATGTGTGCCAAGAAAGTAACACATCCTCAAGCAAGTGGTAGGCTAGTAAGCTCAGCATTTCTTCTTGTGTTGTGTGTAGATTTACATTTTTAAGATGTTATAATAGGCCTACTTTATGTGGTTTGAGGTAGCCCATGGAATCTACATGTAAACTTTTAAGTCTGCATCAGTGTGATTGATGCAGCTAAGTAAATGGCTCAGTTGTTACTATTTTGGTACCTGGGCCTCCATATCTGGCATCCACCTACACCCCTAATGCCAGCTGATAATCGTTGCTATTTAACATAAACGTTGAAGGAGTCTTCGCTTATGCTTGTTCACTAGCTTCTAAACATTCACAAACCACCTGAAAAGACCGAGGAGAAGGCGCAAAAACGTAAAAGTACTTCATAGCCATTGTACAGCGACAGGGGTCACATTTAAGACATTTCGTAAGAGGTTAGGCTGCCCCGAGTCGAACCAAAATAATTTGTTTAAAATGTGGTATACGAATGATCTAACCGGTCTAAACAAGTCTTAATAAGAGATATCTTGTTATCAATATCTTCCCCCGTATCAATCGCGAATGGCTGTCTCAAGCGAACAAGTGCGCCCGGTGTGGTTGATCTGATGGTGGTGCTATCCTTAGTGATGCACAACTCAATCCAATTAGGCGTCAGCTTCGGGCTGTGATGCTGTGAGCGGGACTGGAATATCTGCACAGTCGAGACTACACGAGTTGTCCTGCATTATAGTCACCGCTGCCGATGATACGAGCGTAGTTTAAAAGACTACCGTCAGCAAACTGCTTTAAACATGTCCTTTTGGAGACTATGATGTAGCCAACTCGTGTCATCAGAAAAGCTTGATACCGCAGGACTGCCGGTTAACAACATGAAGAGGCATTTCAGTTGCACAGATACAGCGGACACCTTGCGTGCCTAATTTCATGGGGAGGTAGCCTAATTACAGGGCTAGTTTTTTTCTTCAAGACAAATATCATTTACCTACTCGAGTACCTATTGTGTCACTACAAAAGGTAAGACGTTGTTCCTTTTGTTGAGTTAGCTTGCGCGTTGTAATACTAAAGTACTGTTCAAGAAGGTCTAAGGTTAAACGTAGGCTAAGCCGTTTGCGAAGGAAACTCCTCTAATTCCTATAGCCTACTTCGATAGCAGTTTTAACATTTCTTTCAGTTTAGTAGCTATGCAACTACTGCGCAAGTTGTGTGTGTCATGTCATTCGTGCGGTTTGGTTTATTCGCGCTTTTCTATAAATCCGTTACGCACGACAATTTGAGAGATAACTGATTAGATGATAAAACCTTTGAGTTGGTAATACACCGAAGAGGGTCTTGTCGACACCATGTCTTTAAGAGTTTGAGCTATTTCTGAACTGTATTGTTTATCAGATGTCATAAACTACTTGGCGTAAATGACTGAGTGAAACTATTTTGAACCGCGCACACTATACCTTTGTACATAGGGATATTTGTCCTACAATCTATTTCAACTCCAACCAAAAGCACACTGAACTCGTACTGCCATGACTACTTTGTCCCCCCAAATTTTGTTTAAAGTTTTGGTTTGCATACATAGTTTCCAAATGTACACTGTTGTATATCATGAATGAAATGTTATTGATGACGAACAACAGTGTCCATGCGGAACTTGGTCTATCTGTGTAAACCAAAAGTTCCATACACATTTAAAAGGCTGCAGGCTGCAGAACTTTTCCTGTGCTTTTGCTACCTGTCATGTAGACTAATGAGCTACAACAACGTAACCTTGTAGGGATAAACCGCCGAGCGGCTGATATATTGGATGTGGCAGGGGATTAACGCCAAGGGAAACTACTTCTAAATTCGCTAAGGGACCGAAATAGTTCCGATTGCCTTGCATTACTGGGGTGTTCCGTTATGAAATGGCGGCCTACATGGTTGTGCTGGCCACTTTCGTCGAGAGTTGCTAAATAGGCTGCCTTTGGTGATAGTTTATATGAACAGGATAGACATCAACAACAGTCCCAACTGGGATTTATATCCAAGACATTCCTAATACTCAATCGCATTACCGTCACTTGTCTTTAAAAGCCTAGAGTAGGCTATTGTTTCCAGTGACCTGCACGCTTCATGGATCTCAAGTTTATAATTCTATATATTAAAAAAAAACATAATTGGGGAAATTACATTTCAATACTAGTGCATTGAGTCCAGAATAGCTAGTAATGACGATGAATGTCATTGTTGGGTATGGCCTTCAGCATTGAGGCTTGTAGGCTATCTAGGCCTATAACAAGTCTGAGTGACATAATGGCAGAAAAACAGTAGGCCTTTGACAGTACTAACAGCTCCAAAGACAAAGGTCTGTTTTTATATCCACATTTTAATGTCATGAATAGCCATCAATGTTTTTGTTTGTGTTGTTGTTTGGATTCCCCTATTATTATTATGATTATTATTTTAAATATATATTTTTCCGTTCTCAGTTGCAGGTATGGACGGACTTGTTTAAACTGGATCCATAATAGTTAGCCATACACTGGGCCTAAAATTATTTTAGGGTGGGGTCCAGCATCTTGGCTATAGTACAATATCCACACAACAGTAGTCATGGGTGAACGAAGTGGGTTTGGAGTTCCCAAAGGGCAAGCAAGGCCTGGCGGGTCTCTGCCTCCCGAGCCCATTGACATCATACGGATCAAGGCCAGGTCCCGGAGGGTCCGCATCAATGTCGGGGGCCTCACCCACGAGGTCCTGTGGCGGACCCTAGACAGGCTCCCGCGCACCCGGCTGGGCAAACTCAGAGACTGCAACACCCACGAGACCTTAATGGAGATCTGCGACGACTACTGCCTCAACGAGAACGAGTACTTCTTCGACAGGCACCCCGGTGCCTTCTCCTCCATCTTGAACTTTTACAGGACAGGGAAGCTGCACATGATGGAGGAAATGTGTGCGCTGTCCTTCGGCCAGGAGCTCGACTACTGGGGCATCGACGAGATCTACCTGGAGTCCTGCTGCCAGGCGCGCTACCATCAGAAGAAGGAGCAGATGAACGAGGAGCTGCGAAGGGAGGCCGAGAGCCTGAGGCAAAAGGAGGGCGAGGAGGTGGACAACGGCTGCTGCCCAGACAAGAGACAGAAGCTGTGGGACCTGCTGGAGAAGCCAAGCTCCTCCGTGGCCGCCAAGGTGAGAAGGGTTCTCTCTGTGTGTGTGTGTGTGTGTGTGTGTGTGTGTGTGTGTGTGTGTGTGTGTGTGTGTGTGTGTGTGTGTGTGTGACATAACCATTCCCACCAGACAGGGCTTAGGTTAAGATTTGACGTGAGGAGGAGAGTTCCCGACAGGGCTTTTGATGACAGACAGTCCAGATGTGGCCATCTGCCCCTTGACCAGGTGAACAAGAAGATGAACAGTACGTCAGTGTTGCAATGTCAACCAATAACAATAGCGCCACAAACCAATATTACTGTGATCATTTTGGAATCACACATCACAAAGAAAGTTGGGGAAATGAAGCGAAAAACAAGGGTCTAGGAGTCTGTATGTGCACACAGAGTTTGATAGACGTGGTATATGTTAGGTAAAGTTCTTGCTCTAAGTGCATTTTTGATGCCAAACCATGAGCGAGGTACTGGCACTTTGGCATGAAACCTTTTAGAGATTCCAATCGGTCTAAGAGACAGATTCTGGAGGGGTCCTGGCACTGCAGTGTATTAGCAGTTTATTTCACTGAGTGTTTGGATACAATAGCACAGCTTTTATTTAGGTCTTTGTCAAGGTTCCGTTGATGTGTGTATATACTGGTGTCGGGGATGTCCAGCCATTTGAAAAGTGTTCTTCTCTCCTATACTTGTGTCCTGCTCGTCTGGTAATGGCAAGAGTATCAGCAGCTGCACAGCATGTAAAAATATTCTCTCCTTAACATGACCTTCTCTATCTCTTCTGCTATGTAAGGGCCCCAAATCATGAAGAGCTGGAGAGGTCGAGCATGAAATTCACCAAAAAACATAAATCCTCTCCGTCCCACCCCTCCCCTCCCCAAGACACACACATGTGTGCAATTCAGGGATCACCTTCAGATTGTCGATTTCCTTCCGGGGGAACTTGTTGTGGGATTAATCAGATGGCAGTGCTTATCAACACATTAGCCTATTGAGCTAATGGAGGCGATCCAGGGGGGCAGAAATGCTTTTTACAGCAGCTCAGCTGCCTTCCCTGGCCCGAACAAAGCACCGTCAGTGGGAGCAGTCCCAAAGGCCTCCATCGCCTACTTCCCAGAATACGGTCAAGGAAAGCAGTCAAATGGGCCATTAGAAACCGCTTTAATGTGCACTTAGCATTTTTTTACTGTTTCTTTTTTGCCCCCCACTCATTGTTTCGCTAGGGAGAACCGAAAAACCTTGTGGGTGTCAACATTTGAGTGGAAAACAATGAATGGTGATAATATACCGTGCATCTTGTTGTGCATTTTGCAGCTAGCAGAAGAGGCAGCAACAGCTTTTTTTTTTGGCTGAGGTCTTTTGGACGAAAAAGAGGGCAGGTTTCAGGACAGCAGACAGCCATTATGGTATATTGTGATATTCCAGGAAAGGCGATGTTCAAAAATCACCTAAATGTGACAAACCTTCCAAATGCAGTTTGGCATTTAGTCTGCCAGTGAGAAGACAGATGGGGTCTGGGATCCGGAGTTTGTCTAGCAGTGACACCCAGGAGTACACGGCTGATACACGGCCCATCCGGTATATACAGGTCCATAGGTGTGAGAGAGAATTTGACTCTTTGCCATCTTGTTGGCAGTCAATCATATGTGTGAGTCAGCACAAAGACAGGGCATCCATTTAGCCTTTGCCTCTCGTTGCCTCTCTTTTTTCTCCCCATCGCTTGCCCTTCTCCACCCACCACCCACCCCTACTCTATCTATTTTCCCACTCCTTTCTTCTGTCTATTTTCTCACTCATTCACTCAATGGTTTCACCCGGCCAAGTCTGCACTTTCTATATTTAGAGGGAGCCGATGGCCGTCTTGGTTTTCTGAACATTAGCTGTTAAGTGTGAGAATCATTTTCAGGGATAGTTGTGGCGTTACATGATACCGAAACATCTGTGCCTAAATTCGTCCAGAGGAGTCCCGCCAGTGCTCTGGCCAGAAAACACCAGGAAACTATGGGGCTGGGAAAATAGAGAGTCATTGTGCTGTCGCCAGCTACTGTTCCTTGTTTCCTTAGCCCAGACAGGGAAGATAGCGATTAAGCTTGTCAGTGCCCAATGACACTGTGATACAGATGCCACATAGATTTGAATATAGATATGAGTCTGCCCACCCCCCAACCTGTTGGTCATGAGGAATCGAAATACGACAAGCAAAACTAAACCAAAAGAGATTAGATTTAGTTTATTAAAAGAGAGCATTTATTTTGTATTAAAGTGGGTGGTGTGTTATCTTATCAGTTGCAGTAATCTTTATCCTCTCACACATGCCTATATTTTCCAATGACTCCCAGGGAGGGGGGGGAAAAAACCTCCCATAGACACGTTATACTATTATTTGTTGAAAGAGTCATTACCACAGGTGCTGTACCATCCAATTCAGCATTAAGCCCTCTATAAAGCGGCCGGGCAGGGCAAGGGGAGAAAGAAGGGATGTAATAAGACTTAATCTCCTTTCGTGCTTTACCAAGTCTGCTCCTACAAATAGACTTCATGGGAGGGCCCTGCCTTGTCTGGCTTATGGCTGCGCTGTTCCATCGGGTCACATGTACAGCAGAGCCGCTAAGCAGGCTACTGGAGGCGTACTAGAGGAGGAGGAGGAGGAGGAGGAGGAGGGAGAGGTTCTCTATCTTATCTCTTATCTGTCACATTCAGACCTTAAACTGGACGCTCGAGTCCTTGTAAGCACCTCCTTGCGTTGCCTTGCATTGGCACAGTGCACTGTGCTGTGTTGGATTGTGCTATGTGCTGTGACATGGCAGTGCTATAGTGCCCTGTCACTGTTACAGTACTATGGTAGTGCTTTGTTTCAGAGCGAAGTGCTCAAGTGTTCAAGCACAACCTCATTAAGGGGAATGGTGTTTTTGACCCTGCATGCCCACACTTTGCTTATCTAATTAACTGTATAGCAGTAGTACAAGATTTATGTCTTTGTCACATCTGAAGGTCATTTTTTTTCCCCGTGGCTGCCCAATTTGATTGACTGACACTATTTAACGTGATCCAATTTTGTTGGCAATCAAGAAAGAACGTTCACACCCACAAACATAGGTCATTATGAGGGCGCTACTTTTATAGCATTATTGACTGATTTGGAGTTCGTTTGAGGACTCTGCCCTTTTACTTTTTTTATCTACTCTGCCTTTTGATGGTGTCTGTCTTCAAGGTGCATGATCTCTAAAAAAGTCAGGCAGTACAGTAGTGTGGTCTTGAGTTCACTCTGAAATGAAGTCGTTGACAGGGCTGAAATATCGGAGCCAGTGCATGAAGAGACCTGTGATGGCAGCTGTGTGATGCTGTGATGATGTGTATTGAATGTGTAATGGATCTCTTGCATCTCTTCAAAAGCTTTTGGTATCTTCGCCGTTCATACAAAAAAAAATCGGTAACACTTTCTATAAAGCCCATATCTACAGCCCATTATGAGCGCATTCATAACAACTTATAATGCGCATCATAATTAATCATTCTGCATTATGACAGTTATAATGTATTATAAGCCTGTTCCCTGCCTGTAGTTTTTAACCAGTCACAAGCATTCAAAACACCCTAAGATTTATAATGCATTATAAGCTAGAATCATAGTTATTCATGACTGTTGTTATACTCCATCATGAAGTGTTATGAGTGTAGTCATAATGCACTATGATAATGATGCGCATTTTAAGTTGTTATAAATGCGCTCATAATGCGCTATAGATATGGGCTTCATAGAAAGTGTTACCAAAAAATCTCCTCCAAGTCTGCATGGCAACATATTTTTCATGCAGGGGCCATTGCCACTATCCTGGGCAGTTCTATCCTAATACATCAGACGTATGTATGAGTACCATGTGACGTCTTAGCATCTGTCTTAGCCCTCTGTACCACTTACTCACCTCACCCCCATTAATACCTTACACTACCCACATGTGAAGCAACTCATACACATCGACTCCTAAAACTACACGTGATGCACCATCCTTTAGCCACCAGCTGTAATAGAAACATGTAATTTGTCATCAGAGAGAGAGAGAAAGAGAGAAAGAGACTCTATACATTTTTTGGTGTAAGTAACAAAACTTTTTGTGACCCATAAAAGTATTTTATTTCTACTGCCTTCTGATAGCAGTGTTTATGTCACTCTTTACATATGTGTGCTCATTCATTCATTCATCCATTCATTCATTCATTTACAACAGACATGAGAAGTTAGTGTAATTTATTGAAGGGATTTATTGTGGGAAAAGGCACTAATTACACTTTTGGTTAATTACTTATATTTGGCCAACACAGATGTTCAGTAGAAAATGAACTGAAGCCATGGGGCAGTGCTATGAAGAGTACATGTTTTTATCATAGCTAGTGTATTGCAATGCTGATATCTGGCAGAACGTTTGCGACAGGCAAACCTTAATACACAGACATTTTGCTTTACAGTACATGCCTGAAACGTTCAGCATTGTTACATTTCTTCCTTATTTATGTGATTAGCTAATGCGATGTGAGGTTATATACTGCTGGCATTCGCTTTAGGCTTGTGCAGTGAAACACAGACAGGAGAGTGACAGGAGAGTTGGGAAGGGTCCAGGAGGTGCGATGAGTCTCACGTATCGCCCTCAATTGTTTTTAGTTGGGAGAAACAAATGCAGAATTCAACATTTTAATACCATACTTATATTCTCCTCTTGCAGAAAAAAATAAAAAAATGTAGCATTAGAAATGTAATAAGGCCAACTATCCCATTCATTTGAGTGTAATCGTCACATGGCAGGCATGGATCACTTCAGCATCATAGTGGTAAACATTAAACAGTAATGTATGACTCTGCCTGTGTGTTTTCATATATGCTCATGACAGCCAATGTTTGTGTGTGTAGAGAGAGAGAGAGAGAGAGAGAGAGAGAGAGAGAGAGAGAGAGAGAGAGAGAGAGAGAGAGAGAGAATGGGAGAGAGGGGGGGGGTTGAAAAGACTAAAAGACTGCAGTGCATGCTGGCAGTGGTTCCTGGCTATCAGTCAGAGGCGGCCTGGGGGTTCAACAGTAAAGGAGAGGAAGGGTGCCTTTCAGAGCACTTCTAGGGGTCGACACGATCTTATTAACCAAGGCGGGGTGGCATCAATCTCTCACTGCCGTCTTAACAGCCATTAGGCTGCGCACGGACAGCATACTTCATCATATCCATACTATCGCCGCATAGTGGCCCTTCACACTTGTGAAACAAGACGAGGGAAAGATTGGCAGGGACAGAGGCAGCTGTCAGCTGAGGAGTGAACAACTTCTTTTGAAATTAATAACAGGATTTATGTCGCGTGTCCTCAGAGACAATTGAGATTTAAAAGTGAGGTGATTAAAAATTAAGGTAACCTGTGATGGTGAACTTCAGCGTAGAATAATGTGTGGAGGTGAGATGAGGTTGGACGTTGACCGGAGGAGGCGAGGAAGATACATTGCACTTGAGACATTCTGAATAGACTAAATGGAGCATGATTATATTTATTTGTTCTACAGTTTATTTGTTCTGCAGTTCTACTGCAACTGGCATATGTTGCCTCAATTACACCCACAGCTTGTCGCCATGGTTAAACCAACCATAAACTGTGTGGTCATGCCATGCATTGTACATATAACATGGTGCAGATGCAAAAAGTTGGATTGCGGTTTTTAGCTTTTTTCTCTATTTCTGTGAAATACCACCCACAATTCCCCACACAGCCCCCCCACACTGAAGATGGAATGAAAGGGTTCAGGCTCTGTGGTTATGACCTGTGCCATTTCCCGAGTTTGAGAAGGGTTGTAGTGAATTAAGACCTCATGTAATGGTTGGTTAAAAAAATCACCAAAATCAATAACCATTTACTTTGTGTGTCAGTGCCCTCTGGATTCTCAGCCGAGAGAGTTGTATGGCATGTTTTAGCATTCAGTACATGAAGTATGCCTCCACTTTTCCAAAACCGCAGGTTGAACCTTTCAAGAAATTACTTCAGTTTCTCTGTGGATTTATGGGGAGACTGAATGAAATTGATTCCATTAAGATTATACCCTGCGGAACCACACCCTCTTTGGCCCTTCTTTACTAGACATTTAAATCAGACGGTGATGCAGGAAGGAAGATTTTGCTGTGTGTGTGTGTGTGTGTGTGCGTGTGTGTGTGTGTGTGTGTGTGTGTGTGTGTGTGTGTGTGTGTGTGTGTGTGTGTGTGTGTGTGTGTGTGTGTGTGTGTGTGTGTGTGTGTGTAAAGAGAGAGAGAGAGAGAGAGAGAGAGAGAGAGAGAGAGAGAGAGAGAGAGAGAGGATCTTGTCATGCACAATTTGGATGAGCTACCTAAAAGATTTGTTTTGAACAAGTGGTTGGCATATCCGGAGTGTAAAATGAAGCATAGTGCCAAGGGATTTTTTTTCAACCACGAAATAAACAGAAGGATATATTATTTAGATGCTGACCCTGTCATTATGTAACAAGAGGTTCTGGGAAGAGTTTTCAGGTAGGAAAGTGTAGATCACAGACAAGGTAGCTTTTGCAAAGATTGTGCAAAATCATGCATTTTTGTGCATGCACACATTAAGATGCACACGCTATGATGCACTATGACCATGCACATGCAAACTCACTCATGCATTTGCATACACATACTTGCTCTGTATTTCCAGTATTATTTTCAGGTTCAGGCAAAACAGCCATTGTCCATGACAGGACTACACAACTAATCCTTTACTAATCCTTATTCAAAGAAAAAAGAGGAAATTGACGCACATCCATTGAAAAAAATGTGAAGGTTAGAATAGTATTGAGATTGAAGGTGTGTGTGTGTGTGTGTGTGTGTGTGTGTGTGTGTGTGTGTGTGTGTGTGTGTGTGTGTGTGTGTGTGTGTGTGTGTGTGTGTGTGTGTGTGTGTGTGTGTGTGTGTGTGTGTGTGTGTGTGCATCTCTTTGTGTGCATGTCTGTGCTTGTTTAAATCAGGCATGTTTTTCTTCTCCAAGTGTTGTTTTTTATGTTGTGCGTGGCTGTGTGGTGTGCCAGTGGTTTAGTGATTGCGGGAAGTGAGGAGTGTTACAGGAAGTGTTCCTCCTGTTCTGTCCTGTCCTCCTCTACTTCTGGAAGCACTACTCAATACACTCTTCTCAGTGCAGAGTCCTGTGATTTAGTCTCTGTCATCGGAAAGCAGTCTGCCAAAAAAAAGGGTTAAAACTAAAAGCTATGGGAATAGGATGTGCTAGCTAGCACATTTCTAAAGTTCAGGAGAAGGCCATGCGCTGGATGTGACAACAAGTGAGCCTACCCCACGCACTAGTTATTGGCAACAACTTATTTATTTATTTACTCTGTCTTTTTTAATCAAAACCATGGTAATGTCTTAGCCTAATCTAAGCAAGCCATTGGGGTGATCAGGTTGTTTGTGCAAGCACATATGTTTGTGTGTATGTGCATGTGTTATTGTGTTTCCTAAGATCCCAGATGTTCTGGCTCTCTTGTTAGCAAAAATAGCGCCTTGGTGCTGGCGACATGCTGAATGGCCCCCTCGCTGTGTTTAACGAGGGGTTGCCCACACCCGCCACTTGTGTGAAGGGGGACGGCCGGGGCTGGGGCTGAGGCTGCGGTGCGCGGCGTGCATGTCACACATCGTCCCCTTAACCACTGGCCTCGCAGGCAGGCAGGCAGGCTGGCAGGCAGGCGGGCAGGCAGGCCGAGGATTCAGCAGCGGCTGTCAGCGGCTCGTTATTGTCTAATTACTGTAATCACCAGACGCTTCTCTTCCTGCCCTCTCCCTCCCCCGCAACTGACACACACAGAGTACAGGACGTGCAGTGGAGGATTTTTTACACCGTGGGCCCCCCCCCGGCTGTGGCGGCTGTGGCACACTTCTGTCTTCTCTCTCTCTTCTTTCCTTCCTTCCTGCTTTCCTGCAAGCCTTCCTTCCTTACTGCACTCCCCTTTCCCCTCGTTGTCTGTGATCCAATGCAGGCCATCGCAGGAAGGGTCATTGAGACACCACTGGCCAAAGTGGTCCTTAGTCAGCATAAGCCTTTTGATTAATGTGGTGGGTTTGGTCTAAATAAATCAGCCCTATAAAAAAAAAAAACCCATACATACACACCCGCCCAGAGAATCACATGGATCCCGTGTCACCCTTCCATAAATACCAGGCAGATATTGATCAAGACATTCTTGGGTTTCCTGACTGAGCATCTTCTTCCTCCTGGGGGCAGAAATGATAACAGTGTTTTCCAGAAATAATTCAACCTTCACTCACCCCACCCCCCTCCCCACCCCTCACATGCTGCTTGGCCTCACTGCAGGCAGACTCTCCTCCTCTCTCCTGCCCTGGAAATGCACCCATCATGAGCTAACCTCCCCCCCCCACCACCACCACCACCCACACACACACACACACACACACACACACACACACACACACACACACACACACACACACACACACACACACACACACACACACACACACACACCACTCCCTCTGCTGCATTAGACTTCAGAGACTATTTCTGTTTTGTCTTGTTGAATGTAGACTGAGCTGAGGCGCATCTGAAGGGAGGATCTTAACATGGTGCTGCCCCCCACTGCAGCATACAAATGTGTTCATACAAATTGGCACTGCAGTCTCAGGTCCCAAGTGCTATTAAAGTGCACTAGTAGTGACATGAGTGTATCAGCAAGGGAGCTGTCCGTGGTCCTGGAGTTTCGATGTATGAGTGTTTTGAGTGCTGACCAGTATTCTTTTCTTATCAGTATGCTTGCATGTAGTGAATGCAAAGCTGTGACACAGTGTGTGTCTCAATTCTTCATTTTCAAAGACATTTGCTCACAACCACATACTATGCTTTTCTCACAACCACATACCCTCTCACACACAGTTGGTGCACATGTTTGTGTCTCCCTGCGTCTCTCTTTTTAAATCAAAGTTCTTAGCACAGATTAGAGATCAAATCCCCCTGTTCGGGGCAGATTGCCCTCCATAAGCTATGCTTCCCTAAGTCAATGTTTTTTTGCTTTTTTTAATTTATCTGAGTCATTGTTAGATTCTGTGGCAAGGAAAGGGGCAGGTTGTCGACCCAAGTGTAGGGAGTAGGATCAGTGGGATCCTCAATTAATCTGCTTGCCTCCCCACTGCCAGATGTTTCAAGGACTGCAGCCGAGCGCAGGTCATATGCGGTGAGGCGGGCCAATGGCGAAGGACACTTTGTCCCAAACTGGGTCCTTAGCTTTAAAGTCAGCCCCAGATGTCTGTCACCGATGGTGGTTCTGTTGAAGTGGACTTTTAACAGCTTACCAGAAATGTGAAGAGGGTTACGGGACAGGGAGATTCATTCGCTTGAGATTTGCACGTTTTGATGGCCAATGGTGGTGTTTATATGGACTGGACTTGACATAATTGCGAATGATGCATTCAAAGTATAGAGTAGAGCCAGATTGAGGTTGATGTAGACATCAGATTGGGTGCTGGCTCAGTTAAATTGGGGGCAGCGTCAGCCGTGCCTTCTAAGGCTGTGACATCACACAGAGACAGGCCCTTGGAAGGCGAGGGCAGAGGTGAAGTCATGGTTAGGCTTGGATGATCTCTCCAAGCTTGTCCTGAACCTTCCCCCTGCCTGCCTCTCTCCTTCCGTCCCTCCCAACCTCACTCCCTACCTCTCTCTCTCCTTCACCATCCCCTCCCCCATCCCCTGGGCTGTGCACATGCTCTCTCTGCCTGTGTTGAGATCACCGCTCATGTAATCACGTTTGTGCAGATCGAGTCCTTGGGACAGAAAGCTAATCCATGCTCATTCTGTCACTACCTTCCGGGTTCACTTTCCACTCGGAAAAAAATCAGGGTCTGGTTGGAAAGGAGGTTGTAAATTGAACGTTTCGCTCACTGGTAACCATCAAAGAGTTAATAGTGGTTTGCCAGTAAGATCAGTTTGGCCAGTTTTCAAAAGAACCCTATATTGAAGATTATTTTACCATTTGCTTTCATTGATTGACTCCCGTAGTTAAATTATAAACTTAACTTGACCACAACACACAACAACAAAAAATTGGGATCCATCACATCCCACCTTGGTACAGTTAGTGTCCATGGGTACATATTAAAAAAAAAAAGTCGGACACTGACGCTGGAGATGTGCTAATGTGAAAGCCAGCCAGCTAATGAGGACACAGTCATCTTCTCATGCCCTGAGTGGGCGAAAGCGACCTTGGGCGGAAGGAAGTGCAGCGGAAGCCGCCCGGCCTAGCCGCCCTAGGCTCCGCTCTGCGCCGGCCCACCCACTGGACACCGCCCGTCGCCTCTGACCACAGCCAGACAGAATGCTGCAGGGACAATCCCTGCGTCATGGCGTAGTGGCTGTCGTCGTAAAGGGCTATTCAGGGCCTGCTTCTTATCCTCCCCTCCTTCCACTGCGTCACATGAGCCGGTACTGGTACTGGCCCCCTTCAAATGCAGGGTTTTTATTTTTTATTTTTCGGAGAGACCTGTCGGTGGTTTGAATGGAAACTGGCAACAGAGTTAGATTGTTTTCTAATAACTGACCAGCACAGGGGGAAAAAAACTAATTTGAATGTCTAAAACCGCTTGAAGTGTTGTTTTTTCTGCTAATACAGTTGCTCAGATTGTCTTCTGTCCACTACAACAGTTTAAAGTAGCATAGAAAATGCTAACGTCCACTCAAATCTGCATGCCATGCAAGGGCACTAAAAGCCTGTGTTTGTCCTTGGCTGGACCTATCTCCTTCTCTGGAGATTGGCATTTTGGCTTTCTCTGAAAAGCTGGCAGATGCTTCTTCCTGTGAGCCAATCACACGTGCGGGTCGGGCCATGTGACCCTCTGCCCTCTGTCTCCTGCTCCTGACTTAAAAGCCTGTACAGTCCCATGGGTACAGCAAATAGCACAACAAAACTACTGGAACATTAAAATTTGTGCTGTCCTTTTGGAAACAGAGCGATGTAACGACTGGTTTCTCTTGCCCTGAACTTGATTTGTAAGGAGCCCTGGTTAGTGAGTGCACATTGTCTGCACAGTGTGAGGACATTTCAGGATAATTGTAATAGGATTTAGGTTCTAACTATAGCAAGGATATAGAAAGGTTAGAAGTGGTTACTCATCGTCCTCACTCGGCTGCTCTCTCTGGCAGGAAGAATCAACACATAATTTGATACCGGTTTTTCTCTGTGAGTTCATATTATACAGCCATTCATAATTCTTCAGAAGAACTAAACATGATACCTGGGCTGAAATGCTGACTTAGCAAAGCCGTATTAGGTTTCTCCTTTCTCTCTCTCTCTCTCTCTCTCTCTCTCTCTCTCTCTCTCTCTCTCTCTCTCTCTCTCTCTCTCTCTCTCTCTCTCTGGTTTCATGTCTCTCTTTTCAGTGTCTCAAGTAAAAAAAAAAAAATCCCCTCCCTGCAGAAGGTCATGGACTTTCTGTCTATAACTATGAAATGCTATTATTGAAAATAACATTTATTTAGTTATATTTTTCAGATTTGTTTTTACATTTTAAATTATTTATGGGGTAAGGTAAAGATGAAGAGAGACAAAGCCTAAAAATATCAATATACAGTATTAGAGGTTAAAATTAAATGTATTGGTAAAAACTATATTAATAATATATTACATTTAAATACAGTGTGCTTAGCAACTGAAGCATGAAGAAAGAAACAGAAGGACCATTTCAAGTGTGTGACAAAATGTATTTACTAAATATATCTATTGGTGTGCTTTTTTTTTTTTTAAACTACACTTTTTTTTCTCTTTAGTATTCTCAAAAAGCGCCATTGACTGTATGGGGCTTCAGTAATGCACCATAAACTCTGCATCCATCTGGCTGTTAATTTTGGGAAAGTTTTTTATAGTGACCTCCTGTGAAGAAAATCTTTCAGAGTTACAAAGACGTACTTCGAGAAATATTTGGAGGTTGGACCCCTGCTCTGACCCGTGACAGACTGCATTATGAAGAAAGGGTTTTTATTTTGCATTTCTCTGCTGGCTTGGGAGGATCAACGTGTGGCACATTGTGGTCTACTTTCCTTTTTCATAATTAAAAGGAACATTACCTTCTGTCACCTCAACCATTTTATGGCCGTCCAGCCTCTCCACCAACACCCCCCCCCCTATGCTATTATTATATCTACCGGTAATAAGCAAGAAGTCTGAAGCAGCAGCCCCACATTCGCTTTCACTTCATTCACTTAATCAAAACACGCCTCAGCAAAAAAAAAAACATGAAAATTGATGGGGGCTTAAGAACTGAAGCCCAGTGCCTTTGTTGTTGTTGTTGCTGCTTTTTGTTCGAGGAGGAAATTAATGGCGGTGCATCTGTTTGTGGATGCAGAAACATGCCATCTGTGCCAATGGAATAGACATCTACTATGTCATGGATGCAGCGGCCGACCACCGAGGCGGTTGTTGCTTCCTGTGTGGGGATGTTGTGTGTAATATTATAGGTGTGCGGGGAGATGAAAATCGAGATAGAATGAAGGAGAGGGGGGGGGGTGGTCGGGGGGCAGTGCAAGTAGCCTGCCAGAGGGAAGGCAAGACGTTGCAGACGAGTGATGTGATGTGTGTGGCATGCATACCTGTGAAACACACCAATAGGAAGCCACAGAGTCACCACAAGTGTTTATCTGTTGAAACTCAGAGTGGTTGCTCAGTAGCATGAACACACTATGGGCATGATCATCTAAAAATCATCCCATGATGTATAGTACGTACTGTATGTCTGGTTACCTGTAAACTAATGATACCTGTACACTTTAACTAAGTTTCCATTCAAAATTATTTTGCAACTTACATTATGTAAAATGCCCCACCACCTTCCACCCCATCTGATCACGACTCGTTTTCTTTGCGCCTCCTGAGTACATTCAAGACTGTGATGCCTTTTCCTCCCCTACAGTGGTGTAAGCGCAGCAATCAATTTGCTGGTGTGAAACCAAATATCCGCATAGGAAACTCAATCCCTGCAGGATTATTTGATAACAGAGAAAGACCCGGTGCTGCATAACCTCTAGGATGCATCCACCTCATAAACCTAACAAAGTACTTAATCAATATGCGCTGGACACTCGCTTATTGCTGGTGGTGGTATCTGTGATGAGATGCGCACAAAATCGATACGGTAACAAGCCCTGTGGCACAGGTCATTTTTCTGCAGAGGAGAGCAGACCCACGCAGCCAAACTGGTCAGGAACACATGGCTCATCATGTGGGACATGAGGCAGCAGGGTCAGTTAGTTTGGAGAGGAATACCATAGTCAGCCTGCCATTATCATGTTGTGTTCTTCCGTACCGCATAGTTGTTCTCTGTGTGTGTGTGTGTGTGTGTGTGTGTGTGTGTGTGTGTGTGTGTGTGTGTGTGTGTGTGTGTGTGTGTGTGTGTGTGTGTTATGTGGCCAAAAAGGGGGTCAGAAATATTAATACTATCATCTAGGGCTGCACAATTAATCGAAAAATAATCAAAATCGTGATAACATAGTGAAATCGACCTCATTATTTTAATCGTGATTTAATCGTGGCAATAGTGACCTACTTTTGAGAGCGTCCTTGAACCCAGAACATACTGACAGGCTGGTGTTTGTGGCCTGACATCTGTCCACATATGTTTCATGCTATTGCCTTTACATAATTATTACAATTCATTTTATTTTGCTCCTCCCGTATTTAATTCATTCATTCTCATATTTCATCTTGTTATAATTTTCAAAAAAATCTGCAAAAATCAATAATCGTGATTAATAATCGTGATTATGATTTTGACCAAAATAATCGTGATTGTGATTTTTTCCATAATCGTGCAGCCCTACTATCATCACTGTACTGCTGAATGTCAATAAGCAAATGTGATTTAAAATGTGCCCTGGTTTTACCGAGCTGAACCCAGACCTTATGGATGTTGGGTTGCGATGGTCTTGTGTGTGTTTTAGGTGGACTGTTCTGTGTAACACACATTGTGTGGCACATATTGTATTTATTTTAAACATTAATATTGTAAGAACACATGCATGTAAAAAAAAACCTCTTGTCATCACCAATCTGTTCCAGGATGCTCTCCTCTTTATCTACTCTCTGTGGAGGCTGTAAAAGGCCAGACAGATTAGATCGGAAGAAACAGGCACTTTTATGCAGTAAACATTGATTTTTTCTTCATCGACTTTTCCCTAAATTTCGCCTTGGCTGGGGACATCTGCATCTGGGGAAGGAAAGAATGGTTGTGTCTTGTATGTATATGTAAATGTAATACGATAGTAGAAAGGGCAATTATACAGATTGTATACCACTGGGAATGAATGATTAAACTAATTATGATGCACAGTTGTGAATTAACTATGCACAATAACTGTAGCCAAACTAAGCAACTTCGTTCTGTTCTTAGCATTACAGTAGTTTCAATAGGTCAATACTGTATGGGCACAAGTGCACATTCTCATGTGTTTTTTTTGTCTCTTCTGTTTATTTCCACAGTTCCTGGCCTTATTATCCATCCTCTTCATCATCCTGTCGACTATTGCACTCTCACTGAACACCCTACCAGAGCTACAAGTGATTGACGAGTTTGGACAGTCCAATGACAACCCCTACCTTGCCCAGGTGGAAGCAGTTTGCATTGCGTGGTTCACCATGGAGTATCTGTTACGCTTCCTCTCCTCTCCCAACAAATGGAAATTCTTCAAAGGGCCCCTGAACGTCATCGACTTGCTAGCCATATTGCCATACTTTGTCACCATCTTCCTGACCGAATCCAACAAGAGTGTTCTGCAGTTCCAGAACGTGAGGAGGGTCGTCCAGATATTCCGTATCATGAGAATTCTCAGGATCCTCAAGCTGGCCAGGCATTCGACTGGGCTTCAGTCTCTGGGTTTCACCCTGAGGCGGAGCTACAACGAGCTGGGCCTGCTCATCTTGTTTTTGGCAATGGGCATCATGATCTTCTCTAGCCTGGTGTTCTTTGCCGAGAAAGACGAGGACGCCACAAAGTTCACCAGCATCCCCGCGTCCTTCTGGTGGGCTACAATCACCATGACAACCGTGGGTTATGGTGACATCTATCCGCAAACCCTCCTGGGTAAAATAGTGGGCGGGCTGTGCTGCATCGCCGGCGTGCTGGTGATCGCCTTGCCCATCCCCATCATCGTCAACAACTTCTCCGAGTTCTACAAGGAGCAGAAGAGGCAGGAGAAGGCCATCAAGCGGCGCGAGGCCCTGGAGCGCGCCAAGAGGAACGGCAGCATCGTCTCCATGAACCTCAAGGACAGCTTTGTGCGCAGCATGGACCTCATGGACGTCATCGTGGACAAGCCGGAGGAGAAGCCGGCGGTGGCCGACAACCACCTCTCCCCCAGCCGCTGGGGCTACCAGAAGCGCGTCAACTCAGACCTGACGGAGGCCAAGTACCAGGAGGTGGCTCAGCTGGGCTCCCCGCAGCGCAGTCCGCAGCGGCTGAACGCGCGCAAACTGGAGCAGATGTACAACCAGATGACGGCGACCGGCGCCAGCCCACAGCACCGACCCGAGGTGTCCGGCGGCGGGGGCAGCGGCGGCTTCCCCATCAAAGAGGAGGCCATGGAGATGATGGTGGTGCAGCCCGCCACGAGAGTCACGGAGATCAAGAGCATCTCCAGCGTGGACAGCTTCACCAGCTGCACCACGGACTTCAGCGAGGCGGAGAGGAGCGCCCTGCAGTCCCAGCTGAGGCACCCGCGCGCCCCGCCGCCACTCGACCTGACCAAGATCTCGGCCGTGGAGAAGCGCGCGGCCGAGAAGGCCAAGCATCCCACCATCATCAAGGAGGGCCTGTACGAGTTTGTGCCGTGCAACCCCGAGGCGACCGGCGCGGCAGCATCACCGCCAGCAGGGGTGCAGCGGGAGGAAGCGGAGGGCATGAGGAGCTCCATGCGGCCGCCCAGCCTGGTGAAAACCAAAGGACTGAAGGTCAACTTCACCGAGTCCCCCGAGGAGGGATCCTCCAACCTGCACCTGGTGGTGACGGAGGAGTCCGTGCCGCTGTCCCCTCCCCTTGGCGCGCAGGAGGACAGCCCCCCGATGAGCTACCGGCAGGTGCACTCCCCCGATGCCGTGCTCCGGGGCAGCTCCCCGCGGCACAGCCCACGCTCGCCAGGCAGGAGCTTCGCTGGGGTAGGGGCGGAGAGCTCACCAGGCCTGGGCCCGTCCGCGGAGGGCTACCGAGGGAAGAACCACCTTGACCGGGCGGTGGGCTCTCCGTCCCCTGCCTCACCGAAAACCGCATCTCCGAATCCGTTGTCCCCTAAGCCCACCTCCCCGAATCCATTGTCCCCAAAATCCCCGAACTGTGCTCCGGGTGTGGGAGCGGGTGCCCCTGCCATGGAGGGAGTGGCCGAGGGCAGCCAGGGTGGACAAAAGGCAGAGAACCACCTCCTGTCTGGGGAGGGTCCTCTCACACCACCTTGTGAAACCAGCATGTAAGGCGTTAACGAGGGATACATTTCCTCCCTTCCTCCAATTCAGATGCTCAGAGACTGAGTGTGTTGAACATGCAGGTATACACTGGCCTGCTAAACTGTCCTGTAGTGAATAAGATTAACATTTTTTTTTCTCTGGGATGGCTGGACAGTGTTTGACTGTACAGCTATCAGTATGGATAAACAGGACTCTGTTTGTTTCAGTCAAGGGATAACATGCATGTCCGCACAGATGGATGTAACTGTGGTCTATCAAAGGAAAACAGGAACAAAACCAAATGTACATATTTGAGATATTTTAGATAGCATTGAGAAGGCCTCTCAAATGGGATTCTCATTTGAAAGGTCAAAGTTTAAAAAACATCCCATGCACTACATTTTTTTCTGGTAATAATAATCGAGATGCACAAAGATGCATGCACCAAGGCAATCACAACCACGAGCATTCAGTGCGCCAATTCATACTCATTCCTTTACCTGTTGGCATCAGGGAACCAGTGTGGGCATGTTTATTTAAGCACTTTGCACATTACTGCCTTGTAAACGTATTTATTTGGTCTTCTGTTACTGTCAGAAAAGCCACGTCGGCATTTCCTTGAAAGGCACATTTACATTCAAGTCTGGGCATGCACTTGTCCTCCAATGTTGTCCTGAGAGGGTTTTACTTCTTTATGTCAATGCTTAATATGAACACTAGAACAAGTGCAAAACTGTACTGAAAAGAAAAAAAAATCCATAGTAAGACAGTTCATGTCTGTGCTTAAAACATGCGATAACACCTATATGTATTAACCAAGATGTGAAAATGAAATGCAAGGACTGGATATAGCCTACAGTGTCCATTTGAGCTCCAACTTCGTATCAGATTAACAAATTTTATCAGCTGTTCAAATGAGACCTGTCACCTACAAGTTTTTATTTCTGTTGATCATAGCCAGCTGTAACCTTCCTCCAGACCTTTGCTACATGTTGCCTTTTCCTTTTGAGACGGAGATTCTGTCCTGGTGATCCAGTGCATGTGTGTGCATGTGCATACGTGTACGCATACACCCAGCCGTGTGTGCGGGATTAGATGAAGAGTGCAGGACAGGTACCTCGCTGCAATGACTGTGGTCTCACTGGGGAAGAGAAGTGATCATGGTGCCCCCTGCAGGCTACAGATGGAGGCACTTTAATCCGAGACTCAATCCAAGAGTCCCTGGCCGAATTTTAACGTGGATTATTTCCTAAGGACAGGCTTCACTTTTTAAATGAGGCGTCACTTACTGAAGAGCATCAAGCAAACCTTGAATGGGTCCTGACTTTGAGTGTGTTTTAAACAGAACTGAGTGCTCTGCAGTTGTGCAGTTTTATTTTCAAATGTAAATACAAATACAATACGAGTAAATTAATGTATACAGCTACAATATGTATTCTCTGGATTCCAACATTTGAAAGTGGCTCTATTTTTTTTGTATAAAATTGTAAAAAGGCAGTTAGGCAGGACCAATTTCTGCTTTATGGTTGAAATTATGTGCCTTTTCATAAATAGTCATTTATGAGAAGGTGAAGTCAATCGGCTTGTTCGTAGAAATCCTGAAATCTACTTTTTATAGGGAAATAAGATATGCAAGCAATTCCTCAGGTTTTATAAAACTTGAAATATGTCACCGCTTGACTCATTTTACAGCTATTTTAACTGTGATCTATCTTTTAACTGTAAATCTTCACATTTATTGTTAAAATGTCAGGGAGTAACATTTTAGTGCAGATCTATTCCTTAACAGCTATATATACACACAACCTTGTAATATAATACAGTGTTTGTTGGTTCTCAGAAAAATAAGGCTGAAGGTTGCCTTTCTCTTTACAAACTAGTCTACTGTACACTCTGTACACAAGGTGATCATTTATCCTCTTTGGTGTCTGTTTTCTCCGGTGAATTTACTAGATTTGTACTAGTATGTATCAGTAGCTACATTTGTCATGACTGTATGTTTTAGTTGCATTGTTCCCAATAAATGACCATATGCAATAGACCAAATAAATGCGTCAACATAGTCCTTGCTTGATGAAAATTCCAAGTTCCCTCTTATCATACAGTTAAAGATGCCATGACTAATGATGAAAATGCTTTGTTTCCATGCAATGTTACCAAGCTTGAAGTTTGGGTGATTTCCTCCAACATTTTGTTGAACTTAAAATATAAGCAATGCCTAGCAGGGCTACAAAGGATTGCCCATACGTCAACCTAACTGGCTCAAGGCTGCACAATTTGGTTACAGAAAATGCATTTCCATGTTCAACAATATTTTATTTTAATAGTACCCAAGCAAACTCTGTATCCTTCTCCCTATCCTGTCATGTGTCATGTTGAGATTTATTAGACACCCATAATACCCCCCTATTGGATTTGAGGCTATTAGCATCTTTGCACCACAGGGGGCAGCATTCGTCTTATCCAGAGCCACTCTGAACAGGAGACAAAGAGTGCGTTCCAATATTCGACCTTGCCTCCTCCACTTGTGCATGTCTCCTCGCCCCACCTCCGTGGAGAAAACGATAAAGTTTCCCAGCTGTCAGCCTAGCCACAACAACTTTTGAGGGACTGTTTTTCATTCACCATCCCAATTGCAAATGAGAAAAAGACTTTACAACTGAGCTTTTGCAAGATATTGAAATATAATGCTGTTGTCAGTGACGTCATCATCATGACATATTAGTTCCTGGTATGAGGAGACAAGCAAAAGTGGAGGAGGCAAGGTCACATATTGGAACGTACCCAAACACTATTTTTGTAAAACTGTATTGGAAATGAACAGCTTTGAGGAAGTTGAACTTAGAGAATTGTGGGGCTTGTTGTACCATTTCTGATTCTTTCTCAATTGTTTACACACAATTTCTGGAATCATGTCTCAAATTATCAAAGCTACACAAAAATCCAGAAACCAGAAGCGGGCAAAACAACTCACTTCTGCGAAATAAACTTCCTTGTCTCAAAACAATGTACTCTTGTAACAGGGCAACGTTGTTGTTAAATGACAAACACAAGCCATCATTTTAAATTGAGACTGAAATTTTCGAACACTAATGTGCATATGGTAACACTACTCAGCATGACCTACAGTGGGTCCTTATTTTGTTCAATGTTCCACTTACTAGCCTACAGAGGGTATACCCCTGTTATAAAATACTGATATGGTTTTTAGACTCCGGTACGTGGTAACATTTATTTTACACATTTTTCAGAAACTGAAAGTTATTTACTGTCAAGTATTTGGTAACCATACGAGACATCAATTTGTGTCCCCTTTAGGGAGTGATTGCTGATTAACATACAGGTCCTTCTCAAATAATTAGCATATTGTTCATTTTTTACCCATAATGTAATGATAAAAAAATAAACTTTCATGTTTTACATCCATTGCACACCAACTGAAATATTTCAGGTCTTGTTTTGTTTTAATATTGATGATTTTGGCATACAGCTCATGAAAGCCCAAAATTCCTATCTCAAAAAAAAGCATATCATGAAAAGGTTGTCTAAACAAGCTATTAACCTAATCATCTGAATTAACCAATTAACTCTTAACACTGGTAAAAGCTCCCTGAGGCTTTAAAAAGTCTCAGCCTTGTCCATTACTCAAAACCACAGTCATGGGTTAGACTGCTGACCTGACTGTGTTTAACATTAAAGTCAGTGGCTGTGGCATTGCATGAGGGTTATGGAAGCCCAGATATCATTGATGCTTAGCTGTCAGCTGTTTTTTGTTCTTTTATCTGGTGACCCACACTTCCCTCTTCATTATACTCCATAGATTTCCATACCAAGTTTTTTTTTTTTTTTTAAATCTAATTCTAATTTGCCAGAAATAAAACCCCATTGAAAGTCAATGGAATGTTCTGTCTGGCAAATTAGAATTAGATTTTTTTTTTAAATAGAAAAACTCATCAAAATCATCAATATTAAAACAAAACCTGAAATATTTCAGTTGGTGTGCAATGAATGTAAAACATATGAAAGATTATTTTGTATCATTACATTATGGGGAAAAAGTTAACTTTAACACAATATGCTAATTATTTGAGAAGGACCTGTATATGAAAGGAACTTGCTCATGTGTAGCAATTGACCGTTGCATTTTGAATGTCAGTGTTCCATGAGAAAACTATGGCTTTTCATGAAGGTGTCATATCCATTGTGTGTACCGGTAGCACTTTGGAAAATGTGGTTTAGAACTGAAAGTGGGTGAGATTCAGAATTGTTGTAAGTACCAGAAATTGTGTAAACATTTAACGGTAAACTACAGTAAAATGCCACAGATCCCTTCACCCTCAACGTCTGTCCATCTTGCTCACCATCTCCCTCTGGTGGGATACCATTGAGCTGCAGTCATTTCCGGTTAGACAAAAGTTTTCTATGGCTGCGATTGGCTACAGCCAGAAAGTGGAAACGTAATGAATGTATGGCAATCCGTAAATTTTATAGTACACTTGAGTGACAGCGGCTTTAAACATGCATTAGCAGGTGGGAAAAACCAAGTCTTTTTTCTTCATTTTTATGGAATGGGTTGAAAATGTGTCAGTCATGAAGTTACCCGTGTTCCCTGCCAAGTCATTGTGATTTACTACTAAGCCCTGTGAAATGGTTTTAGATTCTTGAGGTGGTTCTAAATTAAATACTTTCTGCGAAATCAGACAGTTATTGTCAGTCATGTTGTGGTAACTATTGCATCCACTTGTCTCAGCATCTTGAAATAATTGTTAAGACTGAGCAGTGTAGTCAGTGCAAACTTCTTTCGACATGCTCCTGACCTTGGCTGACCTTCAGGGGGTTACACCAAAGACAGTAGAATAGATGAAGAGGATTCAAACTTCGCCCACCCAATGCAAAGGAGTGTGTTCAAGTTTGGTCTCCTAAGGGCGAGTTGTCCCCTCCTTGTCTTGTGACATTTGGTGATGGCTTGCATTAGATCTGCGCTCCATTCATTCTCAACCGCAAGACTCCAAAAGGTCTCCTAACTGAAGGTCTCCTAACGGGGCGTTCACCTGACATCACAGGGAATCAGGAAATGCATGGGCTTGAAGCATCTTATTCTAACCTACACTCTTTGGTTACACAGTAAAAAACGTGACAATCAAGTTGAATTTTATTGTATTGCTGGCAACTGGTGGATTCTTGTCAGAAATGAAGACATTCAATTTCAAACCTTAGGTACAATATTTCACTTTAGTAAAATTCTAAATTGTAACAGCAGTGGTGCCTAGCCTGTACAGCTAATGACACCCCAATTGACCATGTAAAGCTGTGGTAACAATTCAACCTTTCATTGGAAACCAGAGAGCAAGTCATGTCATCCAATGGGATGCAAGAAATAACTTCAACTATGAACAGAAGTGGTCTTTTCAGATGTTTTATTGAGAATAAGATCAACAGATGACATCACCCTGGGGACACCTGGGGAAAAGAGAGGGAGAGGAAAAAACAACATTAGTACAAAGTCTAAACATTAGTCCAAACAGTCTTGAGCCACAATCTAGTACATATCCTATATCAGAGGCAACCACAATGTTTGGCTACTTTCAATGGCAAGCTATATAATGCATCAAGTTTTAAGCCCATTATGTTCCATGTCTACCGATGAAGTGAACACTGGCAGGAGGAAGTGGGCACACTGTAGCTTCTAATATTACATTTGGATGCAAAAACACAAGACGCCTGTAGTGACCAAAATTCAATTCCAGAATGGCGTTTAATGTGGCATCCCAGTAGAATTGGCAATCATCTACCAACACACACACACACACACACACACACACACACACACACACACACACACACACACACACACGACTCGAGTGACAAACATCACACCAGCCATTTGTATACCACCGGGAGATGGTGCCTGAAGCTAACCAGTAAAGAGAACAGAAGCCCAATTCAGGTAAAAGGGCTTCAGGGACGGCAGCTGTATTGTACAGCTTGCGCCAAAAAAGCTCTTTTCCAATAAGTCTACATTTCTCCAAGCTGAGAAACACAGCCCAAGCACCACTCAAGGTTCAGGCTTAAAAATGTAACACCAACTTCACAATTTGGAATATAATACATTCAAAACACGTGCACAGAATCGCTTCCATGTGCCAATAAAACATCAGGTCATGCCATTGCATGCGATATGTGGGACTTTCATGGAAAAATAGTCACTCGAGTAGTTAAACAACCAAACAAGGGCCTCATTCGCCCAGCCAGCAAACAAGCTATTGGCCTACCCACAAGACCAACGCCACCAGTAGAAGAAACTCCGGAGACTGAATCTTTAACACTAAGAAAAACCTTAACTATCCTATATTCACAAACTATCAAACCTATAGTCAGACAACTTGCTGCCCATATTGCTTCCCGATGAAGCAGTAAAACCTGAAATCATCAATGGCCATCAGTATTGCCATCAGTACACCACCCCAAAAGTAAAGGGAAAAAAGCCAGTACACTCACCTTTAGTTCATCCTCCTGACGAGTCTGTTGATCTGGTCTTCCCTGTTACCAGCGTCACCTCCCTCCACGAAGTGGGTGGTCTTCTTGTTCATGCCGCCACGGGGAGAGGACAGCTTGAAGGGCCACAGGAAGTTGTTGGCGACCTTGAAGTTCTTGCCTACGGTGTAGATCTCGTGGATCAGGTCCTCAACACAGATGACGCCATAGTCCCCTGCAGGAGTGAGGAAGCACAGTTAAAAACGAGCGTTTCACCGCCATCAGACTGCCATAACCCCCACTACTGACAATTGCATTACACCGACACCTTTATCCAAGGCAATTAAGTCATTTTTAAGGGTATCGGTTACAGTCCCTATAGCAATTTGAGTTTCAGTGCCTTGCTCAAAGGCACATCAGCCATGTAGGGAGTGGTCAAGTGAGATCAAAGCTACAACAACCAACTCCCTAACCATTAGGCCAAAGCTGCCCCAGTAGCAACGTCAAAGTCTCTGTTCATCAGTAGTAAAACTCCTGAATACACATGACTGAAGAGCAACTGGGTCTACACATGAGCACTAGTTTTGTTCATCGATTCAGAGTTTTTGGGATGAGATTTGCTTCACAGTTTCAGGGGTGATAGTGAAAAAAAATCCTGAGCCTGAACTTTTTTCCTGGTCGGGGAGGGGGGGGCCGGGGGACGACGGGACATACTGCATATGAGACGTAATGTAGGCCTTATTATTATTCAAACACATTATTCAAACATTTAAGATAATGTTTTCATTTTTGCATTATTTCTATAGTGTTATTCACGAAAACACAGATCATTTCCCTGTTGGTAGGCTACAGCACTTGGCTGAAAGAAACTGACCACCACGTTCAATTCTAGCTGTAAAAACGAATACCAACGTATGCAGTTAGAAATGCATTCTAGGCTTGTGATGTTGCACTAAAGTTATTGAGGTGGGTATTGAACCAATGCAACATTTCAACACCAGAATGCATTTCTGAAAACATGGTGCATATTTTACCACATTGAATTAAAGCTACATATGTAGCAGCCATACCAAGACAGGTCAGTAGGAGGCAATACTACTCCAAAGTACAGTAACTACACTCTGTCCAAAATAGAGGAGGTGATTACCAATTAATTGAGCAATACTTTTAAATGACATGACATTTGCTGCAAGCTGATAAGTTTCATTTTCATTGGGACATTGCTCATATAACTTGTATAGGCTACTGGACATACGTTTTTAGATAGCCTACTCGTGGCCCCATGGTCTACCTATAACCACAGATTGTTTAAGGGCTGTGCTATAACCCCTGCCTTTCCGTTGTAGGGAAACGCCCTTTAATTACCGGTACATGATATTTAGGGCACAAGCGCATGATTGGCTACATGCAGGCCCACGTTCACATCGCATATTTCGACTCCACGGATGACAGAACCAGTGGTTATTACGGACAGGACAGTATATATAGCCTGTGTGACTACTGCGCGACTTTCGCATTGTAGTCAATTAAAATACATGAAAATCACTCGCGTGTACACACGCCCATTACAATGTACGAGTTGAAAAGATAACAGAAAGCAACAAAAACAAAGACATGACCGAATTAAGCTACATGAAAATAGCACAGGGCGTGAAGATAAGATGAACATTCACTGCATGTCTAGGTGACACCGTGGTGGCCACATGAACGCAAGCCAAGTATTTGAAGTTCATGAGAGTCTGATATTGATAATTGCCCCCTGCCCGAGAGTAGGGATTAAGTAGCCCAGAGCGTGCAGACAATACAACCTGTGCATCGTGCGTGGAATAACTGGATTCGATTACGCAGAAGGGCTACGACAGGGAGCGCGCGAGAGAGAAAGGCTGTGTGAACCTGTGCGAGGCTGTTTGGGGGTTTTCACAGAGCGCGTTGGTTTAGTCAGCATAACTAATATAAACATCTCCCTGAAATCAGTTTGACACGTGGTTTGTCAGGAATGACGCAAAACACCATCCCTCAATCAACAGTAGACCAAAATCCACGAACTCAGCTCACACTAGCCTACAAGGGGTGTAGGCTAACTAGGCTTGCCAAACATTAGCGATCCAAGCATTCCATTGTCATTTGGACATGTCGCAATGGTAGCCGCTATTCCAATGCAGACCACATTTACGCACTACACCTAGAAAAAAAGTATCATGACGGGCATAGCATAGCCTACCGTTTTGAGCATACAGACTTTTTTTGAAAGAACGTCCATCTCCATCAAAGTTTGTCAACATTGCGCAGTCATTTAGCGCACATAAATGAGGAAAATAGACGAACCTATTTCAAACACATACTCTCACTGAGCCCGTTTATGCGCATCAATAAGCCGTTTATGGTCAGGTTTTTGGAGTAACCTGCGCAAGGCAAAATCATTCGGGCCCAAGCCAACATGCCACAGTGGGCAAATTAATAACTAAATGGCCTTACCTTCAAACGTTTTCTTGATCACAGAATTTCACTAGTATTCCACTGACATCCACACGGTTCAACACACCCATCACAACTAGCAAGCCATGTGGATTTGTGCTAACAATAGTTGCTAATTTTTATCGGAATCCAAATGGTCTAGACTTGGCCTATAGTACTTTCTTCCGTTTCTTCAGTATAACGAGATGCCATTTTTGGATTTGCCTCCGTCGACAGTGAAAATATCTGAGAAGGGTAACCAGTAGGGGCCTAGAACTCTCTTTACTGTGCATACTGACAGCCAATCTACTTCTCCTTTCACTAGAACTAGAAGACTGCCGCCAGTGATGTGGTGAGTGACTCAAGAGCAAGACGTAACAAATTGATACATTTTTCAGTAAGATGTCGGGATGATACAATTATGGGCTGCTACTCATTTGGGTTCCTTTCGCGTCTCTTACAACAGGCTGTTGCGCGCTCATTTATTTTCACCATACATTAATGAAGGCCTACGCGATAGTTTATTATTTTATTAATATTGGGGAAATTATTATTTTATTTTTTTCTACAGCCACGCTACGCCGGATTTCCGGCGCGGCGCCGGACTGCTATCACCCCTGCAGTTTATAACTTTCTGAACATGGACTACACCTCTGGTAATTAGCCCAACTGGAAAACTCCAACTCCCATTCGTCATTGTGACAGCACTCCACAGCACACAAGTGAACACTGCACACTATGAAACTGCATTTATGCCTCACCCATGCAAGGGGGCAGCCCCCACTGGCGGCCCAAGGGAGCAGTGCGGCAGGATGGTACCATGCTCAGCGTATGTCAGTCATGGAGGATGGGGAGAGCACTGGTTAATTACTCCCCCCACCAACCCGGCGGGTCAGTAATCGAACCGGCAACCTTTGGGCCACAAGCCTGACGCCCTAACCGCTTACCCATGACTGCCCTAGAAATTAGTGGCAATATGTCAACATGATTAATACATTCGTACATACCAAGGGTTTTCTCAACCAGAGAGTTGTCTGTCAGAGGAATGCGCTGCTTGTGGATCTTGCCAAAACCACGCTTGTAGATCAGTTCACGGACTGACTTCAGGTTGGGGTATCTAGAAGGGACCAAAAAGAAAAAAAAGTTAATGTCAGATCACGTCAGCGGTTACTCATTATGCGATGTGAAGACCCTTATGTACACAATGCTACCATTATGCATGTTACAGTGGTTTCCAGTCATACAAAGCAAAAATAATTTCCAATGCCTATTTGAACAGACTTGCTCCATAACATTTCACAAGATGCAATGAATACAATGACATGTGGCAACACTACTGCTCATTTACATCACCTCCCCAAACTAAACTACATTAGGTGCTTATTACCCTCAAGGCAAACACCCTAAAAGGCTAAACTTGAGTCAATAGGAGTGTTCACCATTTGGAAAACCACAGCAATATAGCATAAGGTCTTTGAGTAGGTTTTGTATTTGTGCGTTTATGCAATCTGAATCCCAAAGCAAATTAAGGAGTAATTAAACTTCTCTACTTTCTCACTGTTGTGCACAACAGTGGGTGCTGCAAGTAAAAGTGGTGATCTGTAGAGAGCAGTATCGGCTCACGCTAATCCTCCTGACTTTGGGCAGCCACCTAGTTGCCATGCGTGTTTTAATGATCACCACTACTCCTGCTGCTCAAATTGTTGGTGCTATATGGAACTGGGTTGGTGCTACTCCTACTTTTAAGTTTTTTTTAAAGGTACACTGTGCAGGAAATAGTCAAAAAAGGTACTGCAACTATACTCAGGGTTTCTGCACATTTTGGATCACCAAATATAAGACTTTTTAAGACAAATATAAGACCTCTGATGATAAAATATAAGACCACCGCTCGGGGTGAGGCATTGCAATATTGCTAATGTTATTAGTTTGCATTGCTATAATGAAATGTAGGCCTAATACATATAATTATATACAATATAATAAACAATATTATATGACTATTGTACTTGTATAGTGTAGCATAAGGTAGACACATAGTGTAAGCAGTAGCAAGGTGTAACTGATCTGTAGGCCTACAGACACCATGCATGCATATGGTCAGTTAACTGACAACTGGCATTTAATTGAGGGTCCCACGCATGTTTTGACGGCCTATGGAAAAATCTGATGAATGTTCATCAAATGCCTTTAAATGTACACATTAAAAATGGCTCAACAATTCATCATTTCTGATGGATAAATAGTTGAATGCACTTTGCTATTAGGAGAGAATGGTTAAATGTATGACTAGTCTGAGTGCCGTTCCTCCTCCTCCAGCTCGCTTTATCAGAGAGGGGTAGCAGAAGCAAGCATTCTACTTTGAGCTTAGCCTGTCTGTAGTTTGTTGTTCTCTAGATGGGCGCAAGAAACAGCGCACAACTTGGAAGCGATTTCCAGCATGTCCATAACAAGCATTTAGCGCGTTTACCGTTGCCCATCTGGTTACCGATTTGGACATTACGCACCTCGCCAGATCATTGGCTTCGTACATATTCTGTTACTCATCCGATTTCGTATTGCCTCGCGCTCACTTCCTCATGCTGCCATCATGTTAACGAAATCATGTTGCATTTGACAGAGGCATCAAATAGCCTGTCAAGTATCTAGAGGCGATTTTGAAAGTGTAGGCTATTGTATGAAGGAACAATTATTTTCGAATACGGTCATAATGGACTTTATGAAATGAACCCTTTACATTTAGCAAACGCTTCTACCCAAACGCGAGGGCATGGCTAACATGCTTACGATAGACAACATTATAACGACTGATAAGGCTATGCGTCCTCCCGACACAGTTAACATCAAGCTTCATATTCCGACGTTGCTTTGGATAGCAGCTAACCGTTTTATTTCTTGTCCTCAAGCCACATTACACTGAACGTGCATCTATCTACCCATCTCGATTCACGTTCATATTTTTTCGACCACTTTTTCGACTGTTTCTACCAATGGCGTATTTGCCATTGAGGAAAGGGAGGACGATCCTCCCTCAAAATAATAAAGGCATATCTTCCAGTATAAATTACAGGAAACAAAACATATTTATTATATCTTTGTTATATAATTGTTAGTATTTTATAGCTATTTAGCGATAAAAAAACATATACTTTAGCGCTTCTAATTCACATAATAGACCTTGGAGGACCGTCCTCCCTTCCATCCTCATTGACTTCCATTATAAATGGTGAAATTTCGGCCGTAGCGCGGGCTTTACTTTTTAACATTGAAGTGAATGGAGCTTAGGGAGGACTTTCCTCCCTTTAGGCGGGTCTAGAGCCATGGAAGTAATCTGCCTATCAGCGAAGCTGAATTTATCAAAAGCCAATCAGAATATGACGAGTTGGGTTGACAGACGACAAGCATGGACTCGGTCGTCATGACAACGATATACAAATGTGAGAAGAATGCGGCAGCAGCCAGATAGTGGGAAGTTTGGAGTAAATGGCGAATGTTTTATGAACCCTTAATAAATACAAAGGAAAGATCGAATGTTTTCATGTTGTGAATCGCGCAATATCACTCCCTGGATTTAGATTGAAAACCGAATGGAAAGGTCAGTGTGTTTATATCAGTCACTCACGCCACTCGATCACTACACAATGCAAGCGACGCGCGGATGCAAACGCATTCATGATTCAAATGGTCGGACCATCACCACCGTTTTTAAAAGGTAGTCTTGTTTCAGCATGTCCTACGTGCACAAATAATTGTCTCAATGCTTGTCTTTGCGTTTCTCATTCGTGCTTTTCCCCCAAAAGAGGGTTATTTACTAATGGGAATAAGAATGCTTTTGGCTGCACATGAATGCACTGACCCTAGACTGGCGTTCTTTTCTCCCTCCTCAAGACGAGAAACATGACAGCACGAAGCTCTTCATAAAAAGTCTCTGGCTAAACTTCTAACATGTAGCCTACATCATGTTATGTAGTTTCATTTGGGTGGAATTAGGAACACTAGGCATGGATTTACAAAGTAATCTGTACGACGTATTTTTTGTGAAATAGCCAGACGCACCCTGTTCCATACGCTTGCCAGCTCCTCCTTCCACAGCTGTCGCTCTCGCAGGTAGGCAGCCTACCGTCAAAAGCAAAACGGATAGGCGACCACAACCATAGGCCACGTACCACGTTACGGATATAAATAAGATGTTAAAAATAAGATAATGGAGGGGGTTTACAATGTTTAAAAATCTGTAAGAAGTTGTTGGAAGGAGTTGAGTTTAAAACCCTTAGGCCTAGGCTATACAAGTCACTCAATGTCCTAGGCATTCCTATAGGGTCTTCAGAATTGTCAAATTTTGCCTATGGTTAAAAAAAAACAAAAAAAACACAACTGACAGGGTGAAATGCCATGCTGCCTTTGGTCAAAGTTAGATATGCTCCCTATGAAACGTTCTACTTTCTATAATATTTTCCTTCACTCTTCTCTTTCTTTCCCCTCAAACATTTTGGGCAGTTATGTATGATAATATATTATACAAAGTTTGTTGCAATTATTTTATAGATGTCATAAGTCAGCTTTCCAGACAACACAATGCCATATCAGTTAAGTTACCTAGTAGGCCTACAACCTAATACTAAGCATCTGCCATTACTAACCCCATTTACTCGCATCTATCCGACTGACCACCTCCTTGTCCTCCCTAATTTTTATGACCAAAAGACGCCACTGGTTAGAACATGCAAGTAGGCTAGATGCTGCGCCCACAGGTCTGCGGCTGCCCCCCGCTGAATGGCCAGCGGGCTGCGCTGCGCCACAAACACAGATCAGTTTCATCTACTTTTCCGCATCTTGATAAGGGACGTATGCCGGTTAAATAAGGTTTAGCGTAAAAAAATAGAACTTTTTTCTTACACTCAAGCTACCCAGATGAAATATAAGACCTCCCACGTAAATATAATACCACACTTCCAAAAATTGGCGAAATATAATGCTTTATAAGACCTTAAAAACCAAATATTAAAACTAAGACTTTCTAAGACTTTTTAAGGATCCGCGGAGTCCCTGTATACTGCTCATTGAAACGGTGTTGCCTATTGCCAACTTTGATCTTATCAAAGTTTACTCAGTAATACACCAATATTTTCTAGTATGGCCCAAGTAGTCATTTTTGTCGCTAAAAATTGCCATTTCTGGAAATTCAAAATGTATGAAGTGCAATTTTTCCCGTCATAATGAATACTTAGAATTTGATGTTAGTGGTAAGTATTCATGAAAAAGGTATGTAAATGGGTAGCATGAATTCTGGAAATAAGCAACTTAACATCTTCGTGTACCTTTAACGAAATCCCTGATAAATAGGCAGTGTCATTTACCAGTGACATTATGCTTGTACCTACAAAGTTCCCAACTTTGTTGGTGGGCCACACAAAAATCAGGCCATTACACTTAGCTGCCCATTCCATCCAAAGCATCGATTATTGGTTAAGTATTGCTATAGTTCTTGGGGCCATGTAGAGTTTGGTACCCAAGGGAATTTTAGCCATGGATAAGAATGTATCCGTGTACTATTGGTTAGGGAGGTGGTTTAAAGATGAGGGCAGCAGGTTCGAACACCACCATTCCTCTCACTACACCTCTATTGCTTTAGTGCCCTCAAGTAACGTGCCTAACCCCACATGCCGCCAGGGTCTGTAACCAATAGCCGAACAATTACTTCTGATGCCTTCATTTCACTATGCCTCTAAGTCTTAAGTAACTGAAACCTGTGTAAACGCTGCACATTGATGCAATTTTAACTAAAAAGAGTCTTCACATCCAAGACAATTCTGAGGAAAGGCAGCAGAGATAAGTCATGTGGGATATAGCTGCCAAACATTTGAGACAGTAAGTTTATAAATGCCCAAATAAGTCTGCAAAATGTGTACGTTTTAACATCAACCACATTGCACACAACAATAAATCTTGGTGGCAGTGGTTGCTGGAGAAACACAAACAACCTCCTTTTACATACCAACACAGGTCAGAATTACAACCTGTAGTTGTAAAAGTACCCCTGGAAATTCAATATGAACTCACCAAAAAGCCTCACAGACGGAAACAAGACTGTACAGCTACACAGATTTGGAGGCAGTGGCTGCAGTTAGGCAAGCACCCTCACATCACCAGGCCAAATGAATCTCGATTTTCGGGACTAGGTGGCTGGAGTTGAGTTAGTGTATAAATCATACATCCCATGGTAAAATGTGATGCATAAACCCAAACACCTTCAATATGAGAATCCCTCAAAATACGTTAACAACTCACCCCCATGCAATGTAGGGCTCTGCGATCCTGAGCATGTTGATGGAGGCCTTGTTCAGCTTCACGAACACACCATTGAAGATCTGGCGAAGACGCAGCAGCTGAAGGACCTTGCGCACCTTGGGGCTGACACCGTTGATACTGGGGAGAAGGCAAGCACATTAGCACTGTGCCGATACCAATTTCAATCACATTATCGGATTACATTATGTGGCTTCAGTCAATTTGGCTTAATTTCGGTTTGGTCACCATGGTCGATAAGACGGGGAAAAAAGAGCAACATCATTATGCCACATCAGTCAGCACACAAGACACCAACAGGTTGTAGAAAACAACTTGCCACTGTTCTACAAGAGTCTGGGGACTTACCCTCTGATTCTGATGACAAAGGCCAGTTTGGGCTCAGCTGGAACGTAGAAGTTTCCCACTTTGCGGGCCGTTCTTGCCAGCCTGACCTCACGCCTGTACATCTCCTTGTACTCCTTGTGGTAACTTTGGGCCCTCTTGAAGATGAGCTTCCTGGTCACTTTGCGGGCCTAGAAAATAAACATGAACAGATTAAACACTAGATGCATGAAAGACCATCCAATGATGCATGGAAAACACTTTATTAGTGCGCTTACCTTTGCTTCGGCCACCTTGGCCTGAGCACGCTTAGCCTTGACGACGGCATAACGCTTCCTCTTCTTGAGGAGCGTCTCAGGGACTGACGGAACCTTCTTTTCCCTGAACGAGAAAAACAAACACGTATTGCGATGAGGTACAGTCAACGACCTCGACACATTTTTAACTCAACTGCACGGTCGAAAAGGGCTAGCAGGCCGGCTTGAAGTCCTCTCCAAGTTGGGTTCGTTAAGGCTAAACACAGCAATTCACTGTACTTTCCGGCTAGCACATCTCAGCACACCCACCTCATAATGCTACAATGCATCAAACACAGCTCTGTAGAGGGTAGTCTAAATCATAGCATTAGAAAAGTTATATCCATGCTGTCCATTCTATAAGTACAAGGTCTCGCGGGTTCCCACATCTTGCCAACTGAACTACTAGCCAAGCTAATGATGATGTCAACTGATGGTCCGTCATGGCGTTCAACAACTGGCTTTTCAGTACTTTCGTATATCTACAAATACGACACCACAAAACATTTACTGCGTTAATTTGAATTGAAAAGCAGCACATACTAAATTGTTGACATAGCCCTGACTGACGTGCAACCCAGAAATAACTTAGCATAGCCACACGTTCTGGTAGGCTATCTAGAATGAATAACATCAACATGTAGCGGACGTTTTTTCCACATCAATATTAGAACCGTCCACATGCCGGACTTATTTTCTTTCAGATGCCACGTTTGTAACAACCATAATATGCGTACTTTTTAAAGATTGAACAAGATTCTTTCGCAAGACAAGGCACTTACGTTTCGTCGGCCATTGTCCCAGAAATAAAAGAGGCCAATGCGCATGCGCTGTTCGTATTTAAAATACCAGTACATCCGGGGTCTGTCCAAATGGTCACATGGTTGTCAGTAGCCTCAAAGAGTAGCAGAGGGACTGGATTTTTATTTCATTTCAGGGTCCAAGGTTATTGAAAAATACATGTTGTGTGGAATTGTATGCTGACTGAGGACCAGATATCTTTCGATGACCACCTTTACTTACATTATTTATTTACAATACACTTAGCTGACCATTCTGTCCAAGGCAAGGCAAGGCAAGGCAAGTTTATTTGTATAGCGCATTTCATACACAGGTGCAGCTCAATGTGCTTCACAAAACTAACAAATGCAAAAAGAAAGGAAACAGGGAAGAAAGAAGGAAATACAATTAGAGTCAAAGAACATTTAAAACATTAAGATAAAACATAATTTAAAAATAATAATAATAATATTACAGCTGAAACATATCCAGTAGATATGTGGGTCCCATTCCATTTAATGATTTAAACACAAGTAGTATTGACTTAAAATCAATTCTGTAGCTTACTGGGAGCCAATGCAGCGATCTTAAAATTGGAGTAATGTGGTTGAACTTCCTTGTTGTCCAAGGTGAGTCGACTAACAAGCTAACATTTTTCACATGACAAAAAAGTGACCAATAGGCCTACCCTAATACAGGGTATTGATGACTTTAAAAAATAAAATAAAAACTCATGTGAAAAATGTCACGTGTTTATGATTATCTTGCAATGTGTTTTATGTATACTATAAAATATTATGTGTAAACTTGACACCTAAATTTCCCCATTGACAGTAACTCAACTCCAGCCAACATGTCTCTGGGTGCATATGCACATGATTTATTTATATGATATTTGATTTAGATTAGATTAAACAATTATTCCTCCTAATTCACAGTAAAACAATTCAGTTTAGCACCTCAGCAGAAATGCAAAATGCAGAGGTGTGCTGTGGTGCACAGACTGTGCAAAGGTCACAGAAGGCCTTATATTGCCTATGGTGGGTGCTTCCATGATACAGGACTCTTTCTTGAGAATTCTTTCTTGACTTAAGTAATCACTAAGAGTTACTGAAGATAAAGCAGCATATTAAGGACTGTAAAGAATTTCTATTCCTCAAACTTATACGTCAATGGTCTGGCCTATTCGATTGGAGGCCCCAGGGCCAAACCCGGCCCTTTATGGTTTCTGGCCCGCCACGAGGTCTGAAGAACAATATGAAAACATAGGCGCACTATCTACATATTCGGCCCTTTTCACTGTGAGGAATTTGATAAACTGGCCCTTGGTGAGGTGACTGTTAATTGAACCCCATTCTATTAAGTTTTATTATCCAGCCACATACACCAAACAGAGGACAAGTGAATTGGTAAACTCTAAGTTGAGTGGAACTGTTGAATAGTTTGTCCTGTCCAGTCCTGTCCTGCCTATTGTCATGTCATGTATGTTATATCTAGGTGTGTATTTTATGTGTTAAATCTTTGTTTTTATCATGTCATAGGAAATACAACCTGCCTGATGTGTACCTTACCTGCTGACAAAAAAAATCCCCATTGGGGATAATAAAGTTTCTACCTAACTAACTAACCAACTAACTATTTACCCAGACTGCCCCCACATGAAGTGAAAGCCCACCATATCCCCCAGACTGCAATACAATTTTATTTTTCTCTGACAGTAATTTTCACTTATCAGTGCTATTAATTGTTTGCATCCCATTTGTACAACTGGCTTCAACTGGTGTGACATCATTCCAGCCAAACACTTCGCCCAGGGGCCTACCCACGCGCAGACAGGTTGATGGAATTAAAAGTGTCCCGTTTGAGTGGCATTTTGTCAGGAACTCCTTCAGTTGGAACAAATGACTCGTCTATTCATATCGTCATCAATGCTAGTTCTACATACAGTCTGCAGAACCAAACGGTGAGTGGAGAGCGGCATTATCTTACATGGCCTCTGGGAATTTACCAAGATCCCACTGGATAACCTGACAGCATTTGTATCTATTTAGCATGCGCGGAAGCCATGCAGAAAGGAAGAGCCAGGGCTACCCTACTTAAACGCGTCGGATGTGAACAGAAATACAACTCCAGCCTGCTTTCGCCGTGAATGAACACTTGATTGGTGCTGTATCGAAGGATTTTAGAAACTTTGGCCGCACAACATTGGTTATTTTCCCAGCAGAACAGCTCCACAAACAGGCTCTCCGTATTCTTTGCTCTAGCACGATTAGCAAGAACGAGTGGGTTACCTGGCCTTTGCACAGCTAACTTGTTTACCTGGAGTTCACCTTTAAAATGAATATTGTCGTGGAATTCGTTGTGGTCGTGTTTAAAATAGTCTGGTCGTTTGTGGTAGCCGGCACCAAGTGGTTTGTCCGAATGAGAGAAAAGAGTGTTGTAGGACAGGTATGCCTGATAACTGGAGCTGGAAGCGGACTTGGGAGACTTTTTGCCAAGGAGTTTGCACGGCGTGGTGCTACACTTGTGTTGTGGGATATCAACCGAGAAGGCAACGAAGAAACTGCAGAATTGGTCCGTGACATCCACCGCGAAATATCATCCAAATCGGGTAATATTCTGGTGTTGTATTTACCTGATGGATTAAATTTTATGTTGATCATAGTCTACGTCAACTGGGCTACATTGGCTTCATCTTGTTCAGTAAATATAGCAGCTTAGCGTAGGCCTGTTCGAACGAAACAAGATGTTCTAAGGATGTATTTTGTGTCTTTCTGTGTTTTTAGAGGTAATTGGAGGAATCCAGGATGTTCCCAGCAAAGCCCAAGTCTACACATTTGTGTGTGATGTTAGTAAACGCGAGAGCGTCTACCGCACAGCGGAGAAGGTCCGAGCCGAAGTGGGGAATATCGATTTCTTGATCAACAATGCAGGAGTGGTTTCAGGGCATCATCTCCTGGAGTGTCCGGACGAACTGATCGAGAGGACCATGAAGGTCAACTGCCATGCACACTTTTGGGTAGGTACTGGCCTACCGACAAAATCTTACACTTGCCACATGTCAGTGTTGACGCCGGATGTTGACACTTTGAACTGTGCGCATACACAACTACAATAATTTGACGGAGACTGACTGACTCATGTTTGGTACTCATTCTTTTTTGTATTGTTCTGCTTCATTCCACAGACCACCAAGGCTTTCCTCCCCAAGATGCTGGAGCAGAATCGTGGGCATATAGTGACCATTGCAAGCTCCTTGGGACTGTTCACTACAGCAGGTGTAGAGGTGAGTTTTGCTATCATTTTTCAGCACTTAACGGCATAGCAATAGTGGCATTATTATTATTATTATTATTATTATTATTTTTTATTATTATTATTATTATTAAGTAATTATACTTACTTTTACTCCTGTTGTTTTCCAAAGGATTACTGTGCCAGCAAATTTGGTGCAATCGGCTTCCACGAGTCCCTCAGTCATGAACTGAGAGCGTCCGACAAAGATGGAATAAAGATGACTCTTGTTTGCCCATTTCTTGTGGACACTGGGATGTTTAAAGGATGCAAAATTAGGTGAGATAGTGTTCACAACTTATTTTAGAGAAGGATCAACACAAAGATCCTTTTTCTAGTCCCTGCCCAGTGCTCTTGCAGTGTCTGGTTTTTTATTATTATTATCCTGACAACGTCTTTGCGGGGAAGTGCCTTTTTTGAAAGTTAAACTGAAATTTTCCTTTTTTGTTAACAGGAAAGAAATGGCCCCATTCTTCCCCCCTCTGAAGCCTGAATACTGCGTGACTCAAGCTATGCAGGCCATCCTCACAAATCAAGAAATGGTTTGCACACCACGAGCCATGTATGTGGTCACCTTCATGAAAACGTAAGTATCTATCTACAAAACAACCTTACCTTTGTTGCCTAAATGTTCATAGAGAGTTTGATTGCTTGATGGGCTGGATTGATGCCTTTTCTAACCACTTGGTTCCTTTCTGTTTTGCAGGATTCTTCCGTTTGAGGCTATTGTTTGCATGTACAGGTTTATTGGAGCAGACAAATGCATGTACCCATTCCTGGCTCATTGCAAAGAGTCCATGAACAACAATGAAACCAAGATCAGTAGCTAATCTTTGAATACCTCAAACAAACAATGTTTAACAAAAGTGTGTTACCAGTGCTGTTGCATTGGGTCTGATTTAAAAGGTTTCAGTTGGAACTGTGGTGGCTACATCAGTGATGTAAATTAAGCTTGATCGGAAACGTTAAAAGGATGTAATTTCTATTATGTTAGTGTTTACATTTAATGGTGTAATCCAAACCTGCAGTATGTTACTGTGTGAATGTTCATTTTTTTGTATCCAATATGAATTTACTCAACATCCCAATGTTATGACGGTCACCCTTGTAATGGTATGAATACCCTACCCCCTTTCTCATGGGGGAAATAGTCATGCTATGACAGATGCCAAAACAAGTTATGCTGTTGATTTGAGTGTTCAGTGAATGATGAGTGAGCGGTTTATACTTATGACGGTGCCTTAAATAATTTATGTATTTTTGTAAATCTATATGAATTGTTGTAATAAAGAATATATTTAAGAGAAGTACCGTATGCCTGCCTTTCTTTTGCATATAGTGTCTAAAATGAGTTGCATACATCGAGCAATCAAATGTTTGTTTGAACAGATTCAAGAAGCTTTAAATACATTTTTCACATGAAATTAAGAGGTTCTTCCCCAGGCGAAAAGGTGAACATAGTGGAGAAGTGGAAGACCAAGCAATATAAAACAGGTGGCAGAGCCTGAACAGCGGAGTGAAGAGCAGCAACTCAAACCAAGATATGACCACAAGGTCGGCAAACACAATAGGTCTAAATATAGGGAAAAATATGGCTATGGGGCATCCCTTACACAGAGCACAGTGAAGTAATATGTCTTGACGTGTATGTATGAAAGTTATGAAGGCACCATGCCAACGGATTTGAATAGTTGGATTATAAATCCATGTACCATATCTAACATTCAGGAAGCCAATAATGCGACTTCAGCATGCGACTGCTTTGGCCATGCTCAGTGTTGGGCTCTCAGGCCCAGGCCCACAGAGCCTTTACATGAAAGACCGCTTTTAAATCCAAAGTGAATCTCATCCAACATTCTTAAAACGACTAAGGTGTTCTGTGAGTTTGAAATGAACAGACTACGTACTGCGCTATTGTGTTAATCAAAATTATTTTCATCACAGTATGTAGGAATTAAATAGCAACCAAGTTATGTCACTGTGTATTATTTCAAAGGCAAGTTGCCTGCGACATCTGACCCTTTAGTTAATGTTTGAAACCCAGGCTATGTCTCAAATCACACACTTGTGTCAGTGCACTGTGTCACTGTGCACTGACTGTCACTATGCACTGAGGTCTTTAGTGCATAGGGTCGTGGAAAAACTTGAGCACTACGCACTGTGCCCTCGCTGGAAGTGACGGCTGATCATGGCATTACCTCACCAAAATATCAGTTTGCTACTGTGTACAATGCACAGCGTCTGGTGCTTGACCCCCCAAAAGGACAACAATCACACATACAATACTTTGGTTGGCATGAAAAGATTGGTGCACCTTCAACATTACTTACAGAATTAGGAGACTGTTGACCAAACTCTTCTACTGAACTGAATGCCACATTGAAATTTCAGTTCCGCCATTGTTAGGGGATCATCCTGGCACTTTCAGTGCACTGGCTCAACTGAAATTTTCAGCGTGAGCGCCCTAGGCACTGAAAAACAGTGCCCGAAGTGCACAAGTGCGGCATTTGAGACACAGCCCCAGTGTGGCCCTTGTGCCAAATAATTACCTACCCTAAAAGTGCAAAATATACAATCTTAACATAATTGTATTGATGATGATTGTGTCATTTGAAAGAAAATTAGTCACTCACAAAAGGGCAGTCATGGGTAAGAGGTTAGGGCGTCAGACTTGTAGCCCAAAGGTTGCCAGTTTGACCACGTGGGTGGGGGGAGTAATTAACCAGTGCTCTCCCCCATCCTCCTCCATGTGACTGAGATACCCTGAGCATGGTACCGTTCGGGCGCCATTGAGGGCTGCCCCCTTGCACGGGTGAGGCAAAAATGCAATTTCATTGTGTGCAGTGTTCTCTTGTGTGCTGTGAAGTGATGTGTCACACTGACAATAATGGGAGTTGGAGTTTCCCAATGGGCTCGGGAAAACTGTATTAACAAAAAACAAGCAAACAAAAACAAAAAAGCAGACAGACTTAAGGTTTAGCGAGACACCACCATCAACTGAATTCTACAAAATACCCTTTACCGGCAGGGCAGTTATCCACATGGTCACGTGTTGTTCCGTCAGAGAAACATGTCAGTTCATTTAATCTTGATTCAGGCCCAAGTTCACAGATAATGGTGCAGGACTCAAAGATACAGCATACCCTTGTCAGTAATCTGATCGATAACCCTCACTTACCACCCTTTCCCCTCCTCTCTCTCTATCTCTCTCTCTCTCTCTCTCTCTCTCTCTCTCTCTCTCTCTCTCTCTCTCTCTCTTTCTCTGTACTGGACAACGATAGCCACCCCATGCACCCAATATTTTGGCAACCAGAGGAGCCTGTTAAGGACAGACAGGTTATGACGGTTATTTGTCTCCAGGGCCATCCAACTGGACAACACCACACAGAAGAATATACAGACAGAGATCATAATTGGTGAATGGAAAGCTTAAACCAACCCCCTTGCACCTGTACACTTACAGCCACGGCAAAAAATTGAGAGACCACTTCGAAATGTTCAGCTTTTCTGATTTTGCTATGGATAGGTATGTGTTTGAGTAAACACATTTCATTCTATAAACTACCGACAACATTTCCTCCGAATTTCAAAAGAAAATCATGTCAAAAAAAAAAAAAAAATCAAGTCATTTAGATCATTTATTTGCAGAAAATCTCAAAATGGTCAAAATAACACATAAGATGCAATGTTTCCAAGAAAGAAGAAAACAAGATGATATTAACTTTAAAACAACATACTAGTAATGTATTGACTTAGGACTAATTCAGAAATCAATATTTGGTGGAATAAGCCTGATTTGTAGTCAAAGGTTGATGCGTTTTGGTATGCATTCCATTAGGTCCTAGTCCTTCGCATTGTTCTGACTTTATTCCAGGCCTGGTGCAAGAATTCAAGTTGCTGAGCTTGGGTTGATGGCTTGTGACCATCCAGCTTCCTCTTGATCACATTGCAGAGGTTTTCAAGGGGGTTCGGGCCTGGGGTTTGGGCTGACCATGTCAGGGTATTGATCTGGTGGTCCTCCATCTACAGTTTGATTGGCAAACTGAGTGGCTGGAGCATTGTCCTTCTCTTAAAAAAAAAAACTGTCCTCAGCGTTCAGGGGCGTTGTCAGAACAGAATGAATCATGTTTTGGCCCAAAGTAACTCTGTATGTGATTTCAGAGACGCATCATTTGAGACAATGAATTTGACCGATTTCAGTCTTGCTGAGGCACCCTGTGGTAGGCCTGAGGCAGGCTGTATTTGCACTCCTTTTACCTCTGTGGGGCTGCTGCAGTGTATTCCAGTCATCCCATTTTTTTTTGACTAAGTGTCCTTCAGTGACGAGTGGAGGTGCAAAACGAACAGCAGATACTACCTGGTACTACCTGTTATTTCACACGTGACCTGAAGAAGGCCGACAGGCCGAAACGTTGTCACATTAAAAACTGTTTATTTAACTTGAGAGTGTGCGGCACTTCTCTCCTCCTGCAATTATACGTTTCCTTCAGTGTCATTCTTCAACATGTTGAATGAACATTTATTGGTAATATTCATACTGATTAGGTGGCAGCAATTCTTTTAGAGCCATAAATGATATGAGCATTTTAGCACTAGATACAATCAGAGCAGACCACTGACACTTGGTCAGTTGTTGTGGTGATGACATAAGAAAATATCTATGTCCTATTCTATGCCATTTTTCATAGAATGTTTTATTTATTCATGAATTGTCAACAATCACATAATAAGAAGGTAGGCTATTACACATGCAGTAACATTTAACACAACGTAAAACAGCACAGTATAGGTAGTTATTGCAAATCTCCAGGAAGACTCCATGTCATCATGCACAGGAATTGCCCCTTTTGCATACTAACAATCTGTATTTCAAGTGTCCAATCACGGTGGGAAGGCAGTCCTAGAATAACTCCTACTCCCCCTACCCCATGCCGTATCTCATTCATTCAAATGCAGCGGAAATGCCTTGTGTTTCCATGTTCAGCTTTGCTGGGTCCCACGGTGGAGAGACACTGCGCTGCACGGCCCTCCCTTCTTTTTGCATAATCTGATACGAGTGCCGTAATCGTGGTGGGTGGAAGGCAGAAATCAAATGACTTCTCTCGTGCAGTGGTGCAAGAATGGGAGTCCTCTACCCACAACAGTGACCGAAGCATCATGGAAATACAGCCAAAGAGGTCTCCCATTCACTGAGGGAAACCTACAGGAACAACTTGGGGGTTGCTGTGGAAAAGGGTTCACTGTGTGCATGCAGTGCAGTTGATGGTTGGCATTGGATACTCCTGTTGTAATGCTAACAGGCTGTTCCCAACAGCGTTGATCCGTGAAAGGAACACAGCATGCGGGGGGAAATTAAGCCTGTCTGTCATGAAGCCTAGCTTGTTGCCTGGTTTTTACTCAGACTAGGCTGGGCGGCAGCGGGCTAGCAGTGTTGGGTGTATGATATATTGAGTATATTGAGTATGTACAATGTATTGAGGAGGGGGCCCGTTCAGGTGAGTTTGATGAGGGTCAAATGAAAGTTGTCAAAGGTCCTGGTGACGGCCCTCATTCAGATTGCTGAACATTGCAAGAACACTGCAGTCAATGTTGACTCTGCACAAATGAATCTGACTGTAACACATTTATCTGCTTTTTGATTTGTCTTTGAAAATGGCAAATAAAGAATTGTTGACCACAGGGAAAGAATACCAGGGTTACGAAGGTGCTTCATTGGTAATAGGTGAATCCTGAGCATACGTCACTCTTCGACATGCCCCTGTGTGCATGGAATTCAGAGGGCTTTCCTCTTCATTGCTCCGTGCACTGTTATTGGAGTACAGATTGGATCACCACGCTACATCTGTGGAAAAGGTGCCACCACTTCCGATGGCCTGCCGCTTCCTGGAGCAGCTGCTTGCCTTGGGGGCTCCCACTCATTCACAGGAAAGAGAAGCACGTGCAGGCCAGCCAGGAGTGTGCACAGAATCGTAAAACATAGCACAGTGCTTTCATGATTGGATAATAAGATGATGGGGGGAAAATAATGTTTAAGTGAACGTGCATTTTACTGTGTTCATTTTTTTTTTAATTGCAAGTGGCGGAAATGACAGATGAAGTCTTGTGATCAGGGAAGCCGACAGGTGGACAAAGGGGACAGTCATCACAGGCCCAGGGTTAGAGGGGCCCCAGAATTGGGTTCTCGTTACATTGCATGTATTGAGTGGGGGGGGGGGCTTTCAGATGACTTTGTCCTACGCCCAGTCAAAGCTGTCAGCGGCCCTGCTTGCAATTTCACTCATGTGGTAGGCCTACTGTGTTCGATATGACCCGTCCAGACTGGACTAATTGAATGCAACAGTAAACAGCTCAACTACAGACACGAGGAACCAGGTTGTTAGATTTGGTTACTGGCTAAAAGAATCACATTAATAACCAGAATTGTCCTTTACCATGCATGTCAAAGTAGAATCAGAAGTGTAGCCCTATAATATAAGAGATAATCTTACGGTAGGCTACTTCAAAATTAACATGTATAAAATAGAACTCTGTTATGTAGCCTAATAAACAAGGGTCCCCAAGGCAAACCACTGAGAACAGAGTAAATACATGCATAAATCATGCAAACACACAAATAATCACAACATCTGGAGAAATTGTGAACAAATGAATAAATATACTAACAAACACAAATAAATAAATAAGCTAAATAGATATGTTTTGTCTTTCATTTGGAGGTGGACATTTGAGTATGAAGTGGCAAGGCATTCCATATGAGCCAGCAACACTGAAGGAGTGGAAGACTGGATTCAGTGAGGCAGTCAATAGGCATCAGTGGATCAGGGTCTTCAGGCAGGCTATGGGGTTTTGGAAATTGAAGTTTTATAAATACTGAGGGAAAGGCTGTAAGGGCATGAGTGAGTCTAGATATGGTATGACCTATGGCAGGGGTATTCAATTAAATGTCAATGAGGGCCAGTTTTTCAAATTCCTCACAGTAAAGGGGCCGGATTTTCCATATGTATTGTAGCCAACTGTCAATGAAAAAAATATGGGACACTTCATTGAGGTGGGGGTCAGGGGGTCCTTCCCCAGAAAATGTTGCATTTCTTATATGTAATTTCCTGCATTTTAACGTTCAGTGTACGGAATCCATACTTTTTATCTCTAAATTCCGAAAAACAATTCCATATTTCAAGGAGCTTGTGGGGGGCCAGAGCCGGCCGCATCTGGCCCCAGGGTCACCATTTGAATAACACTGACCTATGGGAATGTAAGGGGTGTCACACTTGGGATGGTTAGGCATTGTAAAATGTTTATGAACGTATAGCTAAATTGAAAAGCAACTGAACAAAACGTTTAATGCCTCTGTAACACCGGTGGCTCTATGAAAATAAAAGGCCCACATTAGGCCTGGCCATGTGGCAACATATGAATGAGTCAATGCAGAATTAGCCTACCGGACAAGGGCCTGAATCATCAGGTTCCCTGAAGAGTAGTGTTATACTGCCCCCTACAGTATCATATAGCATACTTTATAGCATCATTTTTAACCTGTTAGATTGGTTTATACCATACCGGAGGCTATTATTATGAGCTTTTGAGGTTTCTTCCTTCACAAAGAAAAAAAAAACACTATAATATGCTTCCTACAGTGTTGAATAAAATAGCTAAACTTTTTTGGATATGTCTGTGTGCTGATGACTTAGACCTGTTATCATCAGATAGGCTAAACGTTTTTCTTCTAAATATTTCTTCTTTTCTTCTCATAAAGGTCCAAAACCATTCAACCTGTCAATCATTGCAAAGGGGCATATTATGAATGGGTTTGATTACCCCTGTGTGACTTGGGGAGGGAGCTAATCACACACAATGTTGTGGTCCACATATACTGCAACAAAAACTGTGTTTACATGACGGCTGTAGGCCTACTCTCAAGAAACAAAGTTATTCATCTTCATTTTCGTTAGAAGTTATGTAAAAAGCTTTTTAATGTATGAGACTCCTATTCGAATCATTTATCTCACTCAGCAATATAAAAACAAGCCTGTAGGGGGCGACTTGAGGGGCGACTCATGCCAAGGCTTGGGCCTTCTCAAAATATTTCTTCAATTAGACATTCTAACAATGGGCTATAAAACGCACTAGCACATAAAAGTAATTAGAGTTAAAGTATGCCTAATTAAAATTAAGTTGGACATTTGAAATGCTTTATGTAGGCTATTCTTTTCTTGGTCTACAATGCTACTGCCCTTCTATGTCTTGATTTACTGTAGGCCTATCCTTTTAATTTAGTCAGACATATGTAGCTCATTTCAGTTCATTGCGCCAGTTATGTTTTACATTTACTTGTAGACTTAAAAGTGCAGTGATTTTGTGCTTAAGTAAACTATTAAACTATAAACTATAAATAAAGTATGCCAGTTTAGAAACCCAGCTTGTAACCTCATTGATAAGTAGCCCTATGAATTCACTGGTAAGCTATTTCTCAAGCAGCAAGTTGCAATAAACTATATTCAGTTGTGTAGACTTAAAATAATGTAGGAAGTATGTAATTGATTATTCAGACATTTTTCATGTTTTCAGCTGCCTCCTTTGTTTCAGTTTCAGTCCACTCACATGCTCAGCGGCCTGGTCCCTAAAACATTTGTGGACATGCCCAAGACCTTTCAGTACTTCATCACTGCAGTAGGTCTCAGCCATTGCTCTTTGTGACAAGCACATCTACACACTGTTCCTCTCACACTGAACTGTGAACTCCCTTTGTCATCCCAAGTGGGCACTGCAAAAGATTTACTGATCTTTTGTACGCTTTTGCTTTTTAAAGTGTCGACATGGTTTGAGGCATGTGAGATTATTATTGAATAGGTCTGTAGGAATTTAAAGGAACAAAACCTCTCCAAATTGACCTCATATGTCTCGAGCATTGTCTTCTTTGCTCTTCACCGTTGGGGATAAGAGAATCCCCACTGCTCACAGACCAACTATCCAACACTTTAATGACCTCCAGACTCTCCCCACCACACGTCCCCTTTTTCCACAGAGCACAATCATCTGCAAACAATGATTTGCCTATTTCAGGCCTAACGTTGGCGAATAAATCATTGATCATAATGGCGAACATAAGGGGCTAATGGTGCTATCCGGAGAATTTTTTCAGGATTTTCCGAGGAGGAAGGACGCGGTCCCATGTGAACCTACACCCCGACAATTTCTTTTGGATCAAAGTTCTTCCTTCAATATCCATTGAACCATTGACATTGTGTCATGTGGTTACACAGACCTTGATTAATTTACATACCACGTACACTTAGATATATGCTCTCATTGTTCACAATGAGCCAGATTTTTTTTACATTGACACACCTGGCCCTACAGACGTGTGAAAAGCAACAACTACATCTTCTCTGGCAACTGGCACAATTCCATCAACACTAAAGGTTGTCATTATTAGACCAACACTGAAAAAGCCTGGACTGGATGGTGATTACCTCGACAATTAAAGGTGCACTATGTAATATTTATTTCCAAACTTCATGCTGCCCATTCCCAAATTTTACCTTTTTCATGAATACTTACCACCACCATCAAATTCTAAGGCTGTGTCTCAAATGCCACACTTGTGCACTTCAGGCACTGTTTTTCAGTGCCTAGGGCGCTCACGCTGAAAATTTCAGTTGAGCCAGTGCACTGAAAGTGCCAGGATGATCCCCTAACAATGGCGGAAAATGCAGTGCTTGAATGATGGACACTGCACGCACTAAACGGCGGCCATGTTGACAATGACACGGAGGAAATGTGGCATTCAGTTCAGTAGAATAGTTTGGTCAACAGTCTCCTAATTCTGTAAGTAATGCTGATGGGACACCAACCTTTTCATGCCAACCAATGTATTGCATGTGTGATTGTTGTCCTTTGGGGTGAAATACATGGAAATATAAGCCCCAGACGCTGTGGATTGTTAACAGTAGCCAACTCATATTTTGGCGAGCTAATGCCATGCTCAGCCGTCACTTCCAGCGAGGGCACAGTGCATAGTGCTTACATTTTTTCACAACACTATGCACTAAAGACCTCAGTGCACTGTGTGCACTGTGCACTGACTGTCAGTGCACTGACAAAAGTGCGCCATTTGAGACATAGCCTAAAGTATTCATTATGACTGGGAAAATGACATACGTACATGAAAAGGGAGATCTTCTCAATGTCCGGCAATTTTGAATACCGGTATTCTGAAATAGACATTTTTAGCCGCAAAACGTACAGTTTTTGGTCATACAGTACTAGTAAATATTAATTTATTATGTAGTCAATATTCATGAAAAGAGCAAATCTGGCAATAGGCAGGATAGTTTCAATGAGCAGCATAATTGCAATACCTTCTCTGGCCACCATCATACACAGTGCACCTTTAGTGAAAGCCCAAATTGGAAACTCCCATTGTCACTGTCATACAGCACTCCACAGCACACAGTGCTCACTGCACACAATGAAATTGCATTTATGCCTCACCCATGCAACGGGGCAGTCCCCAATGGCACCCCAAGGGAGCAGTGCTGTGGGACATCACCATACTCGGTGTACCTCAATCATGGAGGAGGATGGAGAGCACTACTCCCCCACCAAACTGGCAGGTCGGGAGTCGAACTGGCAACCTTTGGGATACAAGTCTCACTCCCTAACCGCTACTCACACACAATAATGTCGCTCTATGCTTCACCTCAAACAATAACATCTCTTTAGTCTACCACTTATGAAAAAGCACTCAAACAACAACTACCACGGCAGAGGGATTAATGTTTTCAGCATGCAAACACTTCATATTTAGTAGGTCTGCTGAAACAACAGGTGGAAAGGAGAAGCGACTGGAGCGCAGTCTAAAAGCGTCTGTCAATTAAACGCTATGGTGACGTGCATACCCAAATTCCAAACCTATATTTTGAGAATAGATTAACGTGCGATATTATCTTTATCGCGCGACAAGAGTCTCACATTATCGCAGCACGTTAACGCCGATAACGGCCCACCACTATTATAATTACATTTGATGATGTTTTGTTTGCTCCCCATATACTTGCATTGCTACTCTTAATTTGGCAGTACTGTTAAAAAAGGCAATGCAAACACATAGACGAAAATGATATGCACATTCATGAATAATACTTGGAAATACTGCAAATATGTGAAAATAAAAAAGGGTGGACTGTTCCTTTAAATTGTTTGAGAGCCATCAGACAGAACCTTTTTTTGCCCAGATCCAGAACCACTGATCTCATTTCTACATCACGACATGGAGTTTCACAAGGATCAGTACTGGGGTCACTCCTATTATCTAGCTCCTTCCCCTTGGTAACATCCTTAGACATCATGGAATCCAGTTTTCTCTGATGACACCCAGTTTCTCTCCAATACCACCCTCCCACCAAAAGCGCTTACTACCTTTCTTCATGACATACCCCTTACGAAAATCGACCATGGTTTTACTGTAGTGACCATGGTTTTACTATAGTAACCATGGTTTCTCTAAGTAGGCCAACTCTGAACCAACCATAGTATTACTATGGCTTATTCATGTTGTTTTCGGGTAACCATGAAAATCATCGTTTCTGACTAACCATGGATCATGGTTATTCATGGTTTTCATGTTTTTTTCAGCATGGTTTGTGTCTATGGTTTAACCATAGTCACAAACCATGCTCAAAAAACATGGTTAAATGTGGATTTCATGCTCACCCAAAAAACATGAAAACTTTTTCACAGCGGTGGTGTAATTGTTCAGTTGGTCTGAAGATCACAGAGTTGCAGGTTCAAATCCCACCCTTACCTCTCCCTACACCTCCATCCATGACTGATGTGCCCTTGAGCATTGCACCTACCCCACATTGCTCCAAGGACTGTCGCCAATATGCGTGTTGGATAAGAAAAGTGGCAGCTAAGTGAAATTTAATTAACAATTATAAACCGTGGTAAAACCATGGTGAGTTTTCAGAGTAAAACCATGATTAATTTTATAGTTAAACCATTATGAAACCAAAAACCGTGCCGAACCATGCTTTAAAAAAAATCCATGCAATCATGGTTTCCCATGCCGATTTTTGTAAGGGACATGCACATGCATGGATGACAAGGGACTACCCAACAGTATATGGAACAGCAATAACACAGAGCTTTTACTTTTTGGGACCCCAGCAACACTTACGAAAAGCATTATCAAAGTCCTCCCAGCATATTACACCTACTGTATGCTGTGTCAATTACACTGGCTTTCTCTAATTCAAAAGATTCACTGTAGCCTCTTAGTGCAGATGGGGTCGCCGGCGGGCCTATGCACTATTTGTCGAAAATACTCAACTACATCATAACAACATTGCTAGGACAGTACAGAGAGCCTTAACAGATTATGACATAGCCGTTACAATTTTGGTGACAGTAAGGTTATAACATATCTCTGCGCTAAGGGGTTAAAGGAGTTGAAATTAATTTGTTAAACACACCACAGTCAAGATTCCAATCCTGTTGACAGTGATGTCACGGTTATTCATGTGTTTCTTTTAGCACAAGGCTTACTATTTTCAGCAAAACACAAGGCTATTGTTTTTTAGCTAATTATTATTATATCCCCGAAACGCAGAGTGTCTGGCATGTAATGGTTTTGCGTGCGCCGGTGCCACTGCATCCGCCACGTTCACCATGTCCACCGCGTCCGCCGCATCCATCAGGTTAATTGACTTACTTTTGAATGGATGGATGGATTTGTCCCAGATTCGGTGTGTTAATGCTCTAGGGTAGGTTCATGAACTGATTAGATTTTGGAGTCCAGCACTTTCAAGATGGCTGAATTCAAGATGGCAGAATATTTGTTTTTCCCATAACTTCTCACCGGGTGGATGGATTTGCCCCCGAATATTTTTAGCTTTGTTTTCACAATAGTTGTTTGGTTGTAGCCTATGCATGATACTGATCTATTTTCTATTTAATATACAAGTTCATAAATGTGGACAGGAGTGGTGGGAATGATGGGGGACTGGAAGCATAGCGTTTCAGAAAGGAGACGACTGCATAGGCCTTGTTTATCTTTTGTTATATAGCCTACTCATCTGCCTCCTATTCTGTTGGCAGCACCTCACCTTCCCAGTAGAAGACCAGGCAAAGGCTTCATGAAAATGTGATGCTTTTCTTCCACAACGGTTGCAATGGGCAAAATCAAGTCTTCTATTTTGGAGGAGGTGGTGTCAACAAGGTCTGTTGCACATGTGACAGAAAAAATGCCTTTTACAAACCTGTGATGTCAAGTTGTTCTCGCCTCTGCGTCACAGTTTTATTTTGAGCGAAATGCGTCACTAGAGGTCACTGTGAACTGCTGCAAAGTAATATGTCCCTTTGAAGGCGGTCTGAAAAGCCTGGTGCCATTCATTATTTTATCAGCTAAATATATCTTGTAAGTACCAATACCCTCACCGCACATTGGTATATAGAGATAGGCTACATAACTGACAATAATGCAGATTTTCGGCATGCCTTATATAGGCTGTTCTAAATAGGCTATTAACAACATGTGCCATCTACCAGCAAATGTGTCACAAATTTGCGAGGGTGCTCCCCTGTCTTATGTTCTGCAAAAATTGTGCATTCACACAAATGTTTGTTTGGGTTTTAAGGTAGACAAGTTGTTAAAAACTGAAGGGACAGGGAGATCATCTCACACCCCAACCCCTCCCACCCTCAAGCCCACCTCCCATCCCTTCTATCGGGTCCCTCAGCGTCATTATTTTTTTTTAAAGATTTTTTGGGGGCTTTTACACCTTTATTACTCAGATAGGACAGTGAGACAGAGAGGAAATGAGTAGGGAGATAGAGACCGGGGAGAATCGGGAAATGTCCTCGGATCGGGAATCGAACCCGGGTCGCCCGTGTACTGTAGTAGTGTAGTGCCCTACTGTTTGAGCCCCGACAGGGCCCCTCATGGGCTCATTTTTCTGGCACCCACACAAGGTCCCTAAGGACACGGTGCCGTAGTCGGGGACTGAGGAGGGCCCACAGGGGCACCATCTGTCTCAGACCAGTCTGCCTGAACTACGATCAGATCCGCACAGGTCGTCGAGCAGCAATACCTCTCCCGAGCCCCTGAACCACCTGGCTGCCCTCCAACATATTTGAGCAAAACAAAAAAAAGAAGAAAGACATGCGGCATTTAGTTGCATACATATAAATGTATCTATATGTGGACACACTGTGTGTGTATCTGTGTGCGCACGTGTGTGTGTGTGTGTGTGTGTGTGTGTGTGTGTGTGTGTGTGTGTGTGTGTGTGTGTGTGTGTGTGTGTGTGTGTGTGTGTGTGTGTGTGTGTGTGTGTGTGCGCGTGTGTGCGTGTGTGTGTGCATGTGCGTGTGTGTGTGCGTGTGTGTGTGCGTATGTGTGTGTATGAAAGCAGCCTGTTGTAATTATACATCATTTCCTCAAGGTGATAATGAGCTGTGATGCCCCCTCAAATATTTTTAACAGATTATTTGGAGACTGCGGCTTCACTTTTTGGGGAGATCAGTTAGATAATGTGACTGAAAAGGATTTTATTTGGTCTGGAGGGAGACGTTACGACTGATTAGATTATGGGTAGATTCCCAATTCAGCTTAATTGGAGTTCGCTAGGCCCTTCCTTTTGGCAAGGTATGAATAGGATACTTGGCGAGACGTTCGCTTTATGTTATAAATTCCTGGGAAAATCATCAGAGGCTGTTCATAAAGACAGGCAGCCATTCAGTTGACAGCAGCAGGCCCACCCTCATGCTGCCTTCTTGTTGAGGAGTCCTGAGACTTGTGGTTAAACACAGCTCACTCTCGCTGCCTAAGCTGCCACGTTATTTCGCCATATTGTATAGCACTGGTCTGGGTTGTGGTTTAAAAAAAGATGGAGAGAGAGAGAGAGAGAGAGAGAGAGAGAGAGAGAGAGAGAGAGAGAGAGAGAAGAAGAGAGAAAGGGGGGGAGACAGAGAGAGAGAGAGAAAGAGAGAGACAGAGACAGAGAGAAACACAGACAGACAGACAAAGACAGAAAGAAAAAAAAAGAGGGAGAGAGAATGTTCACATATTATGCACAGGCCAGTACCCAATAATTTCCACAAGTGCCCCACTACCAGTGATATATCCTGCACAGTAAACATTATCGGAGCAAAAACCAGTGTAGCAAATTCCTTAACCGAAATGTCATGAACCGTGGGGGTGGTGTCACGTTATGCTGAATGGTGGTGTGCTGGTTTGTGTTGCTCACTCCCAGGGCTGTTGTTTCCTGCAACACCCAGCGCCTCCTCTCCGCACACCGCCCATGCCTTCGTTTGAGGCTATTTAATCTGATGGATCACTGTTTGTCAAAACAAAATCTCATTAAGTGCCATCAGTGTGGTGGCCGCTCGGCCTCTCCGTATATTTTGAATGACAGCTTTGTGTGAGCCGATTAAGTATGTCTGTGTTATGCCATGGTCAGACCAGAGCCTCTGGAGAGTCGTGGTGTATGCAGGCAGCCCATGCAGCGCTTGAAGTGGGAGATTGTGAGAGCGAGCGCAGGGCACTCTTTGGTCTGGGGTGAGAGAGGAAGCACGGACTTGTGGCTCTGAATTGCCCCTCGCTGAGGTCATCCCTGCTTATTATTACCCCGGCTTTTGGTAAACAGAGAATCATTCTTAAACAGCATTTTTTTTTCCAATGGTTTGGAAAGACGGACCGAGACCTTTTCCCACAGTCTTTGAGCTCTTGATGGATCTCTGAAAATGGATATGGTTTTGGGAGTGGAGGAGGCGGCGGGGTGGGGGCTGTTTACTTTTAATACATGCATTTTTTCAGCAGTCTCATGTCACGACTTCATTTTAAAACCATTATTGTTTTCCTTTGAGGGTTCTGCTGCAAGCTCGGCCAACTGTGTAAGGTGCAACCTTATATGGTAAATGGGCTAACCATGGCGCAGGGATGAAAGGACAGGGCCCCAGTGATCGATATACATACACAAACAAATGAGCATTCTTAATGAAGCGCCACTGACATGTGACAACGCACACGGTGACATGGTTGGGCACCAACAAGTCTTTCCTTCATTCCGGGCAACATTCTGGAACTTGAAGGCATGTCTGTTGGCTATATTTAATCATTTAATTGCTGCAGAATTCCAAAATCGCATCTTATCTGAAGGGAAACATAAAGGTCACTATAAGTGCTACAAGTACCGAATTTGTAATGCATTGCACCATTTCCACTGTGTGCCTTATATAGGCCATTATTAGCTTGATTGGATCCTGTTTTCATTGGTCATTTGAGGCTTGTGTAGCTGCCCAGATGTCAGCATCTTTATGAATGGAAAACACGATCATGAAACATAACACTAATGTGAAAACATAAGGTTTTACTGAATGACAATGTTTTGCTCACAATTATCACAGAACAATTCAATTTTTTCCCGCCTTCTTTGACCTACTTCAATATCATTCATTCGTTCGAGGGCCAGTCGTCCATTTTGTCATATCCCTAACTTTGTGTGTGCGTGCGTGTGTGCGTGTGTGTGTGTGTGTGTGTGTGTGTGTGTGTGTGTGTGTGTGTGTGTGTGTGTGTGTGTGTGTGTGTGTGTGTGTGTGTGTGTGTGTGTGTGTGTGTGTGTGTGTGTGTGTGTGTGTGTAGCTGTACTCATTAGAAAGTGCATTACATTTGCCGTCCTGTCTGGTAAAAACAATGACGACTGTAACTGGGTCAAAGGTCAGACACAGGCCCAATTGTGGTGGCACGCCAACCAAGAGAATATACACACTGAAAAAAAGAAGAGGACTGGCACATGCAAAATATGCTTTTGTCCATTGTTATTGGCTGAAAAAATATGGAGCAAGATGTTTTGTGGGGCAAATCAGCATCTCATGCCATAATACCCAGGCAGCCAATCAGGACTCCAAATTAGTTTCACTCCCTTTTTTATCCGCTGCGGCTGAGGCCCACACAGACAATGCTGGACTGCTCCTTCACACCCTACTTTTCTATTCTCATCTCATCTCATCTCACCTCACCTCCTGCAACCCCCCCCCGCCCCCCACCACCCCAGAGGCCACCCTACTATGACTGACACTGACTGAAAACCACTGTCACTGAAAAGACTCTGAAAGGATTTCAACATTCAACCACAAGACCTTTTGTCAGTTTGAATCCGAAGTCTTTGTTCCTTTGAAAAAAAAGTTACTTTTGTGTCTTTTGGCAGACGTCCCTCAATGTGTAATATAAACGTGATGGTTTGTGCTTCAAAAGCAGTGCCAGAACAGGAACTCCATAGCTACAGGTTCTTACTGTAAAGTAGTCCTGGTGGTGTTCCCTGGAGTTGATCGCATTGCAAGCTGACCACATTTCCCTTTTATAACTAGCCAATGCCTAATGGACAATAGTGTCTTAAGTGTATGGCAGTCGGTTGAAAGAGCAAGCTCCAAACTCTCTCTGTGAGTTGAAATATGTATGCTACAGTACAAGTGTGTGTGTGTGTGTGTGTGTGTGTGTGTGTGTGTGTGTGTGTGTGTGTGTGTGTGTGTGTGTGTGTGTGTGTGTGTGTGTGTGTGTGTGTGTGTGTGTGTGTGTGTGTGTGTGTGTGTGTGTGTGTGTGTGTGTGTGCGCGCGCGCGCCTCCATCCTGGCAAGGAGCGGGTCTGGTGCTGGGTTTGCAAGCTGAGCCCGTGCTGAGGAGGGATACACTATTTATCTAAACTGCAAAGTCTCTCAGCATTTGGGTACAGTCATGCTCTAATAATCAAACCTCATCATCTGGCTTCATGCTTAGTTGGTCACATGCTATTCGGACCCAGAACTCTGTGGCTTCTTCATTGTGCCTCTCTATGGCAGTCCGAGCGCTCTTCGCAACCGCTTGGGACGCCATGCGCAGTCGAGTGACTCATCGCTTTGAGACATGAGGATCTGTCCATTGATGGCTTCTCCATAACACTGTCCAATACTTCAACTTTGTTCCCATCCATTTCAAAAATTCAAAGGATGGGAACTGGAAGGCCAAACGCTCAGACATGCCAATGGGCCTCATGGGGCAGCGAAACCACACCTGCAGATTACACTGCCCAAGCAGGATGTATATGACGCCATTTCTTTAAAGTTAAATTTAGGGGAACTTTTTGAGAATATTTTTAGTATATTTATTGTATGTCTAGGTTTTTTATGTATTCTGTATTATTCAATGTATTCTGCATAGAGGAAGAAAAAAAACGTTTTCCCTTCGGAAAAGAAACAAAATGTGATACTGTGATGGGCGTGCAAAACATGAGAGATGTATGCAGTGGTTTTGATTCATATCCCCCCTCTGTACGGCTTGCATTATGCATGGCGGTGTATGTTCAGCTCCCACACACGTAGTGCCTCTCACCTTTCATTGCACCCTAGAGCAGAATTTGTCAACTGCACAACCCCCCCCCCTCTCTTTTTCTCTCTCTTTCTCTCTCTCTCTCTCTCTCTCTCTCTCTCTCTCTCTCTCTCTCTCTCTCTCTCTCTCTCTCTCTCTCTCTCTCACACACACACACACGCACAAACATATGGCATGCATGGAAACACACACACACACGTGTGCGTACACGTGCACACACACACACACATGCACACGCGCACATGCACACGCGCACACGCACACACACACACACACACACACACACACACACACACACACACACACACACACACACACACACACACACACACACACACACACACACACACACACACACACACACTTGTTCCACAATAGGCTCTGGTTTTCTGCACTTGCTCCTTTGAACATTTCTGGATAACACTTACACACATCAAAAACCTCATCGCCCATCCGTGCTATTTGTTTAGACAGGTAGGGGACGGGATCCAGCATCCGTCCGGTGCTGGCGAGCGGCAGAGTGGGATGATCATCTCTGGGAAGTGGGAGCGGTGACCTTATTAAGCTCGGGACGCCAGTATTCCTTAAAGTGGGATTACTCTCTTCCTGTACCTGTTCCCAAGAACCGTAAAAAACAGATTGCTGGTCCCCGTGCCAATTGCATGGAAAAGAGATAACAACGCACCTGTGTGAGCCACTGGGCTCTCTGTCATCCCCTACCGCACCTTGTCTGCAAGCCCCTGGCTGTCCAACTAAGCCCATATCACAGAGGTGTAAAATCCGCCTTTCATTTGGGACAATAGTTCAGAAAGAAGTTTGGCTCGAGGTGTTACCAGCAGTTTGTTTTTCACTTAACCCATTTTAGCCTGATGACTCGTATGTGTTGTTTACCCTTTGATGCCTGGAGACACATATACGCTGCATTCAGGCTCTTGAGATTTTAGCTTTCATTTTTTATAAAAATATGGGTATGTTATTAGAGCTGAATTAACACATTCTAATGCAAGATGAGGGTCTTGGGATTTAAATGCAACTCATTTGATGTTTTTATGTGCATCAGAGGCTAAGATATTTAGGTTTTTATAGGCTGAGGGCAACTTTCCCAACAAGGGCTTAGGCATTCAGCAGGAGTTTTTTGCAGGTGCTTTAGGCACCAATGGGTTAATGGAGATGCTGACAAACGGTTTTATATAAAAAACAGTGCCCTCACGATTCGATTCGATTACGATTCTGGAGGTAATGATTCAATTTGAATTGATTCAATCCGATTGTATGATGCATTGCAATGCATTACATTTTCTACTGAAAGCAAAGCAAATTTTCGTCAGTCAATAAAAGCAGTTTAATGCTGAAAAACATTTTATTGGCTGTTTTCCGCTTCAGTCTTGGAGTTATGCACTGAAGTGCTCTCATTTATTTAACATTAATTTGCTCCGGGAAGATCCACAGAAGTAATTGAAACTTGAAAAAATATGCCACATCGATTATGGCACCTGCGAAACGATTATTGAATTGTCCTGCCCCGCATTGCAATGCATTGCCGAATCGATTATTGTTGACACCACAAAAAAAACAGGAGGCTGTGTCAAACTCAGCCGTTAACATAAGAGAAGTGAAATATCCGAGTGATGTCTTTCCATTTGCACGGCCTCACATGATGGCAAACTTGGACTTCGTGTTCAGACCAATTAAAACATTCTAGGCATTCCTGTCTATTGAATTGTAATGCTGTTTCCTAAACACAACCATGAAAAGAGACACTGTGTGTGCACACAAGTGTATTGATCAATAACAATTGGTGTATTTTTAGACTGATTAGGAGCCAGGCCAATGTGGGAGGCTGGTACATTCCTGCCTGTGTGTCTGGGCTGGAGGTAACTAGCGCTGCAATCAGTGAATAGCTGAAGAAACGTGCTCAAGCCCGGCACCATCACCCCCCACCCCCAAACACCCCCCCCCCCCACCCCGCCCCAACCACCGTCCACCCTCCCTCCATCATGCGAGGAGGGTGTGGGTTGGGTGGTGGGGGGTCGGGGGGGAGTTGTTAGACCATGGGATGGGATGGGATGGGGTGGTGGTCCGTATGGAATTCCTGCAACATAAATGGGGAGGGGGACTTGGACAGGAATAGATGCTTCAAATGCAAGTTTTAGAAAACATTACATAATGAGAAAGCTCTGGGTTTAAACATGCTGTCAGAGAAGTGACCAATCTTGCGTATAATGGCGGTGGCGTTATGTAATCGCGTCACGACGGCCCAACTCAGTATCCTCTTTGTTGACCAATCAACGACATTTCATATCTTATTTATTTCAAAGTCATTGCCAACAATGCACTCCCTACACTTACGTTGTGCACAAACATCCTTTGATTCCGTTTTCCCTCCAAACCATATTCGGTGTATCTTGACATCTAAACAGTCCTCTCTTTCATGGGTCACCACTTGGAAATGAACAGCAATCATGTTTTTTGGGTAGTGTGTGTGTTTGTGTGTGTGTGGGTTGGGGTGGGTAGTGGGGTTTTCCTCATTAATGAGTGTATCAAATAATGAATGTAGGCAGGACCACTGTGAGAAGCCCTGTGCTTTAGCTGCGGCTCCTGATAAAATGGCTCCTTTTAGCACACAGACATTACATTGCTGCCAGTTCCTCTGAGAAATACACAAAACTGTCCCCCTTTATGTGTAAATGGAGGGGGGGGGGAAATAGTGTAGTATTGTACTTATTCAGTACCATTACCAGGAAACAATGTTTGTAGTGTTTATATTGTTATTTTCTTTGTTTAATCTGGCACATGCACAGAATGGGATAACAATGTTATTGAAATCCACGAGATGGCACAAGACCTCGTTCTCACGTTCCAGCAGAAATCGCGGCGGGATTGAGGGAGTTTGGGACAAATGTACAACACTGTGATGGCTGCAGAGGCCCTGAGGATGTTAAGTCTGATATATTGGAGTGAAAACCACTGTGAATTGCAGGCTTATTATGTCATAAAATGTAACCAGGCTCAAAAAATAACATGGGCCATAAATATCCGGACCGGATAGTATTATTGGGTATTGTGTAGGCAATCTTGTATGGGGTCTTTGTTGTGTCCAAAGGTCAAATGAATATGCCTAAATATTTTCAAAAAGAGGACAATGTGAGGCATTATGCTTTCTCACTCTCATCTTTTCCGACCTTGTTTGTTCAGTGCAGCGGCCGAGGCACACATACATTGAAACCATCAGAGTTACAAAGAGGCGACTCTGACCTCACCCTGGCTTTATTTAGAGGGACGGCAGGCACCAATGAAGCTGCCGGAGTGGATAGTCAGTGAACATGACATGTCTTTCTAAAGACTTAATCCAGCAACATTACGCAATCAGCAGGCATGTACAGACTGGTTTTGATTTCCCTCATCTGAGAGCGTCATGAGGGTGTTTCTATCAGAAGGAGCAGATGGGTTACGGCGTTCCACCAAGGGCTCCAAGGGTTACGAAAAAACACAAGAAACACCTCCTGTGGAAGTTTACATTCACTCACACCCAGTTTACCTTGGAAAAGTCTTGTGTTATTTTATCTGGCGGAACGGGGGGAAGACGTGTCTGCCCTTTCCTGCCACACCATTTCTTTTTTTTCTTTTTCTTTTTTTTGTGGCTGTGTGGACCTGCTCAAGCAGAGCTCCAGAGGCAATAACCAAGGGCACAGTGCTTATACTGTAACAAATCAGCTGTCATAATGACCACTATTTTCTTATGACTTTATTCCAGATAGCAAAGAAATTATATGTTGTGTATGTGTTGTGGTTAAAACTGGCGATTTATAATCCAGTCTGGGTTTTTTTGTGTGTTTTTTTTTAAAGAAATGAAATGCATGTCTTCCTGTTTTCCTCACATGAAAAATAGAATTTGTTGTTTATTATGTTGTCTTTCTTCAAATATGCAAAAACACACACTCTACCCCCACACCCTCTCAATTACTTTTATGGAGCTGGAAAGTTCAGGCCTATTGCCATCAAGATTTAGAAGCCTTGTCAGTAATCCACTGCACAGGCCGAACCCCAGTTCATGCTCAATTATCCTGCATGTCCAGTAAAATAAATTGAGCCGTTGAGACTGCCAGATAGAGGAAATGTCTGCATTTCCTCTCATAAAGCACAACATTGGCTCATGTCGTCTCTAATATTTACACTTCAAATGAAAAAGAAGTGGTCCTCAGGGAGAGAAAGGGTTTCTGTCCAGCCACACTGCTGCTCCTCTGCTAAAGTATTTTTGAATGATTCTGTTCCATATTTATGAGTTAATAGGACTACGATGACATCAAGTATTACAGTGTGTGCCTGCCACAGGGAAGCCGTTTAGAATGCTCTGCAGAACAGCAGCCACTGTGAGCAGTCATGGGTGACTTAATGCTATTGCAGAAATTCGAAAGATGGTCTTTGTTTCAGGATACATTGGCTTGATCTCCTTTTGTTATTTTGTGACGCTAAATAAAATATGACCTTTCTGGTGACCTTTCCGTTTTGCAAGTTACCTGTAAAAAAATGTTTTAAAACTATAGTTTTATTTATTTATCTTCTCCCCCTTCTTTACGTAATGTTACTAAATGGTTCTTATTTTTACCATTTAAATGTTATTCTTCAGATTCTTTTTCATCTGATGTGATTACTTGTATGCTTTTAATTTTAAATTTTAAATGCATAATAAACTTGCATTGCTTCACAGTTACAGCACAATAGGACAAAAAAGGACAATATAGCAATTAAGTAATTAAGGGAATAAATATCTACAAAACAAAACTGCAGTCTATTTAGATTGTATATATATGTTGCCATTTTATATTGTGTTTCACCAGACTATAACTGAATTATAACTTTGGGTGGGAGAAGATCATAGCACTATTTTAAATGAACTTCATTTGAATTAAATTAAAACATAGGGCAGCACTGCCAATGTCAAACTGGTACACAAGGAGTTTCAGATAATTCACAATTAACACAATAAAAGCCTAATCACTTTATGGATGTCTACATTTTGCAATTGTTTTCAATTATTTCTTTCTGTATTTCATCATTTGCTGTACACCACTATTCCGATGCTATTTGCAGTCTTAGAATGATTCTTACCGCAGAAAGATTCACAACCTGTGTCAAACCTAGGTAGTGAAAACTTGAATGGACATGCGCATATTGACAAATGAATTGTCACGTACAAATTATATTGGCCACAGGTTAATATGGGGGAGAGGTGTAGCTGAAGGAGTGGGGATAGGATTTTGGGGCAAGGCATATGACAAACAATTCTAACTTTTTTCATGTGTTCAAAGGTTGAATTGTCCATAAAACTGTTGATATGTCGACAAAACAATAAAACAAGATCCCACTGATGGATCGAAACGTTGCCATTTGCAAAATTAAATAAAGTTTGTGCTTTTGGAGCTCATGTGGAGCCCAGGGTGCAGAGCACTTCATCACATGTCGACCACTTTTGTCTGGCACCTGGATAATTGTTTTGTGGATATGCGCGGGGTGCGATTTGTTGAAGAACCAGAAGGGGGGATAAGTTTCAGATTTTAGGCATTATCAATGGAGTTACATACTGCAAATATTAAAATCCTGTAGGAAAAGTGGAGGTATCAAAACCAGAAGGGGAGACAATCCCCCCCATCCCCCCCTACAAATCGCACCCTGGATGCGCACCCCAACCTCCAAACAACACCAAGTTAGACATGAATCAGGGGGACTGTATGGGTCATTTCACGTGAAATCAGACGCTTTGGGACCCGACCGATCCGGATTTCAATCATACTTGGTGTGCCTTTTTAGTAGCAAGGTAGCACCCCAGAACTGCATTGGTTTGAATCTGACACTAATATTAAGGGAGAAACAGACTAGGAAAGGTTCACATGTGAGGGTAGGACACTATACATTCAGCCTTGAATATATCAGTCAGTGTTAGTCACAAAAAGATGCCTGTGGTATTGTTTGAAAGCTCTTTTCTGGCTCTACATATTACACAATCAGCTTGGAATACAACAACTCTCAGAATATGAATTATGATAAATTGAAAAATTAAAAAATTGAATATCTAAAAAAACTATTTTAAAATGGCCAGTTCCTTGTCCAAACGTAGCCGGCAATGTCATTAGCAACACCTCAAATGCTGGTGTTCGGTTCTTTATTCATTTCAGAGAGAATTTGACTCACAAATATGGCATCATACAGACCACTTACTAATAATATGGTAATACCATAGTAGCATCACATGACAAAACAAAAACAAAACAAAAATGGTCCGTTTCCATGGTCCCAGGTTTCAGAAACTAAGGCAGATGTCCATTTATACACACCAAATGATGATATGTGAATGTTTGAACATTCCTTCTCTGTGTACCTGTGTCATCTTCCCTTTACCGTACTTTAAAGAGATAATCAATGGCTACACTCTCATTTTGTACTCTACCAGTGCATTTGAAGCAGCAGCTGTGTCTTTTGTAGATAATGTATAAGTACGTCCCGTTGTAGTTATAGGTTCCACTACCAGAAGCACATCCTGATGATCCATGACAAGTCTATCTGGTCTGAAGGGAAAAGTGAAGGATGGAGATGGTCCATGAGGATGCAGGAAGTTCAGTTTCACCTCTCCAGTGCTCAGCATACATTCCTCAACACATGCTAGCCACCAGTTGCCATCATATACAGCTACACCCTTTGATGCTTGAAAATGTAACACATTCCTTTACTGAGCTAGCTGTATATGATGGCAACTGGTGGCTAGCATGTGTTGAGGAATGTATGCCGAGCACTGGAGAGGTGAAACTGAACTTCTTGCATCCTCATGGACCATCTCCATCCTTCACTTTTCCCTTCAGACCAGATAGACTTGTCATGGATCATCAGGATGTGCTTCTGGTAGTGGAACCTATAACTGCAACGGGACGTACTTATACATTATCTACAAAAGACACAGCTGCTGCTTCAAATGCACTGGTAGAGTACAAAATGAGAGTGTAGCCATTGATTATCTCTTTAAAGTACGGTATGGGAAGATGACACAGGTATCATTTGGTGTGTATAAATGGACATCTGCCTTAGTTTCTGAAACCTGGGACCATGGAAACTGACCATTTTTGTTTTGTTTTTGTTTTGTCATGTGATGCTACTATGGTATTACCATATTATTAGTAAGTGGTCTGTATAATGCCATATTTGTGAGTCAAATTCTCTCTGAAATGAATAAAGAACCGAACACCAGCATTTGAGGTGTTGCTAATGACATTGCCGACTACGTTTGGACAAGGAACTGGCCATTTTAAAATATAGTTTTTTTAGATATTCAATTTTTAATTTTTCAATTTATCATAATTCATATTCTGAGAGTTGTTGTATTCCAAGCTGATTGTGTAATATGTAGAGCCAGAAAAGAGCTTTCAAACAATACCACAGGCATCTTTTTGTGACTAACACTGACTGATATATTCAAGGCTGAATGTATAGTGTCCTACCCTCACATGTGAACCTTTCCTAGTCTGTTTCTCCCTTAATATTAGTGTCAGATTCAAACCAATGCAGTTCTGGGGTGCTACCTTGCTACTAAAAAGGCACACCAAGTATGATTGAAATCCGGGTCGGTCGGGTCCCAAAGTGTCTGATTTCACGTGAAATGACCCGTATGCCAACACTAAACAAAGATGGAATCATGAGGGGTCGAGGATGAACCTTCAGTTCTAATATGTAGTCAAGACACTGCAGTCCGATGTAGAGGTTGACTGACAAAAAAAAAACAGAGACAGCATAAAATTTCCTATTTTCCTTATTTGTCTGCTGTGCTAGCATTTCTGATTAATTGCATTCTAAGTGTCTCGTGGCATTTTCAAAGTGATGTTCCTTATATTCTAACTGGACCGGGGCCCTCTTTCTGCTTGGAAAGTAAAGTGGCCCAGTCAACGTGGCATACAGTACATACCTGCATAAATAAGCTAGCATTGCATACCCACATGAAGCACTGCTGCATATGAAATGTCCTCTGCATATACTACCTACATGAATAGACCTTCACACACACACACACACACACAGGGCTCGTGTACATACTGGTACATCCATGAATTGGCCTATCTACTTGTACGAATACATGACTACACACATGTACATAAATACATACATACAGTACATACTATACATGCATACATACTGTACGCATACTATACATAGGCCTACATACATATACGTACGTACATGCATGCACCACACACACGCACACATGCACGCACACGCACACACTTTAACACACACACACACACACACACACACAAGCAAAATGTGAAACAACGCATGCGAAGCAGTGCTCATGCTTGTGAACCCGCGCACCGAAACACAGCAATTAAAGGAAGAATTTGATTCCTGACAATAGAGTCTGAGGCTCGGCAGCACTCGCCGTTCCAGGGACACTCATTAACTGAGCCAAAACATCCCGACCCCTCGTCCATCCCGGCACAACTGTG
>NC_085872.1:24959501-24967001 GCF_034702125.1 Engraulis encrasicolus
TCATCTAGGTAAACACCCATGTCGACAGAGATCTGAAACAAATCTTTCCTTAAAGCTGTTGAGCATATTGTCTTTGTCTTCTCTCACAGTTGATTTTGTCAGAACTCCATATGAAGCACCTGGAATGTCTTCCCGCCTCATGTCGAGCGTGATGGCAAAGTATCCATTTATCTTTTTCTGCAAATAATTCATCAACCCTCAGCATGAAGTAGTCGATTGTGTTGTTGTGTGAGAGGGCTGATTCTGATCATTTTTTGTTCTAGGGGCTGACAGCCAAGGCTTGGTGATCCATCACTGTTTATGACACTGCAGGTCGTTTTAAGAGCAAATCACAATGTGGGGACAATTGAAACCAGGCCAAGTGTTTTTCCTGTGGTGGGTCAAATGCCAAAAAAATGGTTTCTTTTTCGCTGGAGAAGTCTTTAAAACTCACATGACATTACGGAAAACCACACTAAATGTCCCAAAAACAGCATTGCCTGCAGCCGTGGTGGAGCACGGAACCGAGGAACAAAGCCAGGCGGAGGGGGAGAGATTTATAGTTTGGCCCCGCAATGGTTAGGAGCCTCTTTGTTCTCCTCCAAAGTCTCACTCGCTATATCCCTTCCCTCTATCTCCCCGGCCGGTCTCCCTCCTTCCCTCTATCTCCCCGGCCGGTCTCCCTCCCTCCCTCTATCTCCCCGGCCGGTCTCCCTCCTGCAGGTGCAGTATTGGCCAGCCGAGGGACACTGTATCTGGGGACAGTGGTGCAGTCTACGTAGAACGCAGGTATACTACACGCAGTATACCCACCTCAAAATTTCAGGGATTTCAGTATATCCACTTAAAATTGATTGATCCATTATTTAGAATAGCACAAATATATACAGTATACCCACCTCAAAAAAAATGCTCAAATATACACTATACCCACTGCAAAAAAAAGTAGACTACACCACTGTCTGGGGAGGTACGGGACCTTGCCCTGTACCTCGCAAGGGGTGGCAAACATGCCCTGAGCAGGGGCGGGCGGGTGCTGATTGGGGCAGTCGGTTCTCCTCAGGAACAGGGAACACCCGGCCGGCGTGCTCACCGTGTGTTAGATAGATTGTGAAAACCCCGGGCTGGGCAAGATGAGAGGAGTGAGCAGGAGTGATTGTGATCCAGAGCTATGAGAGTGCGGTGTCTTGGGAGGAGGGGGGTGGTGATGGGGATGGGGGGTGGCGGCGGGGGTGGAGGTGGCGGCGGGGAGAACACATCTGCTGGTGAATGATCTAATGAAAAGATGTCCTCACACGTTTTCGACCATTTCATCTTTTATTAAATCCAATCGAGCAGATAGTGGTGAGCGATCAACCAGACAGCTGCAGTAAAGACAGAGGGGCTAAACTGTTTCTGTCAGCCGATGAAACTTTCTAAGGATATCGTGCCTTCCTCCACAACTTAACCCTTCCCTGTGGAAGCTTTTGTGTGTGTGTGCTTGTGCGTGTGTGTGTGTGTGTGTGTGTGTGTGTGTGTGTGTGTGTGTGTGTGTGCGCGTGTGTGTGCGTGTGCGTGTGCGTGTGCGTGTGCGTGTGTGTGTGTCTGTGAACGTGTGCGTGCGTGTGTGTGCATGTGTGTGTGCGTGTGTGTGTGTGCATGTGTGTGTGTGTGTGCGTGCGTGTGCGTGTGTGTGTGTGTGTGTGTGTGTGTGTGTGTGTGTGTGTGTGTGTGTGTGTGTGTGTGTGTGTGTGTGTGTGTGTGTGTGTGTGTGAGAGAGAGATAGAAAGAGTTTTGTTTTGTCCATGGCTTTTTGCGGTCATCTGTCCTGATGTTGTTCTTTAGCTGTCTGCCTCCCTCCTATCCAAGCCTATTCTGGGTTTTCCATTATTGTATTTTTCCCAGGATTGAAGTGTTCATTATTTCATGTAAGGACAATTCGAGCCATTATTCTTCTGAGATGAAACACATGTGAGGAGGAAATGATGGCAGAACAGAGCGAATTGTGAGAATCGGGTACAATGGGGGGGACCAATGATCCATACTTGTCCAACAAAGTATTTCTGACATCTATCTCCTGAAATAGTTTTAATATATCCTCGAAAACAGGAGTTTAAATACCAAACTTGCACAAAAGCACTTCCCCCATGTTCATTCGGGTTCAATAAAGGCGATTTTCAAGAATGAGCCTGCGAGTGTTTACCCTTTCCAAAAAATTGATTTGCATCCCTGTTGCTCTCAGCTGCGTGTTGTTGTGTTGTTTTGAAATGCATTATAAGCTGAATGGAAGCAGAAAACATCCATAAAAACACCTCTCTGTTCTCAATGGTCACCACAGGATATCCATGCTGAGCCCAAACAGAGCCGCACAATATTCCCCCCCACCCCCACCACCCCCAAACACACACACACACGCACGCACACACACACACACACACACACACACACACACACACACACACACACACACACACACACACACACACACACACACACACACACACATACACATACACATACACATACACATACACACACACACACCATTTCCAGCCTGCCTGCCACTTTCATTCATCAGTTCCGGCTCACCTCAGGGCACATTGGCCTTTTTAGCTTCAGGGTGTCCTTCCTCACAATGTATGTATGGCGTGAGCAAAGATGTCACCCATCCATCTAGATATTTTATTTCTTGTTTGGATTCTGGCTGCTGTGCATGGGTGATTTACGGCTCAAGCCTGGCCAGACTTGCTCGCAGTTTTCATTCCAGCCACAAGATGGCGGTCTCATTTCCTTCTGACAATGCAGACACAACACACAGATTACTTGCCAAAACGTTTATAGTTTTGTGATGCAGGGGTACTTGTTGATGTTTATCTTTTACAGCTACTTAGTGGCCAGATATGCTCTGATGTTTATATGTTTGTAACCATTATCATTTGTGTCTACCATGAATTTCACAGTGTGTTTTTTTCAGGGGCCGATATTAGTCGGTTGGCCGTGTCACAGTTAAAGATTGCGAAGAGAGCAGGAAATCATGTCAGTGTCTCTTTTTATTGGAGCGCTGGCACCAAACCATAATGAGTAAAATAGGACCTGAGGGATGGTGAACAGCTTTGTGAGGAGAATGACATTTCCTGACCATGCAGTGGATGGAAGGTCTGGAGCACTACGCCCCTCAACAGACGACATAGTATGCATGCTTTCAACTTGACCGAAAACACATGTCAGCTGGATCAAACTGTACAATTTTCACATCTGTTGTTGCGGAGAAGCCCATTTCTAATGAACATGAATGTTCCTGAAGGAAGGGGGGGGGGGGAGTCTGCAGGCTCACAAGTGGCCAACTACTTAATGAGGAAATATTAAAGAAGTGAGGTGGTTTCCATTATGTTCCGATTACAATATCTGACATTTCTACTGTGCAACATCTGTTCTCCGCTAAATAGTTACACATCTTGAACACCTAAAGAAAATGGCTCCAACTGCCTTCCACGCGTGTTTTTAATACTTAAGCCCTGACAGAGAAGCTGGAAAAAAATCATCCGCCTAGGTGAGCCGGCAATGAAGAGATGAACTGTAAGGCAAGGCAAGGCAAGGCAAAAAGCCAGGCTGAGTTCTCCTTGTGTATCCAATGGAGTTGAGTTGTTCTGCTTCATTGATGGAGACAGCGTGAGGACGCCCTCGTCACATTTAAAGGCCCTTTTGTCTCTAAGTCACTCTGTCAGTGCAGTGCAGCTGAGCGGCTGCGGTGGGCTATGACAGGTGTCACCGGAGAAAGCCTGCGCGCCCACGCAGTACGCTTGCTGCCTCGCTCCCACTCCCGCTCCCGCTCCGCCAGGACAAAGCAGCCCCCCGGGGAGCACAGCGCCTTTCACCAGAACTTACCTTGATCTGCGCGTCTCTGGGGCACCGCGGCTCTGACGTCACCCGCGCAGCAGGTGAAAGAGTCCATTGATTGAAAGGGCTTCCTCTGATGCTTCTGTGACTCATTGAGAGGGTTTGAGAGAGAGGGGTGGGAGGGGGGAGCAGAGATCAAGCGGAATGGATGTGAGCCCGCCGCGCAGGAGAAGCAGCGAGGCTGTCTGTACGACGTACAGCCTTGAAATAATCAAACTTCCTCTCTCTCACCGCCATGCCCTCAGTGCCCTCGCTGCTGGCAGCCAGGCTCTCACAAGTATGCAAATATTACAGTAGGCCTACAGAGACCACAGGTGCATTTTGAAGAAATGATAAATCTCCATGATGGGCCTGATTGGAACAGGGCCCTCGGTATAGGATTGCCAATAAAGGCTTATAAAAGACACCGAACAGGCAGGGCGTGCCGTGGCCAACCGGTGGGGCACTCGTCTGCTGTGTGGCTGACCCACCAGGGTTCGATTCCCGGCTCTGGTCCTTTGCCGACCCCTCCCCATCTCTCTCCCAATTCGCTTCCTATCCACCTCTCGCACTGTCCTATCAAATAAAGTTGAAAAAGACCAACATTTTTTTTTAAAAAGAAACCGAACAATTATTCAGGGTTTTTTTTTGTCTTGGTTGTTATTGTTTTTTGGTGGAGGTAGGGGAGGTGGTGGCGTAGTGACTACGTATGTGAGTCTGGCAGTGCCAGGCCCTTCTGGCCGCCTGTGGATGGCAGGACTTCAGTTGGTGTCCTTGTTTCCTCTGCTGGCCTCTTTATGTCAAGTGTATGGGGCCATGCCAAAAAACCCCGACTGGACTTCAAACTCCTGTCTGTCTGTTTGCTGACGCAACCCATGGCTGTGAAACCACAGAGGAAATACGAGCTGTACGTTTTTTTTTCCCGTTTTTTTTTAACGAGTCGGTTTGGGGCATGTGCATTGTTTTGTGCATATGGCCCGCACATTTCGTTTCACTTTTCCTCATTGATTTTTTTTTTGTAATTGTTGTTGATGCTTCAGTTTTGTTGTGCTCATGCTGATGAATGAATGGCTGTTTTCACTTTCTTTGAAAAATGCATCAGCGTAATCACATGGGGGAAGAGCCAGACAGCTCTTGTCTGGCATGTTGGTGGATAAAGTTGTCCATCCGGCTTTGGTGTTCAAAGGGAGAGGCTGCGTACCTATTAGTGATGAGAACTGGGCTCCCTTGGCCGCAACACTGGCCTTTGAAGAGTTGTAGGCCTCTCGGCACAGATCTGAAAATCGTCCTCGCTTTCCCCCACCCCTCTCCCTCCTCCCTTTTCCCCGCATTCTTTATTCGGCCTGTCTTGCCCGTACGTACGTGTCTATCACCCTCTTTGGTTCTCACAGACACACTCTTTTTTGAGGGCTATTTTGAGGATGGTGACATGGAATGAGGTGGGAAAAAAATTCCGCATGAGTGTAAGCACAACTCAGAAGAAATATGACGGGCTCAACCGGCACACTCACAGTGCACTCTCATCCACATTTATTTACTCAACCACCCTCTGTCTGGATGTCTACGCGCATTCCTAACCCGGAAAATGTAAGCACACCCCAACTCATTCATGACAAAGGACAGTCAGCCCTGTGACCCTGCGGTTGGGCCGGATTAGGCTCCACGGGGGCAAGGATGACAGAGGGTGGTCAGTTTTGGTAATTTCCACATCGAGCGGACGTACATTTCTGTGGAACGTCATTATGATATGACACACTCCTGTGTGAGGCAAGCAGACGGTCAGGCAGGAAGGGAAGCAGCCTAATCCTCTTCCACTCTGCCCCCTTACATTACTCAAAGACTCAAAGCATTACTACCAGTTTCCCCAAAAATCCCCACGTCTAACTGTACAGTGCTCACGTCCACCACATGTCTTCCAATCATGTTTACCATCTCCACATGGAGCAGCTAAATATTAAAATAACAATTTATTAAAATTAAGCATACATACATTATGGTGTATGATAAAAAAAATGAATTTGCATTTGACAATAGGAAATATAGTACCGTTGTATTGTATAGTGAATTAAAGTGAATGAATGAACATCTACTATAATTACCATACGAACAAATGATGGCTATCATTCATTTATATGTCAAGTTTGATCGTATTGTGATCTCTCCAACCCTAACCCTAACCCTAACCCTAACCCTAACCCTAACCCTAACCCTAACCCTAACCCTAACCCTAACCCTAACCCTAACCCTAACTTTCACTCTAACCCTAACCCTAATGGATACATACCAGCTTAATGGGACAGGACCACATGTATGGGACTAACAAGGCCTTCAGTGGCCCTTATTAGAAAGGATAAATCTTAAACCTAATCTAAATTAGATTTGCATTAAATCTTAATTTTAATCTGCATCTACTGTATCATCTCGAGTATTGTTGATACAAACTGTTCATAATTAATCATAAAAGTACACGTGGTACTGTATAGTAGGCCTACTGTATATAATTTATTCCATATCCTATTGAAACAATACGCTATACTGCATGTTTATGTCTTACAGAAACATGAGTGCATTGGTTTTTAACTCCGCTTAATTGCATCTCTTAAAAACTTAGTTTGGCTTTTGAGGAATCAAAGCTATAAGAAATGTATAGTTCATTGAGGGACACTGATAACAGCACGTGGCATTTGTTCACAAACTCATACTCATGATACATTGGTTGATTCAGTAAAAAAAAGACATTGTAACGCACATGTACGGTGAACAATAAAGATTACAATGAAACATCTCATCCTGCCTCATTCTCATACTCCCTACTACTTTCTGTCCTTATTTAGATAAAAGTAGCCAAACCCCTTCCCCTGGAGTCACACTTTCTGATAAAAAGTCGTCATCCGGGCGTCTGCATGCGAACCACCTCTCCAACGACTCAAACGTGTCTCACACGACGTGTCTCACACAATGAGTCGGACGCAGGACAGGAACCAAACCCAAACCAAACCTCTTCCCACTCTGACCTTACCTAGACAGCCGTGCAACTGTGTCTTGCAGCAATGTGGTGTGTGCGTGTGTGTGTGTGTGTGTGTGTGTGTGTGTGTGTGTGTGTGTGTGTGTGTGTGTGTGTGTGTGTGTGTGTGTGTGTGTGTGTGTGTGTGTGTGTGCGTGCCTGTATGTGTGCGTGTGTGTGTGTGTGTGTGTGTGTGTGTGTGTGTGTGTGTGTGTGTGTGTGTGTGTGTGTGTGTGTGTGTGTGTGTGTGTGTGTGTGTGTGTGTGTGTGTGCATTCGTGCGTGCGTGTGTGTGGCTATGTGCAGTATGTGTGTCTATGTCAGTGGTTCTCAACCTTTTTGAACAAACGCCCCCTTGACGTCATCATAAGCCTCCCGTCTGAAAAATAAAATAGACTGTGTGTGTGTGTGTGTGTGCCTGCGTGCGTGTGTGCGTGTGTGCGTGCGTGTGTGTGCTTGTGTGTGCGTAATACGTATGTATGTGTGCGTGGCTATGTGCAGTATGTGTTTGTATGTGTAGCTACAGTATGTGCAGTGTGTGTGTGTGTGTGTGTGCGTGCGTGCGTGCGTGCGTGCGTGCGTGCGTGCGTGCGTGCGTGCGTGCGTGCGTGCGTGTGTGCGTGCGTGCGTGCGTGTGAGTGGCATGCGATGCACACTGCACTG
>NC_085872.1:24972001-24974501 GCF_034702125.1 Engraulis encrasicolus
GGGGTTTGCCTGCAGAAGTGTAGAGTAAGCGCTACTTTTTATTTGTTTGTTTGTTTATTTATTTATTTATTTACATACCTTTTTATTTATTTTGCTGAGAGGGATGAGAGAAAAGCCACAATGCTGACTCAGAAACCCTCAAAACACCCACAACACAAGGGCTTGCTGCCATGGCACGTCACACACACTCACACTCACACTCACACGCTCACACACTCACGCTCACACACTCACGCCCAGGACACCTGGGCAGCACCACAGCATCAGCGGCAACTTTACGGCCCTTTGCTCTGCCCACCCCACCCCCACGTGCCCGCCCACCCGCCCCCACAGAGCACGCCGCACGGAGGCCCCTGAAGCCAACACACGCCAACACCGGGGAGGGCAGAACAGCTCATCGCTGTGATGTCTGCTGCGCTGCGGCTGCTGCGGCCGCTAACTGGACATACGTTTGACAGCTGCACCTCTGCACTCCGTGTCATGCCGTCTCGTAAAAAAACGCGAGGGTCCCTTGGGCACGTAATGCACTGTATACTGCACTGTGTTAGGCTGTTCTGGGTTGTGCTATGCTATGCTATGCTATGCTATGCTTGTGCTGGGCTATGTTTGCTCACTGTGCTTTCTCTATGAGGCCCAAACACCTGGCCTCACCACAGGGCTGAGTGACTAAACCCTCCTCTTCCCCATATCCGGTGACATCAAAGACGCACTGCTGGGCTTATGATGACATGGCGGGTAGCTGGAAGGCTACGCCCAAACTGCAGCGTAAGGAGAAATCGTACCTCAGGCGTCCTGGCCTGCTAAACAACTTGGGTTTTCATCATCGGGCTGGTATGAAATCAAAGGGTTCAATGAAAGAGGCTTAGCTTAACTGGTCGTTTGCTGGCTGGCTTGCTGGCAGGCTGGAGGCTGGAACACATGTGACTGTAGATATTAAATGCCGTGCAGAGATATGTTTGTACAGGACTGCTAGGGGAGATTTACTTACATACGTGATTGCTTGATAAGCATTTTCCCGACCAAAACATTGTAGACAAATTGTTTTCTGGCTAGACAGATGGATTTCACACTTAGATCAGTACTCACACCAGTTGCTAGTACACAGATAGTCTGTTGTCACGGGCTGATCTGTGAGGGAAGAAAGTGGGTCGTCCGCCCGAGCCGTCCAGAGAATCTTAGCTCCAGACCAAATAGAAGACAGATGGATGAAGGAGAATGTGTTGTCCACTCAGTGAGAAACCTGGTGCAGGGTGGACAGGAGGCAGACTGGGAGGGGAGGAGAGAGGAGAGGAGAGGAGAGGAGAGGAGAGAGGAGAGAATGAGAGAGGAGAGGAGAGGAGAGAGGAGAGGAGAGGAGGGGAGAGGAGAGGAGAGGAGAGGAGGGGAGAGGAGAGGAGAGAGGAGAGAATGAGAGAGGAGAGGAGAGGAGAGAGGAGAGGAGAGAAGGAGAGAGGAGAGGAGAGAATGAGGAGAGGAGAGGAGAGGAGAGGAGGAGGAGAGAGGAGAGGACAGGACAGGAGGCAGACTGGGAGGGGAGGAGAGAGGAGAGAAGGAGGAGAGAGGAGAGGAGAGGGGAGGAGAGGAGAGAAGGAGAGGAGAGGACAGAAGGAGGAGAGAGGAGAGGAGAGGAGAGGAGAGGAGAGAGGAGATGAGAGAGGAGAGAAGGAGCAGAGGAGGAGAGAGGAGAGGAGAGGAGAGAAGGAGGAGAGGAGATAAGGAGAGAGGAGAGGAGAGAGGAGGAGAGCAGAGAGGAGAGGAGAGAGGAGAGGAGAGGAGAGCAGAGGAGGAGAGGAGAGAAGAGGAGGAGACGGGAGAGGAGAGGAGAGGAGAGGAGAGAGGAGAGGAGAGGAGAGGGGAGATGAGAGGGGAGAGGAGAGGAGGAGGAGGAGGAGAGAGGAGAGGAGAGGAGAGGAGAGGGGAGAGGAGAGAGGAGAGAAGAGGAGAGGAGTATAGAGGAGGAGAGAGGAGAGGAGAGGAGAGGAGAGGAGAGAAGAAGCAGTCGGTGCCTATGGTTCATGCCCCTTGTAGATGGACTCGGGCCGCTTTGAAGTGGCTGATGAGTCGTCAACAGCCAGAACAATGGGTGCAAAACAAGATGCGCAGCGTGTGGTCAGACGTGCGTGACAGTGCTTCATTACCCCAGCGCAGGCAGCGCGGCCCGCGATTTGGAACAGTTTGCCGCAGAAAAGTTTGGTTAATGAGGTGAAAACATTCTATGGTCACTCACATCAGACACCGGCATGTGGGGTGTGTGTGGATGCGGTGGTGTGTGCAGCATCCACCACGCATCCCTGACCTTCACCCCCACCCCACACACACACGCACCCTCCCCATGGCCCTGTCACCAGGCGCCACATGTCAGGACCCCATGCGGTAAACGTTTAGGGAATTTCAATTGAGTGTACGTGTAACAGTGGGCCCCTAAATAACAAACAGATCCACGTTCGAGCCATCGCCATGTCATCACATGGTCATTTCCTCCTATCTGATATCACAGCAA
>NC_085872.1:24979501-24989501 GCF_034702125.1 Engraulis encrasicolus
TGTGTGAGTGTGCGTGCGCGTGTGTGTGTATGTGTGTGTGTGTGTGTGTGTTTGTGTGTGTATGTGTGTGTGTGCGTGCATGTGTGTGTGTATTTGTGTGCGTGTGTGTGTGTGTGTGTGTGTGTGTGTGTGTGTGTGTGTGTGTGTGTGTGTGTGTGTGTGTGTGTGTGTGTGTGTGTGTGTGTGTGTGTGTGTTTGTGTGCGTGTGTGTGAGCATCTTTGGGAGCAGCTATGTGGAGGTGGCACAGCACACATGGCATTGCATTGGATTCACCCTCTATATCTGTAGGTATGAGTCAGTAATACCTTCTGAGGAGAGATATAAACAGCCCTCGTAGCCAACTGCCACCATGCTTATAGCCTGGGCTGTTTCGCAAAACGGTGTCTTTGCGCTTATCTCGGCGACGCACTTCGTCACTGATGAACAGTTCCAGGATTGAATAATTAAAGGTGCACTCTGTAGGGTGGTGGCCAGAGTAGGTACTGCAACTACTATGCTGATCATTGAAAATTGGGCTGTCTGATGCCGAATTTGATCTTTTTTTTATGAATATTTACTGAGTAATAAACTATTATTCACTAGTATGAGCAAAGTATTGTTATGCAGCTAAAAATGCCTATGTGCGGAAATTCAAAATGGCAGACCATGGAAAAGATCCCCCGTTTCATGTATGGCAAAAAAATATTACAAAGTGCACCTTTAATGTTGTTGCTAAATCAGTATAGCTGGTATTATCATTGTTTCCTTAGACCAGATCGGCCTGCCAAGCCCTCCAAAACTACTGACCATTAAGTCCTCCTAATGAATTGTCACTAATTACGGCACTAATTACATCATCATATAATTAAATCACTTTTCATTCTGAGTAGCAGGTCATGTGATAAGCACTCCGCTTTTCATTTTCCACCAGAATCCATTCGGCGCGAGGAACAACAAAGCATAACCTTTGTCTGAAGCTGCTCGAACTGCGATCTATTGTGCATGTTGGAGCTGTTGCTAAGGTCACTCTCTCTCTGCAGAGGTTAATATGTGTTTTCTGCAATGCACAAAACAAAGGGAAATGGGAAGATTGCACAGGAAATGTCTCTCTTGCGCAGTTTTCAGATTTACACGCCACTACACAAAAGGCTTTGTCTCAAGCATGCCCCCCTGGAATGTAGAGCTGTGCGTCCAAAACGGAATATCAAATCTGTTAAAAGCTTTTGATGTTTTGCTGAACAAAGCAACCATGCTGCTGGGTGCATGTGGCATTCCAAGAAAAAGGCTCATCTGACAGCGGTCAACATTTTTTGCGCGAGATAATATTTGGACAGGCCCTGAGGGGGGCAGAGGACACCCAGGAGGAAGACAATGCCTGGCCGGTCCTACCAACGTCACTTCCCCTGCACTTAGAACAACAGCATGGCAATGCGGGCCCTGGGCTGAATGAGCCAAACAGCGAAGCGTGGCCGAAAAACCTGCCCGCTATACCAACAGGCCAAGCCAAGCGTGAAGGCCTGTGCATTAAAGCAGAGCATCACACTTTCATGTCATGGTGGCAGGCAGAATCCCATAGCCTGGAGCAATACTCGTAGCATTCATCTGCTCAAAATAATAATAATAAAAAAACAGAACTCCCCCATCTGCTACAAAATGCTGCTTTGTCTTAAATTCCACATGTTGCAAAGTATTTATCAGGCTAACAAAAGAAAAACAATAACAATATACTCCAGGGAGGTCGGATTGTCTCTGCTGCTCGCAATGATGCTGCTCACAAAATAATAACAATACTCTGCGCCACAAATCAGGCCATGATGTGAGTGAAAGGAGATCTTTATGTGGCATTTTGACCTGCAAATATTGCATAACTCCAGCGTCCCATGGAGCGCACCAAGCATTTCCGAAAGTAACCTGTCAACAAACACTGTGTGTTTGTCAAGTCCTATCCTTATTTGTCTGCTCTGCGCTCATTTTCTGCACACCGAACTTTCTCCATTTAGGACATCTCCAACAGAACTGTGGCCAGACCTTTGCGAGGCCGAGGGAAAGTCTCTAATTAGTGCCCTATCAAATTTGGCTGATGTGAATGAAACTCCCAACGTGTCTGCACATTCCAAACGGTTCAAGCACTTTTATGAAACCCATCTGGACGTAGTGTGTGTGAGGGGGGTTTCCATTCAAAACAGAGATGTAAAATTCCCAGGTGAAGACAGTTCCGCCATCATGAATTGTTATTATGACCCCATGCTAAGCCCCATCCACAGTTGGCTAATCTTACACAATGCCTTTTCAAATCTCTGTGTAACAGCCCATGTAAGTGTTCCAATTCTCGCCCATTATATATATTCTCTTTTCTCAGTCGTGGTACCCCACAAGTCGCCTATGGCCAAAAGGGCCCGATGCAAATCGAAACCGGCGAACGGGCCGCGCACAGGCTGCTATAAATGTCTGCGGCGTTTTGAATCCATGCCTGGTGTAAATATGGCACAACAACGTAGCATGCTAATTGGAACCAGCAAGACGCCCTAAAAACCCCTTTGTTTCCCGTTAATCACTTTGCAAGCTCAGCGATGTAATTTTGGGTCAGCGCTCAAATAGAGCCGCTGATGTAGCCCAGGCCAATTCGTGCCAGCCTGGTGCCCATCTAGGGGAGCGAGTGTCTCCGCTTAACCAAGCGCAAGGGGTGCCTGCCTTGCCTGCAACCCACAGGTATACCACTGCAGAGCTACCACAGCCAATTGGCAGTCGTTCAGTCGCACACGGCACAACCACACAACTTAGCAGTGTGGGGACAGAGGTGGAGAGAGGGAGGAGGGAGCGAGGCAGAGTGGTTGGGGGTGGCGTGAGGGGAGGGGGAGGGGACGGGATGGGGGGGAGAGAAAGTTTGCAATGATAACATAGGAGCCGTGCTGTCTGTGGGCTGTCGTTCTGATTTTTCTCTGCAAACAAAGAGGTGAGTGTTAGATTTCCCAGTCACTCTCACTCCTATTGTTGAAGTGAGAAAGCCGACCAGACCCGGCAGACATGATACGTTGTTCTCAACCTTGAGAACAACAGACCACCTTGTGTGGAGAGCCGGGCCCCACTGTAGATCACTGTAGCAAGGCCTTTTTAACAGCTTTTTTTCCGCCCTTGTCTACATTGCCCTGAGAGGAGTGTGAAGATTTGCCACTATACCCTTGGAAGTCTGGCAGGAGATTAGGCCTTGACAACCTTGAAATAACTCTCTCATCTCTTGCATTCCCCGGGTTCACACATAGAGACTCTGGCCGGATCCAGGGCCACATTTTTTTGTTGTTGTTTGCCTCATAGATGGATACTACATCCACCACCTGCAATGACGGATCAGTCAAGACCTCAAAAACTCCTCATCAAACCGGAGCCCTATCTCACGCCTTTCGTTAAGTGTTAAGTGTTCACGAAAAAAATAACTTTCATTTTCGTGGTGCCTTCACGTTATTGCCCGTTTTTCGTGGTTGGGCAACGAAACGCTGCCTATTCATTTGAATCGCCCCACTGCTGCTATGGTTATCCAAGCGTCTGCAGGGGCGGGGAGGGGGGTTCTGACAGAACACTGCTGATACACTTGGGACTCACTAATTCGACGCCCTTTCGGTACTTACGCCTTATGTCATACGACCCTAAACCTAAACCTAACCTTAACCTTAACCCTAAACCTAACCCTAACCCTAACCCTAAACCTAACCCTAACCCTAACCTTAACCGTAACCCTAACCCTAAACCTAAACCTAAACCTAAACCTAAACCTAAACCTAACCCTAAATTGCTTGTTTGAAATGTTTGATTACCATGTGACGGTACCGAAAGGGCGTCAAACTAGTGGGTTGCTAGGCAGCAGTCGGGCAATTCAAATGAATAGGCAGCGTTTCGTTGCCCAACCACGAAAAACGGGCAATTACGTGAATGCACCACGAAAATTAAAGTTCTTTTTTTCGTGAATACTTTACGAAAGGCGTGAGATACGGTTGCAAACCGGGTCATGACCTGACCATACCATCCAACCACCTTCATGTGCGGCACGCTTCCAGGCAAACGCATGTGGTCCGTAACTCCAAGAAGTGAGCGAAGGGTTATCAGAGAGTACTTCAAAGGAGCCCTGAAAACATCTGTCTAGGTCTAGGAACTGATTAGGTTTTTGCCACGAGGCGAATCGCTTTCCTCAAGGATTTTGCCGGGGACAGCAGGGCTCAGGACAGCACAGTCCCTGACTGTAGCTGTATCCAGTGTTCGTTCAGTGTTTCTCTGTATATGAGGGAGAGGGGTGGGCCTGCTTCAAGGCTAGCCTCCCGGAGATTCTGTGACTGAATTGTGTCATACTGTTTGACGCGCCATGCCGTCTTCGCAAATGAGAACGTCTTGCTTCTGTCAGTATTCCACCAAGGCCCTTGGCTACTGTCTCAATGCCACAAACCATTAATGTACAACATAAACGTACCACAGACAACATATATTCATAAAACATTCACACATTAACAAGGAACAACATTATAGCATACAAATAAATAATAATCTACCTTTTCTTGCAATGTGCTTAACACCACAATCATTGATAATACAGGTTTTTCCCCTTGCCTTGTTCTATCACAGCAGCATCACAAGTTTCGTGTGATAATGCCCCTCATAATCATTGGAGTAGATTCACCCTAATGCTATTTGAACCTTGACATCCATCCGGTAGTCCACCTGAAGTGTTTTCTGGCTTGGGCGAACATTAGCAGAGTTACCAAAGTTATTGTATTGTTATTATTTTGGGTGTTTAGAGAGGTACATCTGCTTCACTTTAAGTACAGTGTTTGCTTGTAACAATGCAGCCAGTGTGTACCACTGCACACACATCCAACATGTGTGCATGTGCTATCAAGTGTTTTTTTCCACACCAGTTAATGTATTGAAACCATTCACCATTTTTAAAACCAATATCACTGGATCAAATTAGAGGATAGCATCATTTCTTGACTGCACCAAAAAATAACCCCAAAAGTCTCATTTTCCCCTCCTATATGTGGGAAAAACTCATAACACAAGGATACAGACAATTGTGCAACTGTACACTACGTGTGGAGTCTTTCTGAAAGGGAGTGACATGGCATTTTGAACTGCAAACATTACAAAACCCTAGCGTAATCACATATCATGGGATGCTAATCCAACCAAGTGTTTCCGAAAGCAGTGCTGGCCAAACTGCCAACAAGGTTGCCGCACTTTTGTCTATTTGCAGAGTCCTTACCTTATTTACCTAATGTGCACCCCATCCCGTAGCAGAGCTGTATCTCTTCCATTCCCACTATCATTTTGCACACGAGACACTTATTTCAGACAAGAGTGGCAGTGACCTTCGGTCATGTGTGAGGCTGCAAAAAGTCCTAGGGTTCACGACCGTGCATTTAGTTCATTCAAACATATCTGCACACAACAAAAATGTTAAAAAGCAGACAGTGCAGTACTGAGCACAGCAGCACATTTTAGGACAGTGAAATATAGACAGGTTTTCATGTCTAAAATTATTATTTTACATCAAATGCCTCATGCCTGGTGTATTTCCTAACAGCTGGCATTCCTTGCTGTCAATGCCAGAAAATCTCAGACACGATACAGCAAAATCAAGGACTTTACGATGAAATCAACAACATGGCTGAACTACGCTATTGTGTGTGTGGCTTGAAAGTTAAACACACTATATGCTCCAGGCTAAGCACTTCCAATCTCTTCCCAAGACCACATGCACATGCATGGCCTTGGCAAGGGCATATGATTGGTAGGCAGGTTGTCATCATGGCTGTTCAGACGCCTCCTCATCCTCATTGGCTGAATGGTAGACGACCAGCATTGTTTGTTTGCCTTCCATATCAGACTGTACGGCACCCATGCAGGCCAGGGGTTCATTTCTCAAAAGAGAAGCTGTTAGCCTGTTAGCAACTTCGGTATTGCCAATGGGGAAATGCATTGCAAACAACAAAGTAGCTAATGTAGTAAGCAACTTTGGTTTTGAGAAATGCACCCTAGGTTTTTACCAAGCAGTCAACAATAACAACATATGCTTTTCAGCAGACAAAGGGTTTTCTGGTCCCAAATGCCATGCATTACTGAATACACATAGTTAGTACACTAGTGTTATACTAGTTCATTCCATTCTGTTCACAGTTTACAGCAATACTTTTTTCTGCAGCTCATGTTCACCAACAAAATAAGCAGCATAATAAAAGCCAAAAAAATATATTTAATAAATAAATTAAAAGTGTTAACATTTAACATTTGGCTCATTTAACAGATATTAGAGTTAGGGTAAGGGTTAGCTTTTGGGAAAACAGCTGGGTTTATGGAGCTGTATTGAGTCCTGAACGGTACAAGCCCAAAAGCGCTTCCCCATTTTTACACAAAAAAACCCCCATAAAATATCCATATTTCACAGATATTTGGGTTAGAGTTAGAGAGCTAGAACAATACATTGGACCAAAATTGGAAACACAAACACCATTCCATCTATGTGGTTAGAATCATTTGTTGATTGCACCACAAAACCGATGCTCAAAGTCTCAATTTTCCCCCCTCCATGGGCCATACTGTATGTGGGCAAAATACATAACACAAGAATGCAGACAATTGTGTAACTGTACACTAGAGTATTACTGAAAGGGAGTGACATGGCATTTGCCTGTTCTACCCAGACACAAACAGAAGATATTTTGCACTCATGCAGAGGACAAGAGGAGGAAAAGGGCAAGGGAGGAATTTTTGTAATATATGTTGAAGGTCTTGCAATGCAAACATCAACAAAATCCCTACGGTTTTAAAATGTGAGAGTCTAAGAAAGTTTCAAAGCACATAGGGAAAATATCCTTCTATAAAACCCCTCTAAACAACCTGTCAGTTTTAACAGAACCCTAACCCGTACCCTAATTCTAGTCTCATATCAGTGCCATTAACATAGCCGAGCTTAGGTGTTGTACCGATACTGTCGTAAACACAGCCCTAACCCCAGCACGTTCAGGATATAATTTGTCATGCTACTTTGAGTTTATCTTCTGATTTAATTGCAGCCATCTGTGAGAGATTTGTAGATCCATATGCTACAACAGGCTAGGGTTTATTTATTTTACTTTTGATGGCTGTTGGCATGTGTTATCCTGGGTAAAGCTCTACAAAAATAGTTGTGATAAGGAGTAGCAAGAATCTGTTTACACTGATTACAATAAAATCCAAGGTAAAATGACACCATCCCAAGACATAACTGACCAAAAACAATTCTTGACAGTGTAGTGCTTTGACTAATGTGATCCATTTGCTATTATGATTATTATTATGGTTGTCAGACTGTACATCGTTTTCTCTTTCTTGCACCTGTAATTCCTTGGATTTACATTCTCTAGTTATTATTATTATTATTATTATTATTATTATTATTATTATTATTATTATAATTATAATTATAATTATAATTGTTATTATTATTATTATTATTATTATTATTATTATTATTATTATTATTAATATTAACCAGCCGCAAGCCCTGTGGTGACCTCACTGAAACCCTACCCTCCAAATCCTTTGAAGGTTCAGTGAAGACGGTGACAGTGGGACTGTAACTGACCTGGAGAACTGGGCCTGTTCGCAGAGGGCTGCAGGGAAGTGCGCTGGGTTTATTGACTATGTGATGATGGCCATAATTACCTCTTTCAGCCCATTGGTCACCGCTGTTATCCTTACACAGCAAGCCAGGGTGCTGACGTGGAGTGGCCACAACAGGGGAGGGTTCGTTTCACATGCAGCTTGCCTCCTTAACACACACACACACACACACACACACACACACACACACACACACACACACACACACACACACACACACACACACACACACACACACATACACAGACAGACAGACACAAACACACACACACACACACACACACACACACACACACACACACACACACACATACACAGACAGACACACACACACACACACACACACACACACACACACACACGCACGCACACACACACACACAAAAAATCCTGAAGCTGTATCCTAATGTATTTGTCCAAGCCCAGATCCAGCTCCCCTCTTCTTTCTCCCCATTGCTCAGCCATTAGCACATAAACGGATGATATTTCACGCCAAACGTCAAAACTTGAAAGGCTTTAATCTTTTTGGGAAAAAATTGCAACTGGTTAAATAATTAGGGCTTGTTGCTGTCAGCGCAACCAATGGGTGATCTTGGTAATTTGCTTCCCTGGTATTTAGGTTGGCTTCCTAGAGTGTGCTCTGAGGAATCTGCCAGGTTCTTTCTTTTCTTTCCTTTTATTTTTTTAAAGTGATCATACTTTTTTCCTTTCCATCCAGGAAACACACCAGTGCGTTGTGTCATTATAATTGTGTATCTTTCTGTAAGCCCTCACAGCTTGCAAACCTATTACACAGTAGCCTGGATTTCTGAGGAAGAATGGCTTTGCGACATGCCCAGATGCCGCAACACAGCACTTAAGCTTTTGATTTAACTGATGGTGTATGACAAGAATCTCATCCAGTCTTCTGTACACCCAGTGAATTGGTAAAGCTTTCAGTCAGAAAAGTACAAGCCTGCACTGGTCAACTGTCTTGCTTTTACCATCTGCATTTTCTCTATGCTATCAGGAGGGTAAATTAAGGGTTGCAAGACATCTGTTTTCCAGACCTATCGGAGGCTCTGTGGTATAAGCAAAGTCCTTAAGCGATGTAAGACCGAAGGTTAGCATGCTGCGATTCGACTGCCATATTTGTGTTATGAGGTACAAAATGGGAATTTTTCATCTCACCTCGTAAGTCTTCTCGCGGGACATTAGCTGTCAAATGTGTCTCAGAAACAGCCACAGAGTGCGCACACAGCATATGACAGTGGATACACATCACTGCCTTCACATCTGGTCCACTTCCTCCTCTAAAAACCACACAGAGAATTCCTACAGTTAAACGCCAACACAGATCAAGACTGGTTATTTAGTCTCACACCATTAAAGATATGGCCCTCACATTTTGTCTTGGCCTTTTTCACATTAATGTTGTGTTCTTTTTGTCATGCGTCATGTTGGACTATAAGTGGAGAGAAATAAACATCAAATGCAAAGTGGAGGTTTATTTACAACTCTTTAGCTTTAATGATGAAGCAAAAATTGCTGCAAAATAAATTAGATATAAAACATGATAACACACACTTTTTTGATTTATACAACATAGCAACATATCACTCAATATCCCTATACATACAAAATATTTTTTCTTCAGATATGTCCTTCAGTGTCCTTTGCTTACGAATAAGAACAAAAGAATTACAACCACATTTAACATCAGCTCATAGTTTTGTCACTATTTGTCATTTTGTTTTTGCAAAACATATCTGATTTACAGATCAGCTTGTGTTATGAAGACTAACTCAGTTTATATTAAGACATTGGCAGTGAAAAAAAATGAATGCAGGAAGCAGAACAAAAGCATCTTACACCAGGGACTCACTTCATCAAGTTGAAAATGTACTTGTTTCTCTCATTTTTTTTTATTTTAAATATTGACCAGCCTGTTTGTATGTTTGTATGTCATATCACTATCAATGGATATACTATATTGTTGAATCTGGTGTTCCTTACACAGAGCCACTGGTGGAACCTATTCAGTCTTTATCAGAAATCTGGTGAACTATTGGTGCTGGACATCTTTGGTGCGTAATGTTTACTCAGTACTCAATTGATGATGTTAATTATTATAGATTTTGTTTTTGTTCATTGTCTAATGGAATGCTCTTCCTCTCTTTCGGATACTAGTGGGCAGAATGTTGGTATAGTGCAAATATTCACCATTTGTCATCAACATTCAGCACTGTTTAGAGGACCATAAGAGTTGACATAATAATAATAATAATAATAATAATAATAATAATAATAATAATAATAATAATAATAATAATAATAGTTTGGTTCCAGTAGCTGGTCAAACTTTCTTTCAAGTATCTCTCAAAAACATTTAAA
>NC_085872.1:25294501-25394501 GCF_034702125.1 Engraulis encrasicolus
TGTGGGTGGTGTTTAGTCTTGTCCATAAATGATGCCTAGCTAATGGAGAAAGCTGCTGCAGCTGCCTGCCAAGGGAAGGGCCATAATGTCCCTCGAGTCGACTGATGGCCAAGCCACCCAGCTACTTTACCTTCCAGATCAATGGCAAGGTGCTGTCCTATTATGCTTCTTTTCCACTTTCTGGTAGGCTAACAGCTCGACACAGCGCGACTCGGCGGCCACTTTTCAAATAGGCACGACACAGCTCAATCGAAAAGCAAAAAGCTGCGGCTGAGTCGAGCTGTAGGCCTACCAGAAAACCGGCAGTGGAAAAGAGGCATTAGAGAATGATGCTCAGGTCCTGGTCACGTCCTATACTGCGCCCTTCTGGTTGACCCAGAGGTGACCCTTGTGCCCCGTCCAGGCAGGGGTTAGTTTTACATGAATATTTGTTGTTTCAATGGGAATTGAATGTAAGCGTTCTTCTCTTGCTAAAAGTTTTCAGTCTGAAGTCAATGGTTATTTGTGATGATCTGTTTGTAGGAAATGTACACAGGCTGATCCTGTGGATGAAAACATTAGGCTTACCATTTCTACTTTTGAAGCATATGAAGGATTTACCCTATTGGCTCCGGAAATGCTTTATGCTCCTGACCTCAATAGCCCAATGATTGCGATGTGTATTATTGACTCAAGTGCCCAATGTCAACAGTTCAAGGAATGTTTGCTCTTTGGATCTTCCTTTCCAAACTATTAAAGAAAACCATACATCACTTAAAAACAACACAGATATCCAATACCTAAATCAAACCAAGCAACAAAATTATGTTGACATAGCAACAGTAGACATTACCCAGATCTTTATTAGATTTTATACTGATTATATGAACATAGTGTGGCTACCTTATTTCCCTTGGGGCTGTACATGAGTGGCCCAGAATGTATTTAAAAAAAATATGTTGTTTTTTTGTTAGATACATGGTCACCACTTGTTGTATCTCTCTGAAACAGGCTGGGTGCAAGGTTGCCATGGTGTTCTTCCAGTACGGAGCCATGGCCAGTTACTTTTGGCTGCTGGTGGAAGGACTATACCTGCACGCTCTTCTGGCAGTCTCATTCTTCTCCGAGAGGAAATACTTCTGGTGGTACATTGTCATTGGCTGGGGTAGGTGGCATTTTGATGTTATACTGTGTATAGTATTATAACATTACTGAGGAAATGGTTGAATGGGGCCATCGTTACAGATTGTTGGAGGCAACAGTGGTGAAACGCTTATCGTGACTCAGTCGTATAGGCATATATCGGTTTCTATTTCATGGTTCAGTACCTATGAGTGTAAGGTAATTTGACTAGGGCCGGGGAGATGTTGTGCGTTGTTGTTGACTTATGCCTATGTTATCTCTGTCTCTCTGCTCACTGGACCGTGGACAGGAGTTCCCGCTGTCTTCATCATCAGCTGGAGCATCACCAAGGCTCACCTGAATGATGTCGGGTAAGGCCGGCCTTGATGTCCTACGCGGCGGAAAACACAATTTGCGGAATTGGAAAATAGTGTGTTCTTGAGCTGCTCAAATTCGATTTCCGCAAAAGAACAAAGAACTCGTTTGTGTAGTGTGTGTGTGCGTGTGTGCGTGTGTCCGTGTGTGTGTATGTGTATGTGTGTTATTTGATGTTTGATTCAGCACGTCTCAGGAGAGAGGGCTGTAATAAAAAAAAGTGAAGTGAAAAAAAGAACAACCCTGAGGCCCGATAATGCTCAAGAGAAGAGCTTGCAGCATGGAGGCTGTGGGTGTGGGGGGTGGCTGGTTGGTTGGGTATGGGGATGGTGGTGGTGGTGGTGGTGGGGGGTGGGGAGATTGTGGGCTTCCTTAATTTCGATTCATGCGCTGTGACCATGAGCACACACATGTCTTACTCAACAAAACAGTAGCCAGCCATTGGCTGTGGTTCAGATGACACTGGAGATGCCATTTCAGCCAGTTTGACTCAAGGCTGTTTCCTGTGAGCGGTGATAGACGACCGGCACTCATGGAGGTCACTGCTACGGCTATTTATAGAGTGGTACAGCGTACCCTTGAGGTGGTTTCCACTGAAGAATTTGATCATGTCTCATGATCATCTTGGTGATTTATGGCATCAAAGACGGTCATCAATTACACTCCATAGGACTTCATTGTCATTGTAGTTCACCATATTTGCACCCCCACCTCCAAAGAACCCACCCCCCGCCTCAAAGAAATTTCAGTGTGTGTAATTGTGCAGGTGACAGTCCCAATTAAAAAAAACAAAGCCTACAGTATAGTAGAAAGGGTTTATGTAGCCTATGCAGTGTTTTTGTATTGAAGAGCAGTGCAGCAATTGCTCACTGTAACTGTCTTCACTCCACCTCCTCTAGGTGCTGGGATTTGATCGATGACAAGCTGTGGCTGATCATCAAAGTACCTATCCTGCTGGCCATATTGGTAATGCAATGGCTTAACTGTGCATTTCAAACACATATGGTTCATTCTTTTGAAACCCGGTTGTCAGTAAACCTGAGTTGTTCGGTCTCCTGATATCCGTTGTAAATGCGTTCTATTGCAATCATTGTGGACAATACAAATCTCTGAAAGCACTAATATTTCACAAACTCGGAGTAGACCGAACTGCTCTGAGTTTGTGTGTCAGTATTGCACTTTCCCGAGGCGGAGCTCTGGGTTTCCGACTACTGAGTTTCCAAAGAATGAGCCAATAGTTCATTACTGTGAGAGAAAAAAAGCAACTAAATTTTTTGTCAACATTTCAACACAGTGTGTGTGGTTGCTTTATCTAGGTGACATTTATTCTCTTCATCTGCATCATCCGAATACTTCGTCAGAAGATCAACTGCAGAGATATTGGCAGAAATGAGTCAAACCAGCACACGTCAGTGTTTCCTGCCATAGTTATCTGTTGTTCTCATGATACTGATCGGTACGTGCATATCAGTTGGTGTTTGTAAATATTTGCTTTTTGCTTATTGCAAATACAGGAGACTGGCTAAATCCACGCTGCTGTTGATTCCCCTATTTGGGATCAACTTCTTAGGATTCGCGTTCATGCCTGAGCATCTGGGTGGTTTTGTCAGGGCAGTCATTGACCTGGTGCTGGGATCATTTCAGGTAAATTACTTCCCCTTTCACTGCAACAACATGCATACCGTACAGTAGTGGCTTTTTTGTGTGTTCTGTAATCTGACTTTTTCCTCAACTTGCGTGTGTGTAAATTGCTCTTTGAGACCTTGCATCTGTATTTGTGTTGAAGTTACTATCGGTAGAAAGCAATCCAAATGATAAACTCAAATACAGTCTAAATATTTGTTAATTTTTGTTATGCAGGTGCATATTGCAAATACAGACTTCTTTCTCTTCAGTGATGTTTGCACTCCAGAAGACATAATATTTGAGTTTTTCAGAAATATTTGAGAGGGAGGAATGCCTGGTGCGACAGAGCTGCATCGTTTTGTGTGCTGTCCGTTCTGCTCATCAGTATCTCTTTCTGTCTCAGGGTTTTGTGGTGGCCGTCCTGTACTGCTTCCTGAATGGAGAGGTAATGCCATCTCCCGGTGATTTTACTCGAAACATAAAACCCAAATAAATGCAATAACTAATATACGTACAGTATATGAAGAGTTCAGATGCAAAACCCCCTAACTCCATTTCTGAAGACCTGCACTTCTATATTTTTAGAGAACCCCGTTGTTGGTTTGGTTTACATTCATTTACTTGATAATACATATAAATAGTTATATGACATAAATAAAATTAAAAATATATGAAATTTAGATTTTCTATTCAATAAAAGTGTATTAAGATTATTTTCTGAAAAGGCACTAAGGGGGTTTTGCATCTAAACTCTTCATATGTTTGACCTTTGCCAATTTTGTGCACCCCCTTCCCTTCACTCTTCCCCTGTCCCATGTAACCTCGCCCCCCTCCCCCTCCCCCCTCCCCCCATTTACAGGTACAGTCCGAGATCAAGCGGAAGTGGAGGAGGTGGCACCTGCAGAGGTACCTCGACAACGACACCAAGTACCAGCAGCCCTCTCTGGCCAGCAACGGCAACAATTTCAGTACGCAGATCACTCTGATGGCCAAGACCAGCCCGGCCACACGGAGAGCCAGCGCCTGCCCAGACGACCTCTCGGCCATCTGACCAAGTGTGTATACAGTACACAAACCCCAAACCTTGTGAGGAGAGGAAACAGTAGGCGGTTGTTGAAGTAACCGTCATCCACAACATTTTTTGGAGATGTACCGCTGCCAAGCTCCTCAGATTTTTCTCGCCAGGGTGTCTGCTGCTTGGACTGTGGACCACAAGTGCACTTGAGCGCTTTTTTTAGAAAGGGAATTTATCAAGATAAGGGAATCAGAGTGGTCCAGCTGTCTGGGAAATCCACAGCCCAGGATGAACTCCAGCCTAAAGGGAGATTCAAAACCAAGCATAGGATCCGGAGCCGGCCTACACGGCACACATGGACTGAGTCACACTGACTGAGATCACCAGACAACAGATTCACAAGAGAGACATGTTGTCGAAGATGCTGTGAATGTTTTGTAGCATATTCCAGATTGCCCTTGACTTGAGCACCACAGGTTTAACCTTGTTCCTTAGTTTATAGGGAAAAGGAGGTCAAGAGAGGGGGTTTTAATCAGTCAGTGTTCACACAAATGCCAAGCAAAATGGTATGGTCCTATTTTAGGCTCCACTTCACCTACTTTTGATGTGTAAATATGTAAATGACTTGCATAGACCCAAACACACCCCCTATCCTTCACGCAGAAGCCCCCTGCAGCCAGCTCTCCGGCCTCAACAGAATGTGAACATGCAGATGTACTTTTTTGATTATCGTTCTCATTGTTTTACATAATATAGTTATTTTTTTTATTGTTAAGCGGGACTGTGTACAAAGTGCATTGACATTTCGGTGTAAGAATTGGTGGACCTCCTTCTGTAGGGACAGATGTTTACAGAAAAAAGCAATGAGGATTGTGTAAAAATTAGTATATTTAATATTATATAAATTAATGAATCACTGTATTTTTTCCCTTGTGTAGGTTGTTGGTCATCAGTTGATGAGATTGTGCTCAAGGTTATTGTTATGTTCATTACTGGTCTTCATTATTTCCTATTGTGAAGTGTTAATTCATATTGCTGAAGGGGGCATGCTCACACATGCACCAGATACCTCATAGTCCATTATTTCCATAATGGAAAAACATAGATAACAACTATTCAGTAGTTGCACCCACAGAACATTCATTCCTTGATGGAAATGGAATGCAAATATTTTGACAGTTCACATGTCTCTGTTGTGGAATACCAAATAAATATATGATCTTGAGTACTCTTTATGGGGTGAAGGCAATTTCCTTTTACGTGGTCCGAGGCAGGCCAAAGGCATGGAAACATGGCATAGGATGCATGATGGATTCAAAGAAAAATAAACAAGCACAATTGGAGAACCTCCCTTAAAGAGAAATCATCCATATCTTGGCCATCAAAACTGATATACAAATTGAAACATTTGCATTTCACGTGGCTGCACAACACACTTGACAGCTCTGGTTTTATAAATTGAAAAGCTGAATTTTTATGAGGTTGTGGTTGTGGTTATTACCACAGGCCAGACACTCAAAACTGAAGTAAGAATGAGAAGGCGATATTGAGAAAGACTTTGGGTTTGTTTATTCTGTGTCCCAGTGATAACCCATCTGCTGTGTGTCTACACTCCCTTGCCTGAGATTCCCTTGCTCTCTGTTGCCTTCCACAGGCTCTGTGTAGGTTACACACAATGTTTGGGCAATGTACAACTAACATAACAGGCCTATATATAGTACACACACACACACACACACACACACACACACACACACACACACACACACACACACACACACACACACACACACACACACACACTAATAATAATAATAGTAATAATAATAATAATAATAATAATAATAATAATAAAAAGATCTGGCAAAAACAGTTACATGCCATTATAACCATAAGCCATTATCAGGTGAAGTAGCCTATGTAAATGTAATGCAATGTAGGCCTACTATATAGGCCTAATCATGCAATGTAGTGGGGTCGTATTAGGTGCAGTCATTTCAAATTGGTGTTAAAGTTTGGTTTTCACTTCCAAGTTGAAGTTTAGGGTCTATAGAACAATTTGAGTTCGAGTGTCAAACATACAGATAACAAAATAGCCTGCGGGGGGCGCTCTAAAATATATAAACTGCTATAACATTTGATTATTTAAACCAAATGTAACATATGAGGTATGTATGGATTCAGCATGAAGAGGAGAACCCGGTGAGCTAAGTATTCGGTTATCAGATTAAAGACACACTATGTAATAAACACACTTTTAGCCAATGGGCAGCAAAATCCGGGCTTTTTTTAAGATAAAGGGTGGAAATGCCCTCAAAGTTGCAATGAAACATCATTTATTGTTACAAGCTATTGTAAATAAAGCCTGGGTTATAACTTAACTTGATTTGTTCAGAAAATCCCTGAAGCACACAGATACTTAGGACCTATACACAAATATGGCTGCATAAAGCCTATGTCATACTTAGCACCCAACTTGCAACTTTGAGTTTATGAATTTAGGATCATGAGTACCAGCTTTTTTTCAATCAAGTCATCATTTTATTCACAAAAAACTTTATATCTGAAAGAAAGTTAATCAATAATAATAATAATAATAATAATTAGGATAAGGATGATGATGATGACGATATATACTATGAGGAACAACAGTTCTTCTGGCATTCAAAAACAAACAGAAGACCACATTTATCCCAATACTCCACTCTACAATAACTATGACAGAGAACAGATACAATAACAGTCAGTGGTCAGTCTTAGAAATTGCATGTGCACTTGCACAGACGTGTGCACTTTAACTCTGCCTTCATGCACTTGCACCAAGATCTGGCAGGTCTATTTGTACAAGTACTAGTACAGCTGCACTTCACCTCTAGTTGGAATACATATTTGGTAGTCCAAATCTGGGAACTGTCCATTTGTTACCAGATTGGCAGGCATTTCTGGCAAATGCAGATAATAAGACAGAACGTTTTTTATTCCTGTCAACTGTGCTGGTAACAAATGGACAGTTCCCAGATGACAGAGAGTCTTCATAACAGCAAATGATTGTGTCTTCCATGTATGAAATAGTCCTATAGTATTATGCATTATGCTTGCCAAAGGCCTCTGCTTGCCCCCAGCAAGCGTACTAATTGTTGTCCGACAGTTTATTTTTAAGTATGCTTGCGGGAAAGCATACTAATTGTTCATCAACAGTTTATTATTCTACATTTTTCCATTCACCTCCATTCATTAGTACGGTGACTTTGAATCGTTGCAGCGTTAGAGATAGAGACACGGTTTGAGTGCCAAAACGAACAGCTCGAAAAGGGCTCACGGTGGTGTATTTTTCGCTGGCCTACCCCCTTTCATTCGTTCACCAGACTCGTTTTCCTCAGTTTTCTCTCTGTTTTCCCGCTCATTGAAATGAATGGTAGAATGGTCAAGATGATGTCACAAACTGTGGCAGTTAGAGTGAGAGGTGACCTGTCCTGTGTTTTAATAGAATAAAATAAACCGCTTCACCTTTCGACTAGGTAAAGGCATTGTCAGAGAGGTCTTGGCTCTGAATACAAACTGTGTTAAGAATGATCATTAGCCAACTCTTCAAAATGAGAGAAAGCAGTTTTAAAATCCCTATGATGTGACCCCATTCACTTAGAAACATTGTGTGAACAGCTCAGCGCATAGGCCTGAATATGTCCACTTTTTGACTGAACCATTTGGCCTAGAAAAGTGATCTCAGCTTTGACATGAAGAACAGGGTTATGCCATTTGTGTGTCAATATAATTTGACAACTTGCAAAACTTTTGGAGAAAAGGCTGCACATATTACTCAGCTATTGACTGCCAAATTGTCACCTTTAGAATCTTCATTCATACACACACACACATGCAGCCTTGTAGAACCTGGACAACCGTGGCCTAATATGCTGCTGTGGCCACTCTATACAGTAAGTGGCAGTGGCCTACTGGGTATTGGGTGTCTGTCAGAGGGTTGCAGGTTCGAATCCCACCCTTACCTCTCCCTACCCACCCATTGCTGAAAGGCACCTGAAGCATCTCCATACATGCATGCACCCACACACACACACACCCACACCCACACACACACACACACACACAGAGAGAGCTCTATCTCTTTCCCTCATGTTTCTGTGTGTGTATACGACAGCTCTGTATGTGTATGTGTGTGCAGAAGCCAAAAGCATACTAATACCATTTCTCCGGAAATGCAGTCTTAATATTATTATTATTATTATTATTATTATTATTATTATTATTATTATTATTATTAAGTCAAGTCAAGTCAAGTCAAGTCAAGTAGGTTTTATTGTCAATTTCTTTACATGCACTGGTCATACAAAGAATTTGAAATTACATTTCTTGCTTTCCCATACAGACATAGACTAATCTAGGTAAGGACATAGACTGTATAGACATAGACAGTACTTATACATGGACTTAAGACAGTATGGACATAGACAGTGCTCATACAGACATTTAAAGTGCAAGACTGGACAACAGAAGACTTGTAGAGGACATACATTAAGAGGTATTGTTGTGCTTTTGTGCTTTCCTAAAAAAGTCCTTTATAGCGTTCTGACATGGTAATAGTAGCATTTTGAAGAAAAATAAATATTAAATATTAAAAAGGTCTGTCAAGTCAAGTACACCAGCAGCAGTGTGTGTGTGTGTGTGTGTGTGTGTGTGTTTGTGTGTGTGTGTGTGTGTGTGTGTGTGTGTGTGTGTGTTTGTGTGTGTGTGTGTGTGTGTGTGTGTGTGTATGTGTTTAGTGCAGGTAGAAGGTGCGGTGTGCGTCTGTGTGTGTGTTCGTGTGTCTGTGTGTGTGTGTGTGTCAGTGTGTGTCAGTGTGTTTATGTTTGGGTTTAGTGCAGAAAGTGCAGTGTGCTTGTGTGTGTGTGTGTGTGTGTGTGTGTGTGTGGTGTGTGTGTGTGTGTGTGTGTGTGTGTGGTGTGTGTGTGTGTGTGTGTGTGTGTGTGTGTGTGTGTGTGTGTGTGTGTGTGTGCATGTTTTGAGTTAGTGCAGGTTGAAAGTTCAGTCACAAGTATAGTAGTGCAGGTGGAATGTTCAGTCGCAGATATGGTGGTGGGGGATGGGGGGGGGGGTTGTCAGTGGCCTTGCTGGCTAGAGGCTGACAGTGGAGGGAGAGTGGGTTGAGTGTTCAGCATCTTGATCGCTTGGTGCATTGTGCTGCTCGCCAGCCTGGTGGTACGGGAACGGAGGCGCCTGTACCTCTTTCCAGAGGGCAGGAGGCTGAACAGTTTGTGTGCAGGGTGGCTTGTGTCTTTGATGATCATCAGTGCTTTCCGGGTGAGGCGTGTATTATTGATTTATTTTCTTCCAGATATACTTTTTTGTGATTTTATGTGTTAATAGAATATGGCTTGATTGAAAAAAGCTGGTACTCATGATGCTAAATTCATAAACTCAAAGTTGCAAGCTGGGTCCTAAATATCACATAGGCTTTATGCAGCCATATTTGGGTATAGGTATCCTAGGTATCTTTGTGCTTCAGGGATATTCTGAACAAATCAAGTTGAATGATAACCCAGGCTTTATTTACAATAGCTTGTAACAATAAATTATGTTTTATTGCAACTTTGAGGGCATTTCCACCCTTTATCTTTAAAAAACCCTGAATTTTGCTATCCATGGGCTGAAAGTGTGTTTATTACATAGTGTGTCTTTAATCTGGTGAAGAAATACTTAGCTCACCCGTTTCTCCTCTTAATGCTGAATCCATACATACCTCATATGTTAAATTTGGTTAAACTAATCGAAAGTTATAGCAGTTTATACATTTTAGAGCGCCCCCCGCAGGCCATTTTGTTATCTGTGTGTTTGACACTCGAACTCAAATTGTTCTATAGACCCTAAACTTCAACTTGGAAGTGAAAACCAAACTTTAACACCAATTTGAAATGACTGTCAAATATTGCATAGGCCTACGACTCCACTAATGGTGTCTGAGGGGCAAGTGACCTGTTACATGAATCCTATAAGTTACAAAAGATGGGGATCGGTGAATGTTGTAAGTTGTTAATAACTACTGCTTTTATTTAGGTGTTCCGTGACTGTTCTCTGGTTTGAGTTAAACTTCATTCATTTATATGGTTACATATAGGAAATACAGAGAGCGATGTGGTGTTTTGTTGCACACATGTTCATTACAAATCGCCCCTAGCTTTTTTGCCTCCCAAAAAAAACTGCTGTAGGCCTACCCATTTTGTAGATAGAAATTGAATTCACCTGTATTCACAGAGAATAGATCAACATTAGCCTACTGGGAGTCTGTTACACAAAGTAGGCTAGGCCTAATAGCCTAACCTACAAGTCTACATCACATCATTAGCCTACCTGAATTGACATATATATATATATATATATATATATATATATATATATATATATATATATATATATATATATATATATATATATATATATATATATATATTGCAGCAACAGTAGGACTATCCATACTGATTATCCTCCCAGAACACCTGTCAAAGTCCAGAAGAAAAACAAAAAGCAAAGGTAAAACAAAAGGTGGTTGGTGGTTGCCATGGAAAAGGAAAGGAGCTTTTTTGAAAAGCTTATGAAGCGTAATCGCAAGTCTGTGAAGTGTTCAATGAAAGGACTCCAGTGCGTGAAAAATCTACTTGTGTCCCCAGGAATGGTAAATTTGACTTTCTCTAAGCTTAAGTAGAACATAATATCATCGTGTTACTAAACGACAAACGAATATTTTGTTCATTTGTTTCTGTTTTCTTTTTCTGTGAACACTAATGTGGTCGGTTAATGAGTGGGAAAACAAGGCTCATCACTCCAAAAAGTAATTAATTTCAGTCATGTACAAATCTAGAACAATAGCGCCCTCCTGTGACAGATACATGTCAGTTCTCATGGTACGTAGGCTACAGCCGACTCCAGTTCATTGCGTTCACCGCTGTGTTGAACCGAGTCACTCCAACGTGGACTCCATGACCTTGCGCGCCTCGGTCTGCAGCAGCCCACTGTTTACCTCCGGGGTTGTAGTGGCGACCGTGTGATATCCGTTGTGCTCTTGTGCAGACTATTAAACTGCTTCTGCGCATACTTAATTGAGGATAAGCTTTGCCGAGGAACGCGAAAATGTCTAAATATGCCCGGAAATCCCTCGATTATGGAGTCCCTGTCGCTTTAACGTTCCAGACAAAACGCCCCATATGATTTTGGTGCTCCAATCATCAGTTACTTCAGTGCAAGGCAGACGGCAAATTTTGACGTTTTTTCTTCTCTGAGTACAAACATGGCGAAAGAGGACATATGTCTGGGGGTTGACGTGCTGTAGCGATGTAACGGACAGATGTGTTCATGGAGAGGGGGATTCGCGCTGAAAAGGAGGCGAAACGAAACTCCTGTGCCACTCCAAACAGTTGATCACAATGGTAGGGCATTCTTTGGCTCTCGGCATGTTGGTGATATTTCATGCCTCACAAATGTTTGGAATGTCGTAGGCCTGTATAACTTGATAATGAGGTTGGTAATAGAGATGTGCATGTAACAACAGTGGTGGCTCATTCGAAGATATTCTACATAGGGAAACAGGCAGTGATATTATTAGATTTCATAAAATGTGCATAATCTCGTAAAGACGGAGTTACATTTGCTGTGGAAAGTCGCATTCGCACATATGTATGTTGTTACTATTGCACATTTGGCAACTTGAAATGTGACAATGTGAATTGCGGGGTTCTTTTGTTGAAGTATGGAATGATTTTAGTACAGTCCCATTTGATTAATACTATATTCTTGAACTATTGCATCAGTGCCGTAGTTGTCCTTGTCATGACAGTCTGGGCTTGTCTGCCCTGTGTATGTAGGACGTAAAGAAGGATGCAGAAAAAAGGTCCAGAAAAAATTGGACACGCCACTAACATTTCGGTCAATAGATTATATTCCATCTGAGTAATTCATATACATCATCATCCAAATGGGTCGTAGGAGTCATTCATCCCATTCTAACATCATCCTCATCCTCTCTTCATTCCGCTGATGACAGCTGAGGGAAGAACTGATCAGTGGCAATCAGAGACCGTGTGCGTAAAAGAGAGCGACAAGAGAGATGGACAGACGCAATGGAATTTATCGGGCTACGTACAGTAATTATAAAGTCAAGACATAAGATCACCCGGCGCCTCCTTTTCTGATTGTTTGAGCACACCTTGAGGAAAAGGAAATTGAGCCAAAGTTGTTTTGTTTTTGGAGCCACAGGTGATTATATGATCAGTGGGGAGGGAGGGTTGCTTATGTACGCCAGTCAGGGCTGAGAGACCTTGGGTTCATTCAGGGACACTGAATGTTTTTGCAGCTGACTGGTGGAGCAATCTCCACATAACCCCTTGCATCTGAAAATACCACCGAAGATTTAGGTCAGCGCTATGAGTGACTGTATTGACATCTGCTACTGCACAGTGGTTGTAACTCAAAACAGCATAAAAAAACAGAAAACAAAAACCCCAATCGTTGTTGCTACATGTGATGTGACCTTGCATTGTTTTTACGTCTTCTCTGCATCATCTGTGAATAGCAGTCGGCCTCATAAAATTGGCAATAAAACCCACAGTAAATGTGCCACAATCTTAAGTTTGATACTATTTTTCACACCACCATTGTTGTAATTACTTAGGCTGAATGATAAATATACAGCTGCAGGCTGAAGAAGATAACACCAATAGTAATAGTGATACTTGTGCTGGTTTTCACATGAGTGGCTCATTGGAAACACTGCCAGTTCCTCAAGTCTCAGTTCCTGACTCTCACAATTGTCATGTCATGTCAGGATTTCATAAATACATCTATCAATACATCAACGGTCAATAAAAATTTGTCTTGGTATACTCGCCAACATCATAATATGAACAAGTGGCCCAGCCTAGACTGCTACGCGGGCGACCCGGATTTGATTCCCGACTCGGATCATTTCCCGATCCTCTCCCGTCTCTCTCTGCCACTCATTTCCAGTCCTACTCCTCACTGACCTGTCTAAAATAAATTTGACCCCCCCCCTCCCCAAAAAATAAAAATAATAATAATAATATGAACAAGTGGCGTTCTTCATGTCTTTGTCATGTCATATCTCTCCCACAGTTCATAGTGGAGGAGATGGCAGAGTTCTCCTTCCTGCATGATGTAGTAAAAGTAACAATTCTCAGGTCTCTGACTCTTCTCACAGCTGTCATGTCCTCATGTCCCATATGTCCCACAGCTCATAGTGGAGAAGACGGCTGAGCACCCGACGGCGGAGTTCTCCCTCCTGGAGGACGCGGCGCACCACTTCGCCTTCCTCATGGAGCGGCTGAACGACCAGCGCCTCTTCCAGCCGGACCTGTGCGACGTGGACATCGTGCTGCCCCGCCACCAGGCCACCTTCCAGGCGCACAAGGGCGTGCTGGCGGCCTACAGCCCCTTCTTCCACTCGCTGTTCGGCCACAGCAAGGAGCTGCAGCGCGTGGAGCTGGCCCTGGAGGCGCTGCGGCCGCAGGGGCTGCGCCAGATCCTGGACTTCATCTACACCTCGCGCCTGCTGCTCACCAGCGCCAACCTGCAGGACGTGCTGCGCGCCGCCACCGTGCTGCAGATGGCCGACATCGCCGCCTCGTGCCGGGAGCTGCTCGTCCGGGGGTCGCTGGTGCCCGCAGGAGGTGCCGGAGGAGGAGAAGGAGGTGGTGGTGATGGATACGGGCAGGAGGCAGAGGAGGCGAAGGAGAAGGTGCAGAAGTGGACAACCAACGGCAGTGTCGGTAGCGGGAAAGCCAATGCTGGGGGGAATGGCACCCCTAGTGGTCGGGGCGGAACTGTGGCGGCCATGTCCCCCTTCCGCGCCGCCGCAGACGTCAAGCAGGAAGCCGAACCGGCCAGCGCCAAGATCTACGGACGAGAGAGCACGGGGCCCCAGTACAGCCTGCACGTGGAGGACGCCCCCGTGAAAAGCGAGCACTCCACCTCCAACATCAGCGTCAGGACCGTGCCGTACATTAAGAAGGAAGGGGAGGAGACGGCTCTGCAGGGTACCGTGAAAGTCCCCGCAGACTCCAAGCAGATCATCGTGGAGCTGAACCTGAACAATCAGACCCTGAACGTGTCCAAGGGCCTTGAGGAAGACCCCTCGCCCGCGTCACTGTCCTCCATGCACAGGCACCAGGGACAAGACCAGGGTGGGTGCGGCAACGAGGGAGACGAGAAAGAAGACGAAGAGGAGGAGGACGACGAGGACATGAGCATGAGGGAGGAAGAGGAGGAGGGGAAAGAGGATCACACGGAGGACGACGAAGACGACCATGGTGCGTCAAGCGAGGAAGAGGAAGGCCGCCACAACAGTAGCAGCAACCAAGCCATAGCAGACTTCTTGCCGTGCAGAGCCCCGCGGCAAACCATGTTTGTGGGAACGTCTCCGCTTCGGAGCCGCCTGGGGGGCCACCACCAGGGCAGACAGGGCAGCAGGGGAGGAGCAAGGCGGGCAGAGGCCCAGGACGGGCAGCAGCAGGGTCAGGTGATGCGGCTGGAGGAGAGGCAGGCCTTCCCCTGTGGCAAGTGCCCGCGCAGCTTTAACAACCACTGGTACCTGGACAAGCACGTGAGCGCCGCCCACAGCTGCATGCAGGCGTGTGAGGCCTGCGGCAAGCACTTCCTGCTGGAGAGCGAGCTGCAGCTCCATCAGCAGACCAACTGTGAGAAGAGCATACAGGTCAATAGCTCTCCTACTGTATATACAAGTACAGTACACACACTATATATAGCTCTCTCTCAGATATACAGCACACACACCTACACACGCTTTGCAGCACACAGCACCAATATTAAGGAGAAGTATGTGCTGAGAGCAGTACAGAGAGACACAAAATAGAGACTTTAGGCTCTGGAGAATTTGCTGTTAGCCATCCATAGTTTCTGCATACACGTAGATTTGTCAAAATTATTAGTTAAACTATATATCATGGTGAGGTTCCTTCAATACTGCCATCATCCAGTATAGTACCAATTGACCAATTAATTATCACTTACTTACCGGTACTTACTTACTTACTTACACCGTTCCACCATTGGAACACTGTGACAGTCATTGAAACGTTAACTACCATAGTACTACAGTACTATGACACAACACAGGACCTTTAATAATGCACTACTGCACGCCACGACTTCGTCATTGCCATTCTTGTAACAGCAAAATTATAATGCCGTGTCTTAGCATGTCAATACACCAGAGTTAATATTTCAGTCAGTCTGACACAGCACTCTCTAGCTCACTGACTTCATGCCTCAGTTCAATTGCCTATTGATTCTTTGACCATTAGACAGGGCTCCTTTGTTACGTAGTACACATTTCATGAAATTTAAATTGTGTGTTCATATGTTGTTTTTTTATAGTGTGTTACTTGTGGGAAGGCCTTCAAGAAGCTCTGGTCCCTGCAGGAGCATAACAAGGTGGTCCATGGCTATGCTGAGAAGAGGTTCTCCTGCGAGATCTGCGAGAAGAAGTTCTACACCATGGCCCATGTCCGCAAGCACATGGTTGGTGAGTACTTTGGTGCTGACGTAAATGTTTTTAGCACCAACCGCGCTAACTTTAACAAACTGTACTGAATAACTAGCTAACGAACTACACCAAGTGGTGGCCTAATGGTTTGGGAGTTTGTCTTTGAATTGTAATGTTGCAGGTTTTGAATACCATATCATCATCCAAGGCGGACGTGCCCTAGATTAGCTAATAGTGTTTGCAATAACTAATCCACATCTGGTGTCTGTCAGAAAACTCAGCCTAATGCACACAAACATAAGCAAGTCTTTATTGTTTGTTGATCCATTCTCAATTCGAACCAGTCACTCCAGTTCACTGTTCATATTTGTGCTTTTGTATTGCTAGCACACACAAAAGATATGCCCTTTACCTGTGAGACGTGTGGAAAGTCCTTCAAACGCAGCATGTCTCTCAAAGTCCACTCCCTCCAGCACTCGGGCGAGAAGCCGTTCAAATGTGAGGTAATAACACACCAGTCATTGACGAAGCGATAGACATTTCATTTTTGTTTTTTACCTTCACCAAGGAGGTTATGTTTTTGGTTTGTCTGTTTGTTTGTCTGTCAGCAGGATAAATAAAAAAAAATTATGGAGTTGTGGAAAAGACAAAAGGAAAAAGGAAAAATTACATTTTGGCAGAAATTTTACACGGTTCCAGAACCTTTTAAAAGATTCTTCACAATTGCAGGATAGGCCGAAGTTTGACTTTCCGGTTTCTGTCTCAGGCAGAAAGACTTGGAAAAAAATTAGGTGTAACATAGTCAAATGTTCTATCAAACAGCCTCCTTGGCGGAGGTCTGCACAATCTGAGTACATTTCTAGAGTGGCACGTGATGAGAGTGTCTGTGTGTCGTTGCAGAACTGTAGCGAGCGCTTCCAGTACAAGTACCAGCTGCGGTCCCACATGAGCATCCACCTGGGCCACAAGCAGTTCATGTGCCAGTGGTGCGGCAAGGACTTCAACATGAAGCAGTACTTTGATGAACACATGAAGACACACACAGGTGAGGACACACACACACACACACACACACACACACACACACACACACACACACACACACACACACACACACACACACACACACACACACACACACACACACACACACACAAGGACTTCAACATGAAGCAGTACTTTGATGAACACATGAAGACACACACAGGTGAGGACACACACACACACACACACACACACACACACACACACACACACACACACACACACACACACACACACACACACACACACACACACACAGACACAAGGACTTCAACATGAAGCAGTACTTTGATGAACACATGAAGACACACACAGGTGAGGACACGCGGACACGCACACACACACACACACACACACACACACACACACACACACACACACACACACACACACACACACACACACACACACACACACAGACACAAGGACTTCAACATGAAGCAGTACTTTGATGAACACATGAAGACACACACAGGTGAGGACACGCGGACACGCGCACAGTCGCACACACACACACACACATACACACACACACACACCTTTTAAGAATGTGTTATGACTTACATTGTTATTACACGAAAATACACTACTATGTATTAACTATTGTAAATCACCCTGTCGTGGTCTTAATTTTGTGCGCGTGCATGTCTGTGTCTGTTTGGTAATAACATGGTTGTATGCTCCACAGGAGAGACGTCATACAGTATATCTGTGAGGTGTGTGTGTGTGTGTGTGTGTGTGTGTGTGTGTGTGTGTGTGTGTGTGTGTGTGTGTGTGTGTGTGTGTGTGTGTGTGTGTGTGTGTGTGTGTGTGCGTGTATGTGTGTCTGTTTGATAATAGCATGTTTGTATGCTCCACAGGAGAGAAGCCATATATCTGTGAGATGTGTGGTAAGAGCTTCACCAGTCGGCCCAACATGAAGCGCCACCGCCGCACCCACACGGGCGAGAAGCCCTACCCCTGTGACGTGTGCGGCCAGCGCTTCCGCTTCTCCAACATGCTCAAAGCCCACAAGGAGAAGTGCTTCCGGCTCAGCAACCCCGCCTCCTCCTCCTCCTCTGCGGAGGCCGAGTGTGCCCCGCCACCGTCCTCCTGTGCCATGGCCACAGAAATGACTTCCTTGACTGACGATGGCTTTGGGTCCTCCAATCACGGCACGGCGGTGTTTCCGCATCCAATGCTGCCGGCTGACGGAGGGTTCCCCCTGATGGAGGGCACCCCAGCGCTGCCCGCCCTCTCCCCCATGTTCTCTTCCTCCTCCTCCTCCTCGGCCACCCCCGCTCGACACCAGGCTGGGAACCACTGATCCTTCTCCTCAGTGTTTCACAGCGCGAAAAACTCTGCAAAGGTACGCTTAGTCGAACTCTGTATCAGGAAGCATAGCGTCTTATATTGAGAACAGTTGAAAGTGATAACTCTATATTTTATACCTTGAAACCCAAATATACTTTGTCAGTCTGCAGTATCCACAAGCGAGTATGCGAGTTAATATACCCTCTGTGTATTGTATTGGTGTTATAGAAATATATGTAGCGAACCCTAGATTTTAAGCACTTTTTCAATGTCATGACACATTTTATGTTTTTTTATATCAGTTTCTGTCTGTCCTGTTCTTCTGATTTCGAGTAACATCAAGTGTTGTACTAGTGTTTTTCATGTGATTTACATTTTCATCATTATTCAAAATGAGGCTTAAAGTTACTAAACTCCCCCTCCTTGTTCAAACAATCAGTCAGGCTGCTTTGTCCTTAGGCATCTCACGTTACTATAGTGCCCATAAGAAGCAAGTAGAATAACCTGAAAAGGTTGATTTTGTGTGACTGATTGGGGATTTTTCTGCTTACATCCTTGTTACTGACATCGTAAACCAAACAGAGGTACTTCAGTTGGCAGATAGTATAGAAGTAGTGTAGTAACTTTGAAGTACTTCAATTGGTTGGTATTTATGGATGTCTGGATGGCACTTTAACCGAGATTAAAAGAGGTTTTGCATTCCACATTCAATCTTTGATGTACACAGGTACACTGTGGGGCGCTAGCTCTGTTTTAAGGAGCTCTGGGCAGACAGTACATAGAACAGAGAGTACATCATGAATATATTTTGTGGTTATTGTTTAAAGTCTTCAAGAAATTGTATGTCTTTGGTAAAAAGTTAAATCTTTCATATGTGGTGACCAATTTCATGTGGAAAAGGTGGAATCATGTCTGAAATCAGTACTCTGAAAATGTCTTTGAGATTATTGTAGTTAAGAGTAGTCACTTGTGATTGAATGACATGTAAGGCTGGCTGTCTAAAGAAAGCTATACCAAACACAGTGTAGCTGGTCTAACTCTGTAAGCTGTATGGTACTGGTCTAAGGTCAGTAATAATTGATAATATTGGCCAATACAGCCCTTAACTATATTATATCAAGGCAACCAAATACTTTTGCAAATCAAGCATTCAAAACAGCATTATTGTCATGTAGGTTTTTATCGCCCATGCATATTTTATGAATGATGAATGTGATGAGTTTTTAAATTCCAGAGTGACACTTTAAAAAATATATATAAATAATTTCTGGCTACGGCTTTGGTCATAGCCATTCTGCAGAGCAGAAAAAGGGCTCTAAATTCACATCAGAGAAGTGAGGCTAAATTAGGCTTTTCATGAAAAGGCACTTGTTTCACAAAGTTGATTGAAATTGTGGTGCATAGCAATGGCTGACTCAATTATAACATCCGCTCCATGCGCTGTGAAAGTTTTAATGCACCTTATGTTGCTTTTGTGTATTAACAGACTTATTCTGTGTTACGTTAAGGCTATTCAGTTTTTTTAAATGATGTTGTCATTGGGCAAAGCCCAATTGCATTTAATGAATAAGTCAAGAAGATATCGATGCCTAATGACCTTTATTGAAAAGAATGTCAATGTAAGTAGTAAGTACCCAATGCCATGTAGTTATGGTAATCCGGAATTGGCTGACAGGGAGGTGTTTTTTGTAATTTAACATAATTAAATTATGTTTTTGAAGGACTATCACTGATGTAACACACTCCAGAAATCATACTTCCATATTGTTATGCAGTGTCATCACGGTTATCTGCTCTGACGTATCCATGCTGTGGTGGAGTCGTAGCTCACAGGGCATAATATAGCTTGAGGACATTGCGGTGAAAATTGTTTTTTTCCCCTCACTTTACATATTTCATTTATGAATGTCTGTGCTTGGGTTATGTTTCCAGAAATGTTCATATTTAGTTTTTGCCAGCCTATAAGCACTTTAGTGAGGTGCCACGTTGTTGTTGTTGTTGTCATGTGTATTGATGTGTCCTCATAATAATGGCTTGTACATGTAGTGCTTATCTATAAGAGGAGCTCTGAATACAAATCTACTCTCTGTTGCTATACAGCATAGACCCCCAAAGACAATTTAGAAATATGTTTTAGACAAACACAATTAATACACAATGTGGTTGTGCTTTACAAATATATATATAAAAAACAATTGCATAAAGCCTACATTTATGCTTCAACAAGTCCTCAGTCTTTGTTCTATGATGGGCATGACATGTATGGTAAGTTGTGCTATTCTGTTCTATTTGGATACAATTTTAATGTTTAAGGTTGATTTGGCAATCCAGGAGGAAAATCATACACGTTGGAAATTCGTTTTCAAAATGTCTGCTGCCTTCCTAAAACTTTAAAGCAATCTAAAGCCATTTTTATTACTTTGTTGAGAAGTGTGTCAAACATAACTTATTACACAGTAAAATGCACCTGTGAACTCACTTTCTTGCCCTCAAAGGACTCTTAAGTGCACTAATCAAGGAGGATTGGACTAAGGAGGATTGGACCTTCGTTGTTCTCTGTGAGTGACATTTCAGCTTTTTTACCTGTAGGGCGGCAGTACTTAGTAGTAGCCAAACACTACTTACTTAGTTTTGCTTTAAATATGTATGGCAAGTCGACTGCTGCTGCTGGATTGGGAAGTTGACTCAAAGTTAGTGACCAAAAGGAAACCTTGAGCAAAATGCCCCTCAAATGTGTACCTGTCATTACCCATGGAAAACTCCCATGCTGATACATTGTTATCATTACCTGATAATGTCTATGACGTGGGCCTTTTTTTCTTCATTATTCTTTCCCTTTTTGCATCCATAATGCCATCTTGTTTGTTTGTTGACAATTACGTTTAAGAAATGCATTTTTTTATATTAACAGATGCTTAAAAGTTGTGGAATACCACGCCCTCTAGAGGTGCTAATATTATCTGCCTATATGTTCTGTCATTTACTGTGTTCACTTGTGTACTACATGTGCAAGGCGGGAAGAATAGAAGGTGCTGGATTGCAGAATATACAATGTCCTTTTAAAATGTTGGCCCCACTATTTCAGAGTTGCAAAATAAATATGTTTCTTCTATGTATGTCATGTGTCTCTTGTTTAAATTGGTTTATGTCTACGCATGTGTGTACAATTGATGAAGCTTTGCAACTTAACCTGAATTGCTGGGTTGTGTGTTATACAGTACTGTATGTAGCAACTTGTTTGTGCTGGCAGAAAATCCAATAGCCATTAGATCTTCTTTCAAGTTTCTTTCATACAGTTTTTTAATGTTTTCTTTGTAATACTAAAATCTTTGGTGACAGACATGAGCAATCATAAAATCTTAAACAAGCACTTGATAAGCAATAACAAAACAATCCATCCTTCCTTTTTCTGCTTCGAGAAGGCACATGCAGCATCCTCATTCCTCAAAAATTACATTTCAATTTTGCCAGCATTCAACATGGACTTCAAAGAGATTAGAGGTAAACATACAACTGCATTTGTTATTGTTGCTTACAAATAAACTCTTGAGATGACATGACCTGTTCAAAAAATAATCTTTACTGATAACAAGGACTTAAAAAATACAGCCTGATCTGACAGAATTCTGTGAAATGAACAGGGATCATTTGGGACACAAAATCAGTGGCAGTTTCACAGATTTTGCTAAAATTCTCTGATGTTACTCACAAAAGTGCTTTCTCTATGTTCCCACAGCACTATGTGAAGTCTGGTATTAGAAAACTGACAAACCAGTGGTTAAATAGCCTACCTTTTCCAGTCTGTTAATACAAAATTCTGTTTCTAATTTGCTACAGGAGTTTAAGTAATTCAACTTTTCCACTTGGCCTACCAAATTGCTGTACTAAACGAAAGAATGCGTGCAGTACAAGCTTAGCCCAGACCAAAACAATCCATATACCTCTCAGTAAGAAAAGAGGAAAAAACAAATATATGAAATTAGAAAAAATCCTGAGAGAACACAAGTTGAAACCAAAAACTGGGAACATGGAACACAAGGGAGCTGTGAAAATATAGAGAATGCGTTTTGAATTTTGTGTCACAATGGTGCATGTTCATTTCACAGACTTCTGGGAGATCATGTTGAAAAACATCATGGTCTCTCTTCTCAATTTGCCCAACTAACTCCCTCTGGTGGAGGACACTGGGAACAGCATAAACAGGGAACCTGGTCCAGGCCAAAGACCGTGTTTCTTTCTTGCAGCTTCACATTCCATACCTCATGTTTTACGAATCATTCAAACAGTCTTTTGTAACCAAATGTCACAGTTTGTTCTCCTGGTGGTATGAGTATTAAAAAAGTGGAATGAGCATATTAAGGAAGGCACTTGCACCATTGAGGCGGAGGCAAATATTTCTAGTCCGATAACCGTCACAGCCCCCCCTGTGCGACTGTGGGCTCTTTCCCGAGCTCCATATCTGCTGCTCTTGCTGTTCCTTGTGTTCAGTCACAGGCGGGCACCCCTAGGTGGCAGTCGGGCGAGCATGGCTGATCAGAGCTTCTTGAGCCGGAGGACATTGAGCCGCACGGCGAGGATGGTGGCACCCTCTGCATACTGGATCTCTCTCAGGATGCCGTTCCAACACCTCTCCTCCTCATCAAACCTGACAGGGAGTGGAAGGTAGGCATATTCACACAATATTTTAAAATATATTAGTTTTTCAAAATTTTACAATTTTAAAGTTTATGCAATATCATTAAAGTGTAACTTGCAGGTTAAACACCACTAAATCTCATTTTAAGAACCTCAATACATAAATGTAGATGTGATATATGTCAAAATACCGAATTATTGCATAAACAACATTTTCAGAAAACTTTGTCAAAAATAACGGCGGCTTCTTTTAAACAAACATTTAGAATCCGACGTAGATAGAGGGAGTCGCCGCGTTCTACAGACATACTAAGCACCGCAGAGAATAGGCCAGATTATAATATTGTAACACCTTTCCAGACCTATAGGCTAAATTTCAACAAGTTAAATGGCCTTAAACAGTGGCAGTATCCACCAGATACCGTCTGAACCATTTTATTATTTAAAATAATAATATTTTTTTGTAGGTTTCCTCCATGTCAATGCGCTGCAGCAGCGCCATGAGGGTGTGCCAGACCGTTATTAGGCTACCGTAGGCCTATTTCCTCGATTTGTAGCCGGCCTCGTTTTGTAACCGGGTGTTGTGAAAAATCGGAAAAATAGACACCGGCCCCGTTTAGTAGCCGGCCTCGTTTAGTAACCGGTGCGCTTTAAATTACTAATTTTGCACAACGTGTTAAAGTTTAAAAAAAAATCGGAACGTGTGTAGGCGATGCCTACTTTAATAGCCTAAATTGTAACATTTAAATGCCTCCTCTCCAAGCGGCACAATCGAAACATAAGGTGCTTGCAAATTCGCCTGGTAGCCAGTGGTGTAGTCTACGTAGAACGCGGGTATACGGAGTATACCCACTTCTAAATTTCAGGGATTTCAGTATACCCACTTAAAATGGATTGCTCCATTGTTTTGAATAGCACAAATATATACAGTATACCCACTTAAAAAAATGCTCAAATATACAGTATACCCACCATAAAAAAGTAGACTACACCACTGCTGGTAGACAAGACAAGCCATGTGACATTAAACATAGCCGTCGTCTTGCGAAGAGTTGGCGTGTGTGTATGAGAGAGAGAGAGAGAGAGAGAGAGAGAGAGAGAGAGAGAGAGAGAGAGAGAGAGAGAGAGAGAGAGAGACGTGCTTCCCGAAAGCGCTTTGCAGAAAGGGAAAGGTGATGTCTCCAAATATTAGGCCTACACAAAATACCTCTTAGTAAAGTAGACATAAGTGAAGTATTTTGCTTAATAGCAAAGCCGACTCGATTGGTTCATATTGCTCAGAATAGACCTCATACCGAAGTCCACGTTTTAATGGAGTTGCATGCGCGAGGTTGCAACTGTTGCGACTGTGCTCGATCACGCCGAACAGGTGCTTATACTGGAGGCTCTTGCGCAAACAGTTAAGTCACTGCATACCCCGCCAATGATGAAGCAGGTTTCTGTATTAGTTTTAAGAAAACAGCCTTCCCGGCGCACAGGGTGCAGCCATTTAAAAAAACTGGTGCCATCTCTGACTGGCCAAGATGAAATCGTATGCACGCTTCGAGCCTACATCGCATATGAGATGATTATGAGATGACATTGCATTTCCCACCACTATCACGAGACATTGTCTTTAGACGTTGACGGGCAGCGGGAGACATGCATCCACATCTCCCAAACTCAACGACGAGTGCTGCCAGTGCACATTTCGCCCCTAGCACCACACACGTGGACAGCTCGCAATGCAAAAATAGGTAGGCTATAGGTAATATTTGTGCTGGCATTTTTGTTTCAGTTTTGTAACGAGGATTATAGCATCTGAAGACTTGATTTCTTCTAGCCTACGGGAATACTTTTTTAGTTTGGTATAATTACGGACAATGCAAATAACTGTTTTTTGTGACATGCGGACATTTTTGGAGGGAATATAATCGAAAGTCCCGCCGCCTGGTTTATTGTTTTGTGACGTGCATGTGGATGAGCTTTATTGAAGTTTAATGTAGCCTAATAGGCCTACTGAGCAGTGAACTGAAATTGAATATAGGCTATATGCCATTTTTACAACATGGCATTTTTCTCGGGTGCTATGAGTATTGTTTTGCACCGAGTAGGAAACGTTTGACGCCATGCCACTCACAGTGAGTGACCATGTTATTTCTCATCATTGTCGGCAAAGGGTAGGGCCTTCAACCATAGCCTATTATATAGTTTGGTCTTTTTGTAGCCTGTAAACCAACCCCCTCGTGAAACTGTAACGCGCTTCACAAAGGAGTAGTGCCGCGGTTTCAGCACCATGGACAGAGGGCGCAAGTCCATTAAGGCGGCAGGCATGTCGTTATACTCCACGGCAAATGCCGTTTTTGGGGGGAAAAAAATTAAGTAGTCGCTATTTCTAAGTAGCCTATGTAATGGTCTACTTTGAGACTATTTTAGATTTGCCTATGAAATGCATCTCTCATGTGAAAGCAAAGGAGAGATAGGCCTAGATATCGCCCCCCTGTTTATAATCGCAAATTACGCATGGCCACAGACAGCGCGGATACCCAGAACAGTTTCATATTCTAGATAAACCGATAGACCCGCTGATCTGTCTTTTTTAATACACAATGCACAAACACAGTAATAGACCATTTTCAATAGCCCACATACAATATAACTGTCCACTTTTCCCAGCCTCTCTACTAGAACCAAAATGGTTGGTAAGCCTACATCCACAAGCGAGAGCTGAGCCAGAACTTTAGTTGGACTCCCTCTATCTACGTCATAAAGGCTCTGCCAGTGAGGAGCCCAATACTTCAGAAGTAGCTGTAAAATGATACATTTTCATAAAAATATTGCAGTTTGGCTTTGTTATAGACTGTGAATTTCACATATATGTTTCAAAACACCTCTCCTGACAACATCCAGTATATATTTAGTTATACATTTAACCTAAACGTTACCCTTTAACTGGGGCTATGGCATTAGCAGTGTTGGGCAAATTACTCAAAAACTGAAATGCATTACTGATTACATGTTACTGTCTTTTCAAAATAATCCCTTACACTACAATATTACTATACTTAAAATGTAAGGCATTACACTACTTTTGCATTACTTTAGTTACTTTCGCCAAAAGATCTGTAGGCCTAAATATGCCCTGTGATGCCTTACATTACAGCATTACAGTAAAAAGTAATGTATAACAGTAATAAATTACTTTTGTAATGCATTGCTGCCCAACACTGGTCATTAGTTTGTTGTCATAACTGAAGACAGCATGTCTCTTTCTCTGTATTACAATGTAACAGGCGCAAGTATCTTCCCAAGTGAAACTGAATGGCAGAAATAGGTGGCCATGACAGCATAATCTCTAAAGCTACAGCTACCTTTTCAAACTCAATATGTTTATCTTGAAACCGGTTTCTCTTCATATCCACAGGCTTCCATGTCTATAGGTGCAGTTGGGTGTGAGCGTGAACATACATGCATTCCATAAAAAAGCAAACAATACAAAACAAAAGCCAAATGTCACTCACTTCCAGATGTCGTGCATTTCGGTGGGGACGAGCTTCTCGCTGTCTTCACTTTCCTCGCTCGGCATCATGGCGAAGCCTCCCACGGCGTACAGGGCCCCGGTCAGGGTGATGAGACTCAGGGAACTCCTCTCCTGGGGAAACTCCTCCCCCGCCGACCACCTGGGAACATGGAGGAGGATAGATTATTTTACTGCTCTGGGATAACAGTTTGTCATTTATTTCTCATTATATGCTAGATCTATAGTTATATAGACGAAGGACAGGAGAAGCTTTTACTACTCTGGTGATAACATAACTGTTATTACACATACACTACACAGACTGATTAGTCCTCTTATCCAAAAAAATAAGCTGTACACAAGTGTCTTGAAAGCCCAAAGAAAAAGTCCAGCTGCTTAAAGCAAAACTCTTTGGATAACATGACAGAGATAGAAGATGCGTCTACTGCTCTGGAATAACAGTTGGTCATGCAGTAGAAAAACATCTTGACTTTTCGGGCTGACAAGTCATCTTGACTTTACATGTAGGTATAGTGTATTGTATGATCTGTTGCAACCTATCTATACTACATATCCTTGGTCTTCAAACAAAGGCCCTCGGGGATGGCAAACATTTGGCCCGCCATGAGGTCAGAACAAATGAAAACATAAATGTGTGTGATTTTCGATCACTAAAACTTCAGTGGGTCCTATCTCTCGAAAGTATTCACATAGAGTTAGGCTAACAGTCTCATAACAGTCATTGAAGCGAACATCTGTTCTCTGTCCAGACATCTAACTTGTTTCTCATTGGGTTGGAGCGTTGGTTTGGCCCCCAGAATCAGTTGCTCTACATAACGTGGCCCTTGGAGAAAAATAATTGAAGACCAGTGCTGTATGTTCTGTGTCTTTAACATTTACAAAGGTATGACAGTTAGTCATGCTCTTCATATAGACTATACATGTACACATGCCGACTATAGTCATCTTGACTTCATATTGTGTGATCTGTTGCAAGATATCCATGTATCCTCCCACTGATTGTGTCTTTAGGGCAGTGATTCTCAAAGTGTGGTCCGGGGACCACTAGTGGTCCGTGACAGAGCTCAGGTGGTAAAGAGGAAGGGTATTTCTACTTTTCTAGCAGGCTATATTTGTAACATTATTACAAAGCCAAACATGTCTGAAGTTATATATTCAACACAATAAGACAGGCTTGTAAATGTAACTAAAAAGTAAATCATCGGATTAAAATTAGCAGTGTTAAATAGTACCCGTCAACTGTCAATTCAGTTGACAGGTGGTCCCTAAACATTTTGGGGGGGACAGAGTGGTCCTCCCTCTGAAAAAGTTTGAGAATCACTGCTTTAGGGAAGCACAGACAGGTAGGACTCACTTGTTGCTGGCTATGTCGTAGATCTCAACACTACTCGTCAAGCCATCATCGGTGACCCCCGTCACCACGTAGATCTTGTCGTTATGCACCGAGCAGCCAAAGAGAGAGCGGGCTGTCTTCATCGGGGCCAGATCTCTCCACTCAAACTTTGTCGGGTCGTACACACAGACCCTTCTCAGGCACTTCCTGTTGCACAAGATGAAGAATTAGAATTGAAGTGATGCCAAGCCACAGTCCTTTATTGCAGACTGTTAAATCACGCCACTATTTACTACTGCATTGGGAATATTAGGAGCTGACTTAAACTTTTGACCGGGAAGAGTTATTGTCAAGATTACACTCCTAAATCCTAGTTGCAATATGAATAGGAAAGTTTCCATATCCATTCCCCACTTTACCCCAACTGTTGTATTCAAGGCCACTTCCAGGAAACTTACTTGCTTTCAGACTTTCCGCCGATGACATAGACCAGTCCTTTGTGTGACACAGTTCCATGTGCATAGACGCTGTATGGAAGAGGATCCGACTCTCCCCATTTGAAAGACCTGTACACAGCAGGGAACACGGAATGTGTAAGAAGACAAGGGACAACAAACAAATAACAAGGTACAGGTGTAATAACTTGCAAACAGGTGAGGGACCATGCCAAACTCATCCTTTTTTAAATGTATTTTTGGTCTTTTATTAGTTTATTTATGACAGGATAGTGAGAGACTTGACAGGAAAAGTGAGGAGAGAGATAGGGAAAGTTCGGCAAAGCACCCAGGCTAGACTCGAACCCGGGTCGCTGAGCGTAGCAGCCCAGTGCCCTACCGTTAGAGCTATGGTAGGGCCCAAACTTATTCTCAAGTGTGATGGAATGGTCTTGGTAAGAGTGTACATGTGAGAATTTCAGTCAGAACGACCAAGACAATCACCAATTCCCAATGTCAAGTAGCCAGGCCGCGCCCTCCTAGTGATGCAAAACCTTCAACGTTGCAACTAGTCAGGTCAAGAGCAATGCAAGTGCTTTATGAGTTCCCGAAAATACGGGAACTCCTTTCACTTTGTTGTGAAGTAAACCAAGGGAGGCGGTCAACCATGTAATTTGGGAAATGTTAATTGTTATACTCTCGGTCTAAGTCTCGAATAGATTTGAACATCGATGATAATCAGGCTAAATATCAAGACTAAGTAGTGCGTGAAAGTTTACCAAAGAGTATCCAATCACTGGGTATTTCACGCACTACCAAGGCTAGAACACTTGACATTGAGAAATAGTGAATGATTCAAGAGATTATTATACGTACTGCCTGTCATAGATCATGACAGAGTCCAGAGTGTGTTCCCCTTCCTTCAGCTCCTTTCCTCCCACCACAAAGACCGAGTTCTCCACCTCCGCCAGTCCAAAGAGGCAGCGCGCATTGGGGATGGAGGGCATGCCCAACCAGTTGGAGCTCACCGGGTCAAACTGAGTCATAGAACAAAAACAAGAGTGTGACATTAAATTGCTTGAGTTGTCCTTTCACAGAGCCGTTCATGCCACTGATGCTCAGTTGAGTATTTTCCAGAGTTAGCTACCAGCTGTTGAGTACATAACTAAACAGGACATGGTCTGGTTGACAAAAGCTATGAAACACAGTAGGCTTATATAGTGCATTTGTAGCTCCCTTACCTGCCTGGCAGAGTGCATTTAATTACAGTATATTTACATATCGGCGTATAACATTGATTTTTCACAAAACAATCTATCAATGAAATAAAAAAAAAATACACCTCCTGCCTCTATTTGCCTTTCTCTCTGTCTACATGACTGCCTGAACACATTTCATTTTATACATGTTAGGAAAAATCAACAGAATCTAATATACATTTCCTGTCAGGGATACATTGTATGATACATTACTACATTCAATTCACTCATCTGTGTGATGTACAGTATTGGCACATTGTGACAAATCATATCTGTGGTCTGAAGCGCAACACAGGACAAAAACAGCCCGTCGTCTACCAAGATGTTTATCAATGGGCCCCTTTACCTGTAGAAAGTAGGAGGTCAGTGGCTCCTCCTTGTTATTCTCATCAATAAAAACGCCCCCGGCCACAAAGATCTGGTTCTCCTTGGTCACCAGACTGGAGTGATTCTTTGGCACCTCGGTACTGGTGGATGCGATGTAGCACACATTTCCTAACGGGTCGTACGCGATCGCCCCAGAGTCAGTGATCATCAGAATGAGGTCCGTCAGGAACATGCCGTAACGCAGGTTATCGTTCAGAATACCTGGAAGCAGACCTCCTTCCTCTTCCTCATTGTTATCTTCCTCATCTCCAGACGCTCCCTCGTCCCTCCCTGGCACTTTGGGCTTTGGGAATATCCCTTTCTGTGCGTCTTTGATCAGCTGCAGATGCTTCTTGAGCTCCGAGTTGGGCTTGATGAGCCGGTGCCCCTCCACCTGCGCCGCGAAGTAGTCCTCCGGCATCAGCCGGAACCGCACGCAGTGCAGCAGGTCCGGCAGGTCCTTCATGCGCTCCTGCTTGTCGTAGTTCACCCAGTCCATCAGGGACTCGAACACCGCCTCCTCCTTCTCCACGTTGAGCGAGTCGCACGTGATGATGGCCGCCAGCTCGCCAGGGCCCAGCTGGTGGAAGTCCTGGTCGCGCACGATGAGCTCGTAGCGCTCGCAGATGAAGTCGCGGGCGTCCGAGGCCAGGCGCGGGCAGTCCAGCAGCAGGCCCAGCCGGAAGATGGCCAGGCAGTTGCTCAGCACCAGCTTGCCCTGCAGGTAGGACACGCACACGCTGAAGATGGAGGGGATCTGGAACATGTTGGCCACCATGAAGATGTCCTGGACATTCTGCTCGGTCAGGTTGATGTCGGAGGTGTACAGGTAGCGCAGCACCATGCCCATGACCAGAGGGTCCACGTCCTTGAGCACGATCTCCCTCTTCTTGCTCTCCTCCAGGTTGGAGAGGAACATGGCCTTGAAGTACGGGCTGCTGGCGGCCAGCACCAGCCGGTGGCACGGGAACTCCTTCTCCTGGACCTTCAGCACGCAGTCCACGAAGCGGTCGCTCTCCAGCAGGTCGCACAGCCCGTCCTGCAGCAGCGTCTGCTGGTACATGCGCGGCTGCTCCACCGGGTCCACTGGCGCCATCGCCATGTTGGTGTTGTGTCGCTGGTTTTGGTGTGGGGCTGTTGGTTGGTCGGTTGGTTGGTTGGTTGCTTGTTGACTCTGGGACTCTGTGAACGCACGTTGCTTGTTCTCCAAAAGAGAGAGTGTCCCGCTGGAGTTCAGGGGCTTACTGTTCGCCACACATTGACGTAGAGAATGACATGGCAATGTGGGAAAAAGAGAGAGAGAGAGAGAGAGAGAGAGAGAGAGAGAGAGAGGTGGAGGAAGGGAGAGACAGAGAGAGAGAGAGAGAGAGAGAGAGAGAGCAAGAGGTTGAGAGAGCAAGGGAGAAAGAAGGAGAGGTAGGGAGAGAGGGTGTGAGAGGGAGAGAGTGAGAGACCAACAGCACTGCCTGTTCTGATGTTTGTCAGAGTGAATGAAGTGACTCCTCTCCTCAGCTGTCTCTGGCAATCAGCTAACCCACTAGCCTGCATTTATTTATAGACACCCACTCACAAAGCTCTTTGGGGTCCATTTTGGAAAGGGTGAAACGCGAGCCGCCCATCCTCCATCTTTACGTAGGCCAGACCTCACCAGAGGCGACGCATGCCCACAGGGAGTATCAGATCCCCCAGCCCTACCTTTGACCAGGGTTGGCCTGGCTGTATCACAGTATCTCAACTAACCCATCAATGGTTAATGGGTGCGTCATTGTCAGCCTCAGCCTCATCTTTTGTATTTATCTATGAGTAGAGGAGTAGGTGTAACTCTGAATCATATGTAGATACAGGGCACATAAATAGATATGTGCTAGGAGGATGTTGAAAGCCAGAGTTGTCAGCATACTGTAGCTGGGGCCCCCTTGTGGCAGAGGGGGGAAGTGCCCAGTAGCATAAACAAGTCATAGTTTTCTGAGTAAGATGATTTTAAACTTACAGTGTGCATGCAATCTTAAAAGTGATTTTTTTTATGTTAAGCCAGTTTGTACTGTATAGTTTGTATTGTAAGTTTATTGTAGTTGTAGTTGTAGTTGTAGTGTATGTCCTGTAAATCACAATGATTTAAAGACCTTGTGGGAACCCAAGACACCCTCACACCCTCCGTTTTCTGACTGTGAGAGAGAGAGTCACGGGCCGGCCATTGAACTCATACTGCATGCTTTAATCTCCCACTGAGTGTCTGACCCATATCAGCAGCAGGGTTGCCAGATGAGGTTGATAAATTCCAGCCCCAAAAATGCTCAAAACCTGCCTGGAAGCACTAAATCCCGCCCAAATCTATTGAATTCTATGGGCAAAAATTGGCCGCTTTTTTTCTCCCAAAAACATTTTTACCCGCACACGGCCATCCTAAGTAGCCCCAATTGGGAGGGAAAGCACCCAATCTGGCAACTCTGATCAGCAGACCATGACCCTGCAGGGCTCTTGACTAATGAGCTGTGCCCACCAGGCACCTCTGCATGCCACCCAGCAAGGGGCCCCTGACAGAGTGATGCCGCGTGGCAGAGCTAATCTGGACCCCCCCATACCAGATGGACTACGGTGGGTTGGAAAGTGGAGTGGTAGGAAGTGTGTGTGTGTGTGTGTGTGTGTGTGTGTGTGTGTGTGTGTGTGCGCGCGTGTGTGTGTGTGTGTGTGTGTGTGTGTGTGTGTGCGTGCGCGCGCGGGCGTGTGTTTCTCTTTGTGTGGGTGTGTGAGACCATGTGATTCAGGAAGGGGTGGATATGAGCAGTGAGCACACTGGCCTATTTTAGTGTCATGCCAGGACATTCTCCTCATACTAAGTCATACATTAAATAAAACTTAGTTACCTGTGGTTTAAGTGTGCTGCACTGACAGAGAGTTTACACACTTGATTCAATATTTGGGTAACACTTTATTTTAGGGATACATCTATTAGCACTAATACATACAATGTGCCTGTATAAGTAACTTCAAACATTGCAAACATGCAAAATCAAACATTTGTTAGGCATGTATTTGCAAATGTATTTTGCGAATGTATTTCGCAAATGTATTCGCTTGTTCATGCACAATAAGGGATTTATTACCAATTTAATCTTAGTAAGGACATAGTAGGCCTTAGCGTTTGCTTAGTGCATGCCTTACAAGTTACTTATGCAGGCATTAACATTGTATGTATTTCTGCTAATAGATATATCCCTAACATAAAGTGTTACCAATATTTGTATCATTTGTATGAACATAAAATTCAGTGACGAACTGACCATAAAGAGTTACTAAGGCCTGGCATCATGTAGTGTTGTTTCAGTGATGGGCAAGTGTGGATTACTTACAATGTTATTTCTGTCATCACCTGAGAACATGTGCCGTGTTAGCTACAGCACTAGTGACTGTGGTAAGGTTATCACACACACACACACACACACACAGACAGACAGACACACACACACACATACACACACACACACACACACAGACACACACACACACACACACACACACACACACACACACACACACACACACACACACACACACACACACACACACACACAGGGCTTAGAAAGGATCGAACACACACGAACACACACACACACACACACACACACACACACACACACACACACACACACACACACACACACAGACAGACAGACAGACACACACACACACAGACACACACACACACACACACACACACACACACACACACACACACACACACACACAGGGCTTTGTGGGGCACTATTCCTAAAAGTATCATTTTACATCTATTGACTCCACTGTACTGTGCGTGAAACAGGCTGTGTTTGTCTGGACTGATAGTGGCTCAATTGCTGGGTCACTGGTTGGAGTCCAGATCCTACTGGCTAGGTCGAATCGTCCTTCAGCGAGACACTGAACCCCATACAGATCCTAGTGCATTGAAGTTGTAAAGCCCTTTGGATAGCCTGCCGAGTGTGGGAAAGCACGGTACAAAGGGCAGGTCTAGCAGGATGTGCTGAATGACAGCCACCAAATCAGATGTCAAGACAATGCCCAAATACCTGTGTATTGTGCCCCATGGCTCTTTCATTACAATCAGTAGTGAGTGAACAAAGTAAAAGGAGTAAGCCTACAAAATAACTCCAGCCATATTTTCCATTCAACACAAGTCGCTTCACTGAGGAACTGGTCCACAGTTACTATAGAGCAATATGATTCTACGCTGGTTGGATCAAATGCGAGGGGTTTTCCTTTTAGTTAGATCAACGTCCAGCCACCTCATTAAGTACAATGGAATAACAAGTGTAACTACTGTGTACACTGTAAAACACCCATGTTTCATGTTAAGCGTTGTCCTGCTTTAAGACAAGTTAACTTGTCTTAAAGCAAGACAACGGCTTACATGAAAAACAAGACACTTTACCACCTTTATAAACCCCAGCCAACAATTTTAACTGTATTAAGCCCCAAAATAGTGGCATACCCCTTTAAGATAACTCAACTTGAGACCAGAGACGTTCCATTCTTAGAATGTAAAGAATCTTTGTTGAGACTTTGATTTCTGAGTTAACACAAATATAAGCTTAAAGTTGAGTTAACTTATAAACAGCCAGCAGGGCAACTTACTTTTTAAAGTTTAACTAGTTTGCAATGTTTTACAGTGTGGTAGCATACTAGTGCTACTTACACCACAAATGTGCGGATTTCTACTTTAACTTTGGCCACCTCTGGTCACAATGGATGAAATTGTTAAAGTACTACGACAATATAATGATGTAATGCATACTCCAGTCACACACAAAAATCTGAACACAAAACCATAGATAAATGTAGATATATTACCTTTATTTAATATACCATACAGTGTCTCGTTACTTATTTGCATAAAATATTTGGCAAGGCTTTTAATATTAATGCTAGTTTACAAATAAAATGCACTTGTGTGCAAACAGTGTGTTCTGCTCGTGTGTGTCTGTGTTTGTGTGTTTGTTTGTGTTAGAAGAGAGGGAGAGAGAGAGAAAAAAAGAAAGAGAAACAAAGAGAGAGAATGTGCTCATGTGTTTGCATGTTGTGTTTATATGTTCATGTATATCTGTCAAAGCACAGGTCATGTTTATCTACAGCAAGTGCACTTGAGGACCATTCGCAGTTCAAAATGATGCAGGGCCTGCTCTCTGATGAGGGGTGATGGACTTGTGCAGCATGGCGGTGGCTTAGGTGACGGAGCCGGTCAGCTCTGGTATGTAAGCTCACACAAAGGAAAGAGAGAGAGAGAGAGAGAGAGAGAGAGAATAAGTGAGAGAATAAGAGAGAGGATGAGAGCGGGACATGTGAGGCACAGTTTAAACTTGACTGGACGGGACAGGATAGGATGATTGTCTTTCAGTCTTTCTTTCTTGTCTTCTTCTTTTTGTCATTCTTTCTTGTCGTTCTTGTGTTCTGTTCTTCATGTCGTTCTCGTGTTCTATTCTTCTTGTCGTTCTTGTGTTCTGTTCTTCTTGTTTGTTTCATTCCGCTGTCATTATTCGGTCTTGGGTTTCTCTGCTGCTGCTGCTGCTACAGCTGCTGCAGCCTCCTCCTCCAGGGCCTGAGTCCTCTCCCTCTCCTTGATCAGCTGCACGCCACAGTAGGTCACCATCAGCACAGACAGAGTGGACACGGGGAAGCCTGCAGGGAGAACAAAGGCCACAACTGTACTCTCGCCAGCGCACACAGTCCCTCGAATCTCCGGTGTCCGTATATGCATGTTACGCTCTTCTATCTTTTATCTCTCTTTCTCTTTCTCTCTCTCTCTCTCTCTCTCTCTCTGAACCCTTTGTTTTTTGTTCTCTTCCTCATCTTGTTTACTTCCTTTCCCCTCCACATTTATCTTGTATTGTATTACCGCTAGTTATCTTAACCTTGCAGTTTAATTCATCCCGTGGATAAAAGCATCCATTGAAAGAAGAGTGGTGGGATAAATGTTACTCTAATTTACATTCATGCGCCAAACTCCAAACTCTTTGTTACCTTGAACAAGCAGTCGCTTAGCAACAAGCTTGGCGAAGTCCAGACTATTCAGGGCGAGGATGTTGTAAAGAATGATCTGCCAGAAGTTCACAGCATTGAACAGCCCCCTGATTCTGCGTGACATGGCCTCTGACATTACACCCTGTGGAGAGAGTGTGTTGAGAAGGGCTTATTTTCACCACAGCGTGAGAGCAAAATATATCACTGCTCTGGTTTTAGTCGGGATAACCATGGACGCTGCAGATTGTGCTTTCTCAATGTTTTTACCTCAAGAGTGGAGAAAGGTGGCAGGGCAAAGAGCTTAGCCATCCACAACTCAAAGTTAAGACCGAAGCAGTTGAAGAAGGACCAAATGTAAACAATCTCACAGGGGCCGAGCCACAGAGTGGTGACGATAAAAGTGCAGATGGTTGCTAGAAGTTCCCTGAAAATTCCGTCGTGGTCCTTGCCAATGTAGTCGTAAACGTACCTACAGGGAATGGACAGAGAGGATACATTCATCAGCTTTCAGATAGACCCCAGTACAAACATCTGAATGGCCTTCAGCTCAGAGAAATATGACTGATATCAGCCTAAGTAGTGATATTTCTGGTAGGCTACTGCATGTAGTGTCATTAGATATATGAATGATGATTAAATGATTTTTGACTGGTCACTCACTTGCACAGCCAGTCATTGATTCCTCTGTCAAAGTGACTGGTAAGGGAAAGAGACAGAATATAGATATTTACTATCCAGTTTTATCACATTTCATGACACACATATTAGGTTTTTTTTCCTCACAAAGGACAATACCTACGTTTCAGCAAACACATAGAGCATAGTAATACATTTAGGCGGCTGTGGTGGGTCAAGGTGGTCCAGTCTGGACACAGTGTTGATGACACCGAACATAACGGCGGCTTTTACCCAGTCATACACCAGGTTGGAGTAAGCCAAACCAGCTGATGAGAAAAGAGAGATAGAGGGTGAGAAAGAGACAGACAGACAGACAGACAGACATAGCGTTAGGAAGTGCAAAAGAGAGAAAGCGCAATAGAGTAATCGGAGAGAGGGAGAGAATGTGTGCGTGACTGTGTGACAGAAAGAGTAAGACATCAGGTGAGGGAGGGGGATAGAGTGAGTGAGTGAGAGAGAGAAAGAGAGAATCAGAAAGAGAGAGAGGGAGAGAAAGCATTTAGCAGATACAGCATTAGTGGTCATGCACGCATTAGAAACCTGACAGTAGCACTAAAGAGAAAACCACAGACATTTGAGAGGCCATAGACGCAGACCTACCAAGAGACCAGTCAGAGATCTGCTTCACCAGTTTTATATCTCCAGGGATTGTCAGAATGTAGAGGAAGTGGAAGAAGACATCCACCGCCAAAATGACACCCAGTTGAACAAGCGCTTTCATCGAAATGTCCCATAACTCCTTGTCCTTGCGAGTCAGATTGGGGTTGTTAGCCTGCGTGTGATCAAAAGCACACCCACGAATCATCAGCAAAACACATTTTATTTACCTTATAAGCCATGAGAGAAACACTGGGCATGTTGAGAGCATCACACACATGTAGTTATTCACAGGATTTCAGAGACTACACCCCCAAATAAGGGAATACCTCAAAGGCTCATTTGAATAGGCCTATATTAAACGGTCTGCTGTAAAACTATCTACGTGTATGTCCATGCAAATAGAACCACAAACAAATATATACTTAAATTGGCAAACTGTGTCCTGCTTGTTGGATGAGGAAATGGGGACATGGTCTACTTTGTATTTTTGACCATGAAGAATTCAACAAAACGACAGAAAAACACAAGGATTTACCTGAACATGGAATTGATCAAACGTCATGATAGGTCCAAAGTAAAAGAAGGGGAGGTAGAAGTTGTACTTGAGTAGATCGACGAAAGTGTAGTTGCCATCCTTCTTCTCACAGTTCTCCAGTGCGAAGCTCATACAGCGCATGATGGAAAATCCACAACCCCCATAGAAGAGGATGTCCTGCAGCTCAAAGGAGCCAGTCACTAAGTCAGCCTATGGCAGAGGAGAAGGCAAACAGATTATCTTCACTTTGAAAAGACCGAAATGATACAAGGGTGAAAAAAATACTGTGGATAAACGAAGGCACTAATTCTCTAGACCTGTGGTACACAGTTGGAATTATATATTGCAACAGCTTCAAAAGATTTGAGAGCAAAGTTCCATGTGGATGTATATGTAAATAATGTATTAACCCTTAAGAGGCAATCCTTAACAAGCTCGATACAACATCTCCCTTCACCGTCAGTCACCCACCCACCCACCCACCTGCCAAGACCCGTAGGGCTCCAGCTTGAGGGTGGCGAGACTTGCGAGTCCAGCCACGAAGCAGAGGGACTTCCTCTTGAGCAGGGCGACGGTGTAGAGCATCATGCAGTGGGCCAGGATGAGGGAGATGAAGGACCAGCCCATGGTGACCAGAGTGGCAACCAGGCCGTAGATCATGTAGACCATACCCCTGTGCTGTGGAAAGTGGCCCACCACCAAAGGAACATGCCATTCATTAACAATGGCTTTGGCTTCATGTAAAGCATTGGCATGATTGCGCATTTGCTTTATTGGCATTGCGCATTTGAGCAGTTGCTTTTGGTAAGTAGTGGTGTGCATTGGCTCAAAGCTGTTTATAAAGCTTGTGTTCATGAAGGAATGTGAATGCGTGTTTGAGATGAGGTGTTTCAGAAATTATCATTGGTTGCTTGCTGGTTGCTCTGATCTGATGTGAACTGATGAGCTAATTGAGCTATGGCAGTGTCATTAATTATGAGAAAAAGAAACCTTATTTAAACAACAGCAAAAAAGAACAGAAAAGTAATACAAATATTTCAAATAATCAGATGGGACTGTATGATGGAAACATGAAATGCTTTCTGCAAATAAGATGATATTCTTCCAGATAGCGAAATTCATGTTACCTGGCCTCCAAAACCAATCTTCAGTGAATGCAGGAAACAAAGCACATGTACAAGACACTGAATTACAAATCACTATAAATACTGTACAACTTGTCAATCAGCGATTCATATATTTTACTGATCCCATTTCAGGAAATAATAAAAACATTGAACATGATGAAAAACACAACAGTAGTTACAGGGGTTGGACTGTGACACCTGTCATTTTAGTGTCATTTTGTTCCTCTTGCGTCCACAGTTAATCCTGTTGGATGTGGTTCATCCTTCTTGGTGGTATGCAGACATTACCTTGGATACTGTGGCTTTTGATACATCACAAAGACTTACTGTCTTGGTCAAAGATGCAACAGTTACACACGTACCAAGAATTTCTCCTTTTTGAACTCTGATACGTCACCCATAATGTTGTGTGCATTGCATACTGCATGTGCAGAGTAATACTGTGCTCTTTTGCCACTAATTGAACCTTCACACTTCACTTAACTGGTGCAACGTGCCATTAATGAAGATTGGCCAACAGGCTGGTCCACTTGAGCCATGAAACTTCCCACTCTAAAATGACGGGTGTCTCAGTTATTTTGTCCGACCCCTGTAAGTACTAGCCTCTTTGTACAGATGGGCCCGCCAGCAGACTTGTTCACTCATTACCTAAAAGATTCAACTACATCATAACAACACTGCTATGACATTACCAACAGACTTACGTAACAGATTAAGGCCTGGTCATTACAATTTTGGTGATAATAAGGTTATAAAATAGATTCTGCCCAAAGGCTTGTAAACATTAACACAATTTTTTAACACAAAGTAAAGGTAGTTGAGACTTGCAAAAAAGTGTTAACACGCAAATAGTGAATAAAGAGTCTAATCTCGTCTTCAAAGACAGCCCTAACTCATCGCACCAACCTTAGGGGAAGCCAGGGAGCAAATTTTGGCAAAGATCACATGACCGGAGAGGGCAAAGAGAATGTGGTTACGGAATGTTGTGAACCACATCACCCACTCAAAATCAGCAACATCCTGAAAATCAACACATAACGATGCAATTAGGAATAGTTCACCTACCTTTTTCAAACATATGTGTACATTAATATTATAAAACAAATTTTGTGTGGGGGCAAAAAAGATTATCTACATCTGGTTTACCATTTTCCTGCCAAAGTAAGTCCATCCTGACTGCACATTTCCTTTGAACGCTTTTCTGCCCACATTCTCTGAAAGGAAAGAAAGATGTGTGATATCATGCCTGTTTTTTGGGGGGTTTTTTTCAATGTGAAAGTGTGACAAGAATCATATCTTGGTGGAAATTCTGCCATGATGTTATACTAACAGCATTGCATAATTCTGTAAAAATCACCAGACAACACCGGCTGCTCTTGCTGCAGTAATCCCCACACACCATAATCTATTTTGGGATTGTACCAGATTCTCCTCCTTTGCTTAAAAATGCATTACATAATCAGCAACAAAGGGAAACACTCATCGCTCGGTGACAGTGACCAGTGACACCAACTTCACTGCTTTCGTGTGATGTTAAGAAGGTAATAGCTCATCATCACTACTATTAGTGAGCGAGTGAGCTCATGATTGATTTAATAATCACCAGGGAATATGGGTCAGGGTAAAGGCAGACATGCTGGCTACACTGAGCTGTAACATCAGTGCCAAGGCAGGCATGCCACTACTACCACACTAGTACACTATTGCTATGGTAGGACACTTAAACACAACAACTGTTGGTAGGCAATGCAGGATTCAAGTAGGTATGGGGACCCAGGTCGTCTATGCCTGATTACAGTTGCGGTATAATTGAGGTGAACATGTATGTGACTACATGTACAGTGAGGCTATAGTGTTTATTCTTGAGGGGAACTGATTTTTTTCCCCTTGACCATTGCAATCCAGAAGGTATTTATCATCAAAATATTCAGTAGGCCTACCAGCAGACAAGAACAACTAAGATTAGAAAGGATATGCCATGATCACCAGGGCTCTAAATTAACTTTTTTCATCACCAGCCAAAATGGCCAATCTACTGTAACTAGCCAAACACACACCCACTAATGAGTCAAAGTGGCTTGTAAGTTGGTCTTCTCTCGCAACCAAACTGAATTTTCACTAGCATTTGACTGGTTGGTGGGTGTAAATTCAGAGCCTTGATCTCTACACACATAATCTTTTTTAATATGTAGGCCTACATTTTCTTTTCTTTTTTTCTTGCTGCTTTTGAACAAACATTATCTTTGTAAGACAAGGGTTGGCGGTTATTAACTTTCGCGAATTTCACCCGCCCTGAACAAATAGGCCAGCACTAATTGGATTTTTCTGTGAGTATATATGATCACCCTATCCCCTAATGATGGGATACATTTAGTGCAAGCAGAGGGACCTCTGTGTGGAAGACTTGATTGTTCTACAGTTCTGGAACTGAATGTGTAGTAGTGCATGCCTGCAGTTACAAATGCCATTGCAAGACCACACAGCACAGCAGGACCCCCCCCCCCCCCCCCCCCCAACTACCACACACACACAGGGCCACTGAGAGCTTTGGCCGGGCCCAGGACAAAGTCATCTAAAAGAGTCCCCCACCCAATAGAGTTCATGCAATGAGGACCCAATTATGGGCCACCCATTTCCCTTGGGCCCGGGACAGGTGACCCCTTTGCTCCCCCTTGTTGGCTTTCCTGCACACACATACCAGTCAATCACAAACAACCAAACTCACCGCTTGAGGCTTCTACAATCCAGCTGGCAGCCCATGCCAGCGCCAGGCCCAGCACGGCCGTGTAGAGGTACAGCTCAACTTTGGGGAGGGCGGCCTTGATCCCCATGGTTCAACTTCTAGCACCAAAACCACTAGGGTGTTCTGTGTTGAGACCAACAACATACAGTAGGTGACAGAGTCAGATTGATGAGGGTTGTGGATGTCGCATAATACCGTATATCTCGCCCCTCTCCTGCTCAAGTGCTAGGGGGAGGGGCAGCCGGATTCATTGATCATTACAGCACATCAAAACAATCCCGTATTGGATGGGCAGGAGCTATCAGACCTCTACATGAAATAGTGTCCTGTTATTGTTAAATGAAACCATGCAAAGAAACAAATATAATGACAGTCTTGTGTAACTAAAATGGCAGAAATCAACGAAACGTTCAAGTGTTCAAGAGCTAAGGGGTACTGTAACCTCTGAGTAAAATAATGTGACTATCCACTCATGCCAGTTTTGCCCCAACCACAATCAAAAGCATTGATGTTTGGCTGGGCACATTGCAATGATCAAACATAAAAAGTTATTAGCTGAACAACAACACAACAAGGCACTGCCATGTTCAGATTTGGATATGAATCCAACAATAGCTTGAAACAACATGAAATTATATAGGCTATATTGTTTGTTTTGACTCCACAATTGAGGGAGGTTTTTCTCGCAATAGATATGGCAGAGAAACGTAAATAACACTAGACACCCTCTGTATAATCACCCTATATATCTATATGCCTGCTGGACAGACAATTGAATAGTGTTCTCTTTTTGTAGCCTCAAGATTGCCATTTGAATAGTAATCTTCTCAAGACATGGGGGCCGAGGAAAGTCAGTTACTTAAATGGGAGTGCCTCACTTCACAGCTCCTGAGAAACAGCACCGTCAGCTGCGCGATGCAGCCTCTTCCTATTTTAGTATGAGCAGTTGCTCTCCGCCACGGTAGGGCAGCTGCAGCGCTATGTGATCTCGAGACGCATCAGGGAATACTTCTAAGTAGCCTATGAATTAGCGCTGCCCAAAACACACCGGTGACCAACCCCAGAGTAAAACGAATGGAAATAAATTCATTGAATTTTCTGTTGGGGAAAAAAACGTATAATAAATATCTGGGTAGTTTACGCACAGTTACGCGCTGTCTCTCGAAATACATGTGAGCGCCTTGAAATGCCATGACAAGTGAGTAGGCTAAGGTATGTTGCATATACATAGCCTACTAACATGTGCCTCGAGAAAGTGCTCTATACACGCTTAAAGAGCAGTTGTGATGTTGTGATGCTGCATTGTAGGCAACTAAAGGCTCGCACACTCGGAGCTGCTGGGAAAATGTTTAATCGCACTGCGCACTAAAGTATTCAAATGGTGCACTTGTTCAATACTGACCTTATGTCCGCTCCTCACCGGCAGCCAGACAGCTGGAGATCTGAAATTGACCCCCACGAAAAAAAAAATGTAAAAAAGAAAAGGGGGTTAATAGTGAGGTTTTTTCCTAATACATCCGTCCAGTTTTATAGAGCCGATGGTACACTCGGTCCCCAGCAGCGGCCAGTGGGGATGTTGCGAGCTCTGCAGGAGGGGCGGGGGTGCCGGGATATATTTACATTTACACCGGCACCGCATAGAGGGGTGGCTCCATGTCTGTCTGTCAAACACGCGCAGGCACGTATGAACTGTGGCGGTAAAACGAAATAGTCCAATAGCGGGATATCAAGATGAAGATGAGCAGGAAAGACCTAAGCTATTTGCATTCTCAAATGATTCCTTGCAGACCAACACGAAATGTATGCTACTCCCTCAATTAACACAATCAGAATTTTATTGAAAAAAACACATTGCAATTAAAATTGACACATGCGCTATGTTGCTTGGATACACAACATTTCGTTTAATGCAGTTAAGGACAGCTGTTCTAGTTTTGTGCCACCTCTGCACCACAGTTAGCCTTCTGTTCAATGCGTTGAGGCTACAGGACTAGAGGTATCATCATTGCAGTGGAAAATGAGAAAATCATAGATACCTTGTATGATATGCACTCACCATGACACCTTGGATGCGTAATGCGTCACGCATTCGCACCTGTGCTCCACTGCCGATGTGTTGCTGTGGGAAGTCGGGGAATTTGAGCTTCAAGTGGACGAGCGTGGACGAGTTCCGCCACAGAGGTATATTAGTCTTGAAATGTAAAATTGTCAAGTCCTGTTTCAATAGGCTACCCTTATCCCCCCATCACAACTAAAACGTACGTAAAAGCCGACTAAATCGGTGTGCGTAATTGTCTGATCATTTTAAAATTAGTTGATAATTTTCTTGAAGTGCCAAAGCGATTCCAAAGACTTAGGCTGCCATCAAATGTGTTTCATATTTAGGTGAGAATTAAGCAATTTATAGCCTATAAAAAAGTTCCCTGAGGAGTATTCGTTTTGTCACTGTGGAGGAGCCTCAAAAAATCCCCCAAGGAGCCTAAAAACTCTCAGAGGGACCTATATATGAGAAAATAGTTTTTGAATTACAAGGTTTTCTTGAAGGACCATGGAACCAAATGGTTCTTTGATTGACACTTAGGAAGAACTCCCAGGTTTTCTAAACTATAATACCTCTGTTTCACCCCAGAACGTTTAGGGCACATTTGAAAAACGAAAATGCCAGATGCTGAAGTTATATCAACTCAATAACACCTCAAATGGTCAAGTGAGTGAAATCACTGCTCTGAATATGTCTTTTTAGTGCCTGACAATACTTTACTTTCTGTAATATAGGTAGGCCTAATATAGTGTATGTGCAATCGTTATGGAAGATTTAGGTATAGGTAGAACTATAAGAAGGTGGGTACGAATCATCATGTAGGCAATATACAGAAGTAACTAAATTGCTAAATTGGGGCAGTTGTCCTGGGCCCAGGGGGAGTCCTCATTACATTGTGTAGGCCTATATTGGGCTGTGGGGCCCTTTCTGACGACGCTGTCCTGGGCCCTGCCAAACCTGTCAGCGGCCCTGCACACACACACACACACACACACACACACACACACACACACACACACACACACACACACACACACACACACACACACACACACACACACAGTATGGGCAATACACTCTATGCACACACCAAGTGTGGATGTAAGTATAGTATACACATATACACACACATGCATGATCAGCTGTGTAATGTATATTCAACAGTAGAGAAGTGATGTACACAGGGTAGCCGTGGCCTATAGGTAAAGGACATGGACTTTAGATCAGAGGATTGCAGGTTCAAATCCCACCCTTCCACTCCCTACCTCACTCAATGACAGAGATGCCCCTGACCACCTACTATCCCCACACTGCTCCAGAGACTGTAAGCAATACCCTTCCCTGTAAATAAGTTGCTTTGGCTGAAAGTAGTGTTGCACCGATACCATTTTTGGCCCCGATACGATACACGATACCTGGCTGTGCAGTATCGGCCGATACCGATACCATACCGATACCGATACCACCCTATTTGAAATGCATATATATGAAGGGCTGTAGTGCATACTACCGTGTTAGCCCGAATATAAGACGATCCTGATTATAAGACGACCCCCCATTTTCAGGCTCATGTTTTGGGGAAAAAAGTTTTTTGAAGACTTAATTTTGTTTCACATTGGAAACTTTTCTCAAAATGCAGTTTTTAATTTGTTGGAAAATCTGAGGCTTTTTACAAACAACAAATTTCACAATATAATTTTCATGGAATTTCCATGATATAAGACCACAGATGGCTACTCATATCCTTTTCCTTTCTTTACTCACTTCACCTGTCAAGCGCCAATAGGCACCTACAGGCTACAGCCGCCTGGGCACGCCTGTTTAAAGTGCGACGCAACATAGCCTACACTCAGAGCATTAGTCTGCGCCAGCCAGGCAACCAGTCCAGTAGAGATAGGCAATCTATTGTGCAATGCACAGATTTAGCAAAATGCTTAGTTGACAGCTAACATCTAACCAGCAGCCGTCTCGCCAAATCGCTGTTCATTTTATTCATCCAAAGTTTTCCGTTGGATTTAGAAACCGAACGTGACCAAAGGCAGATTGACGCATTGCACTTGAAACCCATGCGCTGCCTATCAAGACCATTGCCATTAGAAGTCCGATTGATATTCATTTCGTACCAAGGGTAAAACTCCTAGTGATTTTATATGAACAAGACAATCTCTTGCCCTAACCATTATTCTGTGTTGTTGCATCGTTGCGAGGCATATCGTCAAAGGCACCGCTTGTCAAAGGCGCCGCTTTCTCGCGCACACACAGATGACCATTGATTGGCTGATGTCAGCATCCAAAACTTAGCCTACAGGTTGTTCGTCAAATCACCCTTCATTTCTTTAGTTTCTAGTGGTGTTGTCGGCTGACCAGAGAGAACGACCAAAGCTTTCCTGATGAGACTGTAAAACCATACACAAATAAAAGCAGAGCAACGAGCCGCGATTGACTTGTGTTTTTCCCCTTGCACTGTCGTCCGCGTCGCGTTGACATTGACAGTTGATAGACCTGCGGTGCAACAGTCATAACGAAACAAGCATCTGCAAATTTGATATGGACAAAACAATCTCTTAACCCGTGTGGCATTGTTTTTTGTTTTTTTAAACTTTTTTCTCTAGCGCGCGAAAATAAGACGACCCCCCTTTTTAGAGTAATATTTTTATAACAAAAACCACGTCTTATATTCGGGCCAATACGGTACTTGGATGTAAAATCATTGCATGGCTTTGTCAGGCTGCTGCCTACCTTTGTGAAACAAAAAGGCTAATACAAACTATTAATAACTAATAACTAATTTCAAGGCTGTTTAAGTGTCAAGCACCTGTAAATGGTATCGGTGCCCTATTTGTTGGTACACGCCGATACCGATACCACCATTTTAGTGCCAATCCATCGATCCACCGATCCACCGATCCACCGATACTGGTATCGGTATCGGTGCAACACCAGTTGAAAATGGCAGCTAAGTGGAATGTAATGTACAGCCACAATACCCAATGTGCAGTTAACAAGTGCAAGAATAAGGCAACACAGTTTAGTAGGAGTGGATTGCTGTCAGCAGTGGAGCAGTTTCTTCTATACCATATTTTTACAGAGTGGGTCAGGGTACTCTCTATTGTGTAGCGGTATAATTGGCCAGGATGACAGCAGACAGATGGTTTTTTTTCAGTGTCCGCTGGAAGAAGAGATTCTTATGGACCATCTTCGGGTGGGAGGTGTTGGTAGTCCATGTCAAGTTCCCTAAGATGTGCGTCCAGGGGTGTAGCAGGCAGCATATTGTGGGCCCTATGTAGAATCAGAACCCCCCCAGTAGGGGTGGGCGATATGACGATATTGTATCGTGAATCGCGATATTGAGTAAAATATCGTCTCGAATCTGCCAAAGTGTAGAAATCGTATAGATCGTCTTGCAGTGAGGATGTTTATTATCAGTATCAGAGTGATGTTTTCTCACTTGTGTTGTTGTCTTAACTTTATTCTTTACATTATTGTATTCCAATTGTACACTTTATGAGAGTATCATCAGTGTGTTAACATTTTATTGACTGCAAATTACAAATTGCAAGTATATGAAAGTTGTTTTTTGTTGTTTTTATTTTTTGGATGGAAGATCGTGATAAAAAATCGAAATCGTGATTTCATGTTAAAATATCGTGATACAACATTTTTGCCATATCGCCCACCCCTACCCCCCAGCCATATATCCACATGAATCAGACACTGTGAGGATCCCTATACCAGAGAGAGGAGAGAGAGAGAGGTTCCATTGGCCCATTGTTTCCGGGTTCTATTATTGCAAGGGGGAGGGGGAAAATCCCCCTTTAGGCAGACCTAAGAACTGTTCTATTCAATGCTAGGAGTATTATGACACGCCCCTTTAGGCAGACCGGAACCTGGTCACGTTAGGTGCCCATAGCAACCCATTACAATGGCATATCTCTATATATTTAAAGAATCTCTGCCTATTGTGGCTCTGGTAACTCAGTCACACTTTACCCTGCTGAAAGACACCCCTGCAGGCGTCCCCAGTACTTTGAAGCTGGAGACACGTTCTACCTCAATGCCATTGATGTGAAGGGAGGGAGTATGCATGCTTCCCTTCTCGTTTCTGATCTGATCTCTTTTGTTTTGCTGGTGTTAAGCAGTTTGTTACCCGCACGCCAAGCAGCAAGGTGTTGTACCTCTGACCTGTATGCAGACTCCCTGATCCTTATCACTGATGAATGAGTCCTATCACTGTAGTGTCGTCTGCAAACTTTATGATGGCTTTGGATACATAGGTCTGCAGTTGTGGGTGATGAGCGGAGATGGAGGGGCTCATCGCACATCCTTGTGGTGTGCCTGTGCTGAGTGTGAGGGTGGAGGATGTGATGCTGTCTGACCTAACATAAATCAAGTAGGTAGCAGGCTTCACTCAGGTTTCTTGATAACTTTTAAGGGTGCTGTCCCAAATCAATACTTAGAATCAAAGAAAAGGGGGGCGCATCTTGCATCAATTTTTGTCTTTATTTTTTTTTGTGCACAGACGCGTTTCGGCGTGTGCCTTCCTCAGTGTCTGTGCACAAAAAAATAAAGACAAAAATTGATGCAAGGTGCGCCCCCCTTTTCATTGAGTCTGACCTAACATGCCATGGTCTATTGGTCAGGAAGTCCATGATCCAGTTGCAGAGCGAGGTGGTCATTCCAAGGGCTACATGTTTTGTGACTGACTTGGCAGGGAGGATGATGTTGATTGCTGAGCTGAAGTCAACAAACAGTATTCTAGCATACGTGTTTTTATTGTCCAGGTGTGAGAGCACACACCGCAGCGCTGTGGAGACTGAGTCCTCTGCACTTCTTTTGCTGAGGTAAACTTATTGGTGTGGTTGTGGTGGGTCAAGTGTGGTGGTCTTTGAAGTGTGTCAAGACCAGCCGTTCGAAGCACGTCCTCACCCGTATAGGAGCTAGTGCCACAGTGACCTCCGAGAGCTGCTCAGCACGAGACCTGAGCACACATTCTGCAATACCATCAGGGCCAGCAGCCTAGTGTGCCTCCATGTGGCTCAGTGTGTTATGCGTATTGGTGTGTGAGAGAGAAAGTAGCTGATGGTTGTCAGAGGGTGTGATTTTCATGCCCTTTTTCTCGAACCGGGCATAGAAGTTATTCAGCTTATTTCATTAGGATGCATGGTCTGACCTTAGCAAATACACCATCGCCGGGAACATAAAGGGTTCAGAAATTCTTGTATTTGGCTGGATATGTAATAAATGCATTATAGGAGTTGCTCTCTGTCTATTCTCTGATATAGCAAGTTTGACAAAGGGAAAGGTAATCTGTACTTTTGAAGTGTTTATCTGCCAGGTCCACTTCAGAGGTCCACAGAATTTGAAGCTGGAGACACATTCTACTTCCATGCCGTTCATGTGGATGGAGTGTGCGAGGACCTTCATCCCTTTAATGACCTGCATCATGAAAAGAGGTGGAGCTTGCTATCTTCCTGATTTACTGTACTCATACAACCAGTCACCTCTTGAATGGCCTCCAGATTCCACCGAAGAATCAGCAGGCTGAATAGAGCCATCAGTAGAGGAATGAATTAGGATCATTTAAGCATACTTAGTTTTTATTTATTTAGGCCAGGGGTGTCAAACTCAAATTGACTAAGGGCCAAAATCAAAATCTGGAAAGAAGTTGCGGGCCAAGCTTAATTTCATTTGACTAAATTGACTAAAATTGTGCGTGCAAGCACCTAATACTCAGTTGAATTTCACACACATTCTTTCCCATCATACGGCTGATCAAATGTGCTTGCACATATTGTGTTGTATATGGTTATGAGCTGTTTCGTTGGCCTGGGCCAACTCGTATTCCTGCGACACACCACATTTCATGTTCAAGTCTTGTTACGCTATATATCAATGGTGATGAGGGCCAGTTATAATACACATTTTAAATGATCTGGTGGGCCGAAAAAACTGACTGGGCCTGAGTTTGACTTCCCTGATTTAGGCCTATTTATTTATTTCAGGAGTTGGAAAAACAATTGATCAGCAAGGCCAGTTACTGTAGGCCTAAGCATGTCTAGGATTACGGTTTGTCTTTTGAATAGTGCCTTGAATGACAATTAACTACATTATTAAGGCTACACCACACTTCTTCTGCTCTACTTTCTTTTCAGTCTCTAATGTGGATCTATCTGCTCGTGTCAGATGTCACGTCCAGGCAATGTGAAGACTTGCATATGCCTAGGCTATCCATCGAAAGTAGGCCTTAAGACCCCTAATAAATCCTTAAATCACTATATGGGCATACATTAATAAAGAGTGTTTGGTTGAATAGTGGCGTGTATTATTTCCCTCAAGACATTAGACAGGCACGATGCTGCAGCCCACCTGCTAAATAAACCCCCGGCTGCAATCACACACTTGAACACATGGGGGCGGTCGTGTGCAAAATATCAGTCTGGAGTGGGCATTCCTCGGTATTATTCTTTGGCCCTGAGCTGTAGTATTTACAAAACAACTGTCTTTTTCACGCTCTCTGGGGTCTTTCACATTCACATCTACGTTTCCGCCTTTGCATTAGTAGACTGGATAGGCCTAATTGAGCTTGCATGGATGCATTTATAAATTAATCTTTCTTTCGTGTATATTGAAATATAACATTTCCCCCGTTATTATGGTTGTAACTTTGAGTGTTTTCAATTATTCCTATGATGAGATGAAAAGAAGTTGTTCTAGTTGAGGTGGCAACACAATGACAGTGTTGGAAAGGCACAATGTTTTTGTGTTTAATAAAAGGGGAGGGTACGGGGTTCCTAGAAACCGCCTCCTTCTCCAGCACCACTAGCTACTTCAAATCTCTCTCGCGAATATTAAACACTGAAAGCCTCCATGTTGGACAGGGAGCACAGATTAAAAATCTGTGTAGTAGTCTTTAGAGGCCGGACATCATTCATGCTGAATCTCAGATATTGCTGGACTGTAAACAAAGCCTCGGGAAAGAGCAACTCCATGATTTATTCTGACTATTAATCTCTGTAGTTTGTTTGCCAACCTGGCTGAGTAGACGTATGGTTCTAGCTAACGTGCACGGTTTAGATGCAAAGGGGAGTTAGCAGATGTTAGCAATCTGTTTAGAATTTGTTTTGCACGAGATGCGTCATTTGTTTGCTTTATTTATGCATTTTGTGTAAATATTAAGCGTAATGCGCTTCGCCTCATTTATGCTGCGCAGTGACGGATTCAATGCGAGCACAACGCTGCAGCTGTAGTGTCTCGTGAACTAGCTAACAAGAAGCGCTAACAGTAGGAGCTAGCCAACTGCGTGTTAGCTGCTGATAGTTTTCTGGCTAGCTAGCTGGCTAGCTGCCATTGATAACAACCATTATCGTGAGACATAGGAGTACATCCACCATCACTCCAAACAAGGTTATTTCAGCCGGACTTGCAAGTTATCTTGCTTACAGCTCAAACAGAAAAGAAGAAAACCACTACGGATTGACCTCTTGTTTCCATGGACAACACGTCCATAATTACGCAGGTTACCAACCCAAAGGAGGAGGAGATATTATCGTCAACTCAAGAAAAGGGTAAGAAAATCGTGATCAATGTTTATTATCTAGATTGACACATGCGCCGTAAATTGTGATATCATATAGAAAACTTAAGGTTCAGAGAGAGTTGATTTTTCTCCACAAAGCTATCTCAGATCGCCATGTTTTGACTGCCAACAGAACTGCATGCCAAACTAATACCGTAGCTTGACGGCTTTTTACCTGATAGCACGTCGAGTGCCCTCCTGGTGACACAGAAATCTTTGAAAAGGATAACAGCAATAGTTTTTCCTTACAATTAAAGTTCTTGCAGTATTTTGTACGCTACAATATTCCCTTTGACTTAACAACTACTATGGATGGGTCTCATCGCACGTTACCAGAGCTTGTTGTTATTATTGTCGGCAAGGCATTATGTCCATAACGTGTAATTAATAAATGGCAGAGATGGGTGAAATTGTGTTAATTTTGCAAATGTTTACTTTAAATAATTTTTAAAAAATCGTTCATGATTTGCGTCCAGGGCAATCGTTGTAAGAACTGTGACTGTCATGACTGTTTTGTACTGTAGTGAAACGGACAGCTCTAACCCTTTATTATGATTGGCTGATCCGCGTTCAAAACATTTTTGTAGGCTACTCTTCAAATTTCCAATGTGGCTGCACAAGATGCACATTGCGCCATATATTGTTCACTTTTAAATTGTTTAGGAAGTGATTCGCCAGAGAACATCTGTCAAGTTGGAAGTAGAGATTAGGCGGATAGGATTGATGAGAAAAAGAGAGAGAAAAATTAATTGGCCAAAGAAACACGTAAATACCAGTCAGTGGCAAATAATCTGACTCTCTGCTTTGAATTATCAGAAACATCGTTACTAATGGATCTGAATAGGGCCCACTACTGTAATAATTGTTGGTCTTTCGTGTAAGGTGCACTGTGTGGGATTGTGGCTAGAGTAGGTAGGCCTATTGCAACTATGTTGCTCATTGGAACTGTACTGCCTATTGGCCAAATATTTTCATGAATATTTACTGCATAATGATGAACTAATATTTACTAGTATGACCAAAGTATATTAAGTTTTGCTGCTGAAAATGTCCCTTTCTGGACATTCAAAATGGCAGACCATTGAGAAGATCCCCCCTTTTCATGTATGAAAAGTGTAATTTTCCAGTCATAAGACACATACACCATATTTTTAAACATGTAACTCAAGTTGTATAATTATGTGACACTAGTTCTGTTCATGGTTTGAATTTTTGTTGTGCACACCTCTGGTTCCTTGATCATAGCACTGACTATGGTAACTAACTACCAAGGAGACTAGAGATAGGAGGGTGTACTGACGTCATCAGAGCGTAGTATGGCTTGGCCATGAGGGGAATCGCATTTATTCTACGGTCAGTACTGGAGATATGAAGGTAAAGTGCAATGCCACTACTGCCAGGGTTGGAGAGTGGAACAGTCACAGGAGAATGTGAATGTCAGCTGCCCTTAATTAGCCCCCACAATTACAGCTGACCGACAGCTGCAGTTCATTTGGCTACACACTGAACACCGACAACCGGATATCCTCTTTTGACCGATTTTGCGGAGTACAAATACATGGGTTCACCGTGTTTATAAACACGGTGATGTGAGGAAGGGCAAGACACTGGCAGCCAACCGTGTGAGCAATTTTTTTGTCCGACAGCGGTTGAACAATGAGAGGTTGAGTTTTGCGCTGCTAGTGTCGTAGATCCTGAGGGCATACCGATTGGGTTTGAGCAGTCGTAAAACGGTTGCTCGTCGAGGCGGCGAGATGATTGGATAAATGACAGCGCAGCTCAGCAAGCAATTGGCTCTTGTTGCCGGACAGGTGGGATATGTGCAAGCATGCGCCATATTAGCGTAACAAACAGCACTTGTTCATTCCTATGGGCGCTTGCTAAAGTTTTCCGTCTATTAATACATGGGTTCTAAATTTTGTTTATAACCTGACTGCGCGAACCTAGCCGCGCGCAACTCAACCTCTGATTGTTGGAAACCGCTGTCAGTCAAAAAATTAGCTCACGTGGTTGGCTGCCAGTGTCTTGCCCCTCCTCATAACATCGTGTTGATAAACACTGAGAACCCATAGAGACAGTGGGCTCGTTCGTGACGACGGTTTTTGCAAGGCATTCTAACCAGAATGCATCAAACTGGCAAAGTGCGCATGCCCACTGCCTAGCAAAAATCTTACTGCGTCGTCACGTACGAGCCTAATCTCTGCTTTTCCATCCACTCGTGTCCTCAGGCCACACCCCCGTGCTACACCATGGCCAATGCATTTTCCATTGAGTGATAGTTCTTATCCAATCCACGTTCTTTGGTCCCAACTAAGGTGCTGTTTCCACGAAGCAGGATATTTTTTTAGCAGGGTATTTTTTTCTCCTGTTGAGGTGTAAACGCAACATTGGGATAAAAATAAATCCTCCATTGTAACAAATGCGTTTCAGCCCCCTTAAGAGGATATTTTTTCTCCTGTTTTTTATACCTGGATTTTAAATGTCTGCTACGTGGAAACGGAAGGCCAAAACCAATGCAAAACCAATGCAACCAGGAGAAAAAAATATCCACATATAAAAATATCCGGCTACGTGGAAACAGCACCTAAGTTACATGTTCCACCTTAAGCATGAGTGAAGGCCAAAATCCCCAACTTCTGATACTTCCTTTGTAGGGGTTCATTTAAAAAAAAAAGAAATAAACACACACTTTACTTAATACTCGGATGGGACATATGAAACTACAAAACTACTAGGCCTAAACGATTTTGTTGGGGGATTTTGCTGTTTAGCAATGCATTAGGCCTATTTTCTGAGCAAACATTTCATTGATTTGTTATAACTTGAATTGTGAAATGTCAGTTACTTATTCATTATGGTAATGCATTACAAGCGGCACGCAAAGCCTGCATTGACTTATACCAGGCTTATACCAAGGCACTTTGATGCCAATGAAACTTTCTGTAGTTCTTGTAAACTTCCTGAGTTCAAAGAGAACCTTTGCTTGGGCAACAGAGTACCTGGGCTTACAACTACCTTAGCTTAACTCTTGTCTCAGGGTAGGGTCAGAAATCCTTGCTGACTTAACTTGGCTGAGGTGTGCAGGATGACTTGCCAAGATTTCTAAAATCCCTGTCTGTTGCAGTTAACCTGATCTTAACATCTTAACAGCTAAACGCGAAGCTAATGAAGCTCATTAAATTTACCTGTGGTTTAGTTTCTCTGTGGTAGCTTATCTTATTGTAAGCTAAAGGAGTAACAACCAGCACCGTCCACCTGTTTCAGTAGTCCTTGACAGTAGTCAAACAGATCAGAATTCTTGAGGATGCCATCCCTGGCCACTTGGATGAGAATCGACTTCTTCGTAAACTCAGACTCCTACCAACTACTAACTGTCTAGGCCTACTACAGTTCTTGCTGAAGTCTGTCTTAAATGTCAGATTACCAGACTTGACTTTCAATTCTTTCTGTTGGAAAGAATTTCACTCATTTACTTGTTTACTTGTGTCACTTCTTCACTGGTTTAAGAGTTTTTTGACTGGCTATTTGGACTGTAAGAACTGAAGGGTATGAACTATTAAACACAGACAATGGTACCAATTTGCGATGTGAAACGTTAACCTGCAGGGAATATTAAGCCCCAGAAAAGGCAGTGAGTTGCTTTAGCACTGCTTTCAAAGCTACATTGTTTGATGATAATTTGTTCGTAATAGCCACACCACAGCAGAGAAACTGAACTGTGTTTTCCACTTATAGGGCTTTCAGGCCGACCAGAACGGAGCTGGAGCCGGTGCCCGCACCAGTTACATTCAGCACTAAAGTGCTTATCTGCGAACCGCCCGTGTTCATACCGGGCTCTGAACTTTTCCCGCACGTGACTGCGTTACCCGGATGAACCTGCTGACGGGCACGCCGTCGTCACGGTTCGCAGAGAAAAACCTAGTATTTTGCGGTTCGCATTGCAAACCAACTTTCCGGTTCGCGAACGCCAAAATCTGTGTCGTGAACACGACGGCCAATTCGCGATTAGATGCGGGAACGGGCTCCAGCGCGGTTCTCAGTCGGCCTGATCGCGCTATTTAGCTCTAGTCTTTGGTCTTTAGGTTATATATGGCAGGCAGTATGTGTGGCCTGGTGGCACACCACAAGAGGCGTCATCTCTCCATTTGGTTCTTCTATTTGCTGCCAATGTGAACATGTAAGTTATGTTTACAGGTGTGCTGGCGTTGATTGCTGCTGATTAGAGGAGAGGTTGGACCTGTTCCCTCTCTATAAACCTGGCAGTCGTTGTTTATGGGGCAGCCGTGGTTTATAGCTTTATATATCAGGGGGTTGCAGGTTCAAATCCCGCCCTTCCACTCCCTACCATACTCCATGGCTGAGGTGCCCTAGAGCAAGGCACCTAACTCCATACTGCTTTAGGGACTGTAACCAATACCCTTTATAAGCGACAGCTAAGTGTAATGTAATTTTAATGGAATGACGTCCCTCATTTCAGGAGAACAGTGACCAAAAGACTAAGAAGAGTGTCTTTGGTTTCCCTTCAACACCCATAGCTGTGTGCCTTAAGGGGACTTTAAAGCTCATGGGCTTGCTCTGCCAACCTTTTCTTGTTTGTTTTTGGTTTTCGTTGATTATGTGCTTGGTGTTGTACCGCTGGCTCTATGAAGGTAAAAGAAATGAGCTGACTCTGTGCCTCCTTTAAGTTATAGCTCTTCAAGAGCATAACACCTGCCGTTCTGCTCACCTGTCTTTGTTTTTAAAATTCTTTTAAATAATTATTCAGTATATGTTTTTGCCTTTAGTAAATTCTTCTGTTATTTTTAAATGTTTTGAAGGTGTGATGTTTATGTATTCCACTGTGCAGATAATGCTGTGTGAGTGAGGGGCTAACTTAAACAACATTGATCAGATTGAGGCAATCACCTGTAGACTAGAAAATCCTGAAGAATAGTTACAAGGCAAATTATTTTGTTTTGTGTAGGTGACATGGCTATACTGCATAGCTGGTTAACAATAAAAGAAACCAGTGTTAATGGACATGAGTAGAGTAGAGTAGAGTAGAGAAACTTTATTGATCCCCAGGGGGAAATTCAGGTGTCAAGTAGCTACATAAAAACAAACACAGACACACAGACACACACACATATGAAGAGGTTCCAGATCTGGGCCAGCTCTGGCATCTCAGGCAGTCCAATCCCCAATAATGATGTCCTTCTTAGTGTCCTTCTGTATACTGTTAAACAGTTGAATGGCCCAAGGGACAAAGGACCTCCTTAGCCTGTCTGTCCTGCAGGTGAAAGCACGGAGTCTGTGACTGAACAGACTCAGTTGGTTAGTGAAGGTGGCGTTAAGGGGGTGATGCTGATTGTCCATAATAGAGTCCAGTCTGCTCAGTGTTCTGCTCTCAGCTGTTGAGGTGAGTGACTGCAGCTCCATGCCCACCACTGACCCCGCCTTCCTCACCAGTCTGTCAAGGCGTGCAGCATCTCTCTTCCTAATGATGTTCAAAGAAGAAACCACAGCCAAGTTTTTTGTAGTTTGTAGTTTTTTGTGCCTTTGCCAAGAACCCACATCGTCTAAAAGTGTACTCTAAAGGTATTATGTCCGCACACTCTTTATAATGTCTACTCAAGCTATTTCTAGAGCTGTAAAAAGTGTTGTGCTGCCCTCAAATGCCAGGATCCTCAACACAGCTGCTATGTCACTCTGAGTAAAACACCAAGATAGGAGCAGGAATTATCCCTCCGATCATCACCATCCGTCTCATTTATAAACCAGTTGGCTGTAATACAGAATAAAGAAAAGGGGCCTTTAAAGATTTATGCATTTTAGTATTCTTTTGCTTCAAAAGGGCACAGAAATTCCTGTTGTCATTCAGACTTGGAGTGTTCTATTGGTGTGCATGAAAGGAACACTAGCTCTGCTAAGGATGTCCGCCTTGCTGACGGAACACTTCCAGGCCTCACCCTTTGACCTGCCTGCGTGCGTGCGTGCTTGCGTGTGTGTGTGTGGGCGGCTGTGTGGGTTTTCCTGTAGCTGCAGATGCTCATCTGATTGATACAGGAAAAATCAGTCTGCCTGATCAGCAGTTCTTGGCACGAGGCAGTCTTTCTCTCTGACCGTGTCATTGTGAGAGCATTGGCTTTGATACAACATCCCTGCACTGTTGTCAGCCATACCCCCTGGCTGTGTGATAAGTGTGTTGTACAAAGCTACAAAGAATCGAACATCCTAAAATCGCCAGCCATCATTAAGCAGGTGTTGTTCCCAAACTACAGTATTTAAAGACAGCATTTAAAGAGCACCTGTTATTTATGAAACTGACATCAACGGAAGTAGTGGAATAAGTCAATTTTGTATTGTATGTGCTGAGTAATGAATTGAAAAAGCTTAATCATTAGATACGAAGAATTATGTCATGAATCAGTTTAGCAGTGAACTCTGAACACCAGACTTTTCATAGTGCTTCCCACTCAAAAATGGAAAAAGAAAGTAATTACTGTACTATTTATTCTATGAATATAAAAATGTCATACTAAAAGTGTGGTTGATTGAATTCCATGGGCTCCCACCTGTGCGTCTGTGTAGTTGTTTTGACCTGAACAAGCCTATGTGCAAACATGACTATGTGTACACATTATTTCCACTCAGCGCTGGTAAGAGCAGCCCTGTTGATTTGGTAAACCCTGACCCAGAGTCCTCTTGGGTTTCCCTCCTTGACAGCAGGACAAACTATGGGCCCCCTGTCTACCTGGCCGGATAGATTTGATGTGATTGCAGATGCCATTAGGGACATTGCATCATTGAGTGCTTACGTGCGTGCGTGTAAAGTAACCCAGGTGTGCCATAAGCTTTGACCCAGTCTGAGTTTGTTGGTCAGATAGTCACCGTTGGAAGGGTGTGTTTGCAATTGGAGTTGCAATTAAAATCTCAGGGCTGCAAAGCCTTTTGTTGAACTGCTCGATTCTGCCACCAATACATAACATCTTTCTTTGTTTTAACTTACTGACACTGAGGTGGCACTAATTCCCAGTAGGTCAACTGCTGTATAGGGTGTAGTTTTTAGCTACATGTCCCTGGTTGTGTGGCTAGACCTTTCTTCTCATATTTTGACCAATCTGAGCAAAACCTATTTTACAAACAAACAACAAAATAAGACCGTACAGCCTAATCAGCACAGCAATGCATCAAAGGAGTACTGTTCCTAAGGTGGGCATCACAATAAGAAAATACAAAGTGTTCACTTCTGCTTGTTTCAGGCATTCGGTAGTATATCACCACGAAGAAGGGAGTAAATCAAGAAGCCTTTATTAAATGTGGTTGGCTACTCTCACAATTGAAATTAGAATGCCAACATGTTTTCATCAGGGCAAACCAAAGACAGTCTTAATAAAGGCTTTTTTAATTTACCCCCTTTTTCTGGTGATATACTCCTGAGTGCCAGGGACCTGTTGCTTTTCTGATTGTATATTTCCCTACCCCGAGAGCACCACTTTTGGACTGCTTGTGATACACCTGAGTGCTGGGTTGACTTCTCTTTTTATCTTCTGCTTGTTTGCCTGGTATTTTAAAGGAGTATGCCACTATTTTGGGGCTTAATACAGCTAAAATCGTTGGCTGGGGTTTATAAAGGTGGTTAAGTGTCTTATTTTTCACGTTAAGCTAAGTGTTGCTTTGCTTTAAGACAAGTTAAAAGAGGGAATATGTCGCTAAGCTAGTGAAAGTCAATGGATCCGTGATCCATTGACTTTCACTAGCATAGCGACTTAACTGTATTAAGCCCCAAAATAGTGGCATACCCCTTTAATATTCCCATGGTTTTCTGTTGAGGCGCAAGTAGCAAAAGCAGCGGCAGCAGCGGTGCTATTGTGACGGAGGTCATCTTGCACCTGTTCACCCCCCTCGGGGATCGAACGTGCGACCTCGTCAACTACAACGGTTCGGCAATGGGAGACACAGTACGATACCGCTGGGCCAAGAGACTAGTCTCTCGGTAGCCTGGGAACTCCCATACTGCCTTTAGTTCTACACAATCGTTTCGATCTGAAAGACAGTATGGCGAGGATGACTCATAACGTACAAGATCATGGGATCTGTGTCCTAGTTAGCCTCCGTTACACTCTCCCCCTTANACCTCATTCCCATCCCGGGTCAGCGGCACCACTGTGACGGAGGTCATCTTGCACCTGTTCACCCCCCTCGGGGATCGAACGTGCGACCTCGTCAACTACAACGGTTCGGCAATGGGAGACACAGTACGATACCGCTGGGCCAAGAGACTAGTCTCTCGGCCCAACGGCACGAGACTTCATGAGGCTATCGGAGGGAGGTTTACCAACGTTCCACGCCAACTCTGTGCTAGTTAGCCTCCGTTACACTATGCATCGACCTATTCCTGTCCTGCCCTTCCCTCACACAGCTGGCACAGGTCTGGGTCCATCTCTGTCTCTGCACACACTGATGGTTTAGTCTAGCAGGGCTGCACAATTCATCGAAAATAATAAAAAATCGTGATAAACTCGTGAAATCGAAGTCGTGATTTTAATCGTGGCAAAAGTGACCTACCTTTGAGAGCGTCCTTGAAGCCAGAACATACTGACAGGCTGGTGTCTCTGGCCAGAAATCTGTCCACCTAAGTTTCATGCTATTGCCTTTACATAATTATTACAATTCATTTTATTTTGCTCATCCCGTATATAATTCTTTCTTGGTTATATTTCATCTTGTTATAATTTTCAAAAAAATCTGCAAAAAAACAATAATCGTGATTACCGGTAATAATCGTGATTACGATTTTGACCAAAATAATCGTGATTACGATTTTGACCAAAATAATCGTGATTATGATTTTTTCCATAATCGTGCAGCCCTATCTAACAGAGGGTTGTGCTGTTGGCGACGTGTGTGCATGTGCGTGCGCATGTGCGTGCGCGTGTGTGTGTGTGTGTGTGCGCGCGTGTGTGTATATATGTGTGTGTGTGTGTGTGTGTGCGCGTGCGCGCGTGCGTGCAAGTGTGTGAGCGAGCGAGAGAGACACAGATAAAGCGTGTTGCTCCATGCTTGTTTGTGATGGATGAGTCACCCCAGTGCTTTTCGTCCCACAGGGCCGTTTTAGACATGACCATTAAAACAGGGACAGTGTGTCATAATGGAGATCCCCTCTCTGATTACCACTGAAACATTGGAGGGCACGTTCAACCCACACCCAGCCCCCCCTTTTGCCCGCTAGTGCTGTGCTGTGCTGTGCTGTGCTGTGCCACGGCTGACCAGGATGGTTTCAGAGCCTCATTTATATTTGATGTGATTAAGATCATCTCTTGGGAAGCCGTGTGCAGTGCATGCATTGACAGTAGGGGTGTAACGATATCGAACCGAACCAACGTACCGTACCGAAAAGACCTGTACCGAATCGAACTGTACCGAATCGAACAGTGCTGTACCGAGTACCGAAAGGTTGAGTAAAAGGCTACTCTGTTCATGTTTTTACATTATGATGCTACTACATGCAGAGGCTCGTGCAGAACCCTAAGAGAGAATGCAAGAAAAAACAGGTGTAGGGGCTTGTTCTTTGTGAAACCTTGAGGAGAAAGTTCTATTTCTTACACTGATGAAATCTCCGACCCAAAGTAGCAGGTTGAATGTATTTCCTTTTTTTCGTTTGTATTTTGACAATATCTTGGTGAAATTAACAATGTGCTGAGGAAGAAAATGGTCTTCCCAAAATTCCCATATACTGTACCGAAAATGTACCGAACCGTGACCCCAAAAACCGAGGTACGTACTGAACCGTGATTTTTGTGTACCGTTACACCCCTAATTGACAGCTTGGTGTGTTGCTGCCTGCCATAGCTAACAAGGACTGGAACAATTGAACAGATGCAGAATTTTCAGGCAATCTCGCCTTGTTACACAGGTGTGTGTGTTTGAATGTTTGTGGTTGTGTGTTTGTGTGTGGACAAACATTGAGCTTGCCATGTGTTAAGATTTGGTCCCAGGACATCTGCTCTGCTGTTACTCCTGCAAGTGCCCGTACCAACTGTGTCGCTGCCACTTTCACACACTCTCTTGCCGTATGACCTTATTGTGTCAGCCGCAATCTGTTTCTCCATAGAATCAGTCCAGCACTCCGGTCAGTCAGTCAGACTTTTCAGCCGTTCCTCTCGTGGCCATGGCTGGCTCCGGCGCGTTTGGGGTAGGGCTGTCCTAAACGATTATTTTTCTCCCGATTAATCTATCAACAATTTTTTTTAGAATAGTAGACGAGTCAAACGATTATTTTTTAAGTACTGTAGCACTTACATTTTGAAGGAAATTGGGAAAAAAGAAAGAAACCGTTAAAATTAGGTCCCTGAGCTCACAATGAGCTTTAAATCATGATAGTAGCTTATTTACTCCGAGATACAACGTCCATTTCATACGTGCTGGGCAATTTTAGGTTTCAATAAAGTAATAAAGCATTAGTAAAGTAAGTAAAAAAGCATTGAATTAAATGAAACGATAAGTCTAATTTTTATAGTCGATTAGTCGATGAATCGTCCCAGCCCTAGTTTGGGGCATAATTGGTTGGCGGCCGGTGGCCGTTTTAAAGAGGGAGGGCTATTAAAAGCCGTCTCCCACTTCGAGTGCACAGAGGATAACCCATCTGGTGCCAGGGAGCATGAGGTCAGGGTGAGGCTCAATGGGCTCCTCTTACAAGGCGGCTCACTTACTTACTGCTCCAAAAATGACTCAAGCCTGTTGTAGTATGCGAAGGGGGGGGAGCATGAGACCTGTCTGCCCAGCCCCTCTGCTCACTCTTGAGCTGCTCTCTCGCTTTCGCGGTCTGTCTCTCTCGCTTTCTCCCTGGCTGTAGCTCATGTTTGTGTTGTGATTGAGGTGCCTGAAATAGCCCTCCTCCACACAATGTCGAACGACAGAAACAAACAAACAAAACAGAGCACCCTCTAAGGGCTTAGAGGAGCTGTTTCATTGCCAGCACTTGGCATTGTGTTTTTCTGTTACACTTTTCCCATGGTGACGCTCTGATGAAACTCTCGCCTTCTGACTGTTGGATGACCCATTGGTGCGGCCCTGGCCAGGGCTTTGAACCGTTATTTTTTCCCAAGCGTTCCGTTCCGAACAGAAACGGAATTATAACGTTTCCGGTTATGCGTTCCACCAATAAATTGACGTTCCCGAACCGGTTAGAACAGAAAAATACTGTTCCCGGAACAGTTAATTTCGTTCCTGTCAGCTGATTACTCCCATAGGCCTAAATGACGTTAATTAACCAAGAAAGACGGAAGTGCAAATGAGTCAGCCTACATTCCAAACTGTTTATTCAAGCAGATGAAAAGAATATCCTCCACAATTTTGTCATTTAGGGACGACCTAAGAGGAGAAGCGGAGAATAAACCTCAATGATGAAAATGCACACTCCACGTTGACTTGGGTCACGGGGAGCGCTATGATGGACATTGTGAGTTTGTGCATATTTAAAGCTGCCATGGATGCCCAATAACGTCGAACACATGTTGGTGCGCTTTACACGTGCTTTTCTGCAATGTCTTACAATGATGCAATGGAAACTTTGCCCTTTTGTATGACAGTGGTTTCTCTTATTTAAGATGTGGAGTGGAGACTTTGTAGTCCACAGCTCTCTCTCCATTCAGTCAGAGAATGTTTGATGTCACACAGGACGTGAACCTCAGCCGTCATGGTAACATGCGCAGGAAAATAATTACTTTTTTTGTTTGTTTGAGGAACGGTATTAACCGGTATTAACCGGTTACCATTATTTTTAAATAAGTGTTCCTGTTCCAGAACATAAAAAATAATAACGTTTCCGGTTTCGTTTCTGTTCCCTGTAAAATACAAAAAGTTCCCGGTTTTCGTTTTCGTTCCTTGAACCGGTTCAAAGCCCTGGCCCTGGCTGATATTTTGCTCAGGACAGGGGCGGCAGGCGAGACGAGAGGACTCTCAGAAGTGCTTGTGTTTTACACAAGGAGACAATTATGTGTGATGTGTCAAGAGGCAACACCCCACCCACCAGTCTGGGTCAGGCTTTCTGGCATCCAGAGGTGGTGCTTAAAGGCTGAAATAAACACACATCCCCAAATTAGCCAGTCCATACTGGATTTGATGCTGTGTGGAAAAAAAGAAAAGCAGGGAAAAAATATCTCCCGCGCTATTAGGCTCTGGAGATATTTCTGGATCCGTTTTTTTTTTAATTTTTAAATAGCTTAAAAACTGACTTTGGGGGTGTTCGTGATGTAAAGGCACTCTTTTGACCTTTGACCCGTATGTCGACACCTCCGGATTGGCCCCAGTCTATCTTTGTCTGGTCGATTTTAAAATGAGTGAGTGTCTGTGAGCGCAGTGCACCTGTCTCTTGTCATTGCTGGTCCTCCCCGCAGGCAGGTACCCCTGCTGTGCCTCCAGCTCGCTCTGAGCCAAGAGCTGTGATTTATCAACTCCTCTGTTTGAAGACCTCCAGTGTTGTCTTAACTGCAGAGCAGGGAAGTCGCTGGGGAGAGAAAATATTCCAAACAGTTGTTGGCTTAACCATTGAGAGCACAATGTGTGCCGTGCCCCTTAGTGAACCTTAAACCGAAGTTTTGCCTAATGTAATTCAAAACTGGCTACTCTGAGTTTAAACACCAACAGCTTATTTTGTAAGTAAGGCTACTTTTTTTATGGTGAGGTATGAGGAGTGAGTGAACCAAACAACTGCATGTGGCGTGCTACAGGCACTTGGGCAGTGCAACGTTCTTTCCTAGAGTAAATTCGACGATGTCTTAATGCATAATTTCTCTGTAGAATCCGAGACGGGCTCTGGCATCAACATAATGCTACGACGACTTGGAAACTGGTCAGATGGCATCAAAGCACATAGAACACTTGGCATTCCAAAATAGTTTCTGTCAATTCAACTGCTTTGTCTGGCAGCAAGGCCTTGGGAGTGCTTACTGTTGGATGGATTTTAAAAAGAAATTGATCTGCCATTGAACTTCAGTCTTTGTGTAAACATCAGGGCACTGCTCATCCTCTTGGTACTCCTGCATCACATTAAGCTTGAAAACCTCAGAGATTTCCTTTTGGGTTCATCTAACTGGGATGGCCATCCACACAGTGATGGGAGAGACAAAAACGAATGAGAAAGGTTTGAGAATAAGAAGAGGAGGAGATCTGGAGATGTAAACAAGGAATGAGCTTAAAGAACAGAAAAAGGCAATGGAGAGAATAAACGAGGGGAATGTGTGTGGAGAGGGAAGGGGGAGCACAGACCAAAGGGGAGTATTCTTTCCTTTGCATTTCATAAACTGAGTCTGCCCCACTGTGATGCAACTCATGTGGTGGAATAAGATGTTTTGAGGAGCAGGACATTCATCAGAGTTCATTCATCGTGCCATAGGCCTAATCGGAACTGTAAAAAAATACACTGCACTGTGACACATTGTACTATGTTGGACGTACTGTATTTTGCAGAGTAATTGTTCCATTTGAAGTAGGGGTGGTACGGTTCACAAAATTCACGGTTCGGTTCATATCACGGTGTCAAGGTCACGGTTTTCGGTTCTCTACGGTTCTTTTTTTTTAGTTCATGATAAATGGTGCACTGGCTAATAGAATCGGACTAATCACTAAATATCTTACATATGGTTTGTATAGGCTTATAATGTGAAAATGGTGTGATTTTAATTGTGTCATCCTCTGATTTGGTCTTATACGCTAATGTTTTAATCAGAGAGACTGGATAAGATACTCCTAGAATCTCTGTTTTACATATTTTTCTGGGCAGTACATGAATTGTGGTTTGCGATGGATTGCACGGTTCGGTTCAGCATGTGTGTGAATTGTACGGTTTCGGTTTTCGGTGCGGTTTGTGCCATCCCTAATTTGAAGTGCCCCTCCCATTTTTGAAGTCATATCTTAGAAATAGAAAAACCTATTTTGTAATCCTTGTAGAATGGCTAGAGGAAGAGAAATTAGGCCAATGAAAATGGTTGATGCTGAAAAGCACTTCCTTTAATTATGTTTAATCTTTCAGTCCTTGTTGACATTAGGTGGATTCCAATATGCAAACTTCCGTCCTCCCTTGCTCACTTGCCTGCTTATGACCTCATGATGACATCACTGACATCAGAAAATGAATTAAATATCTTGCAAAAGCTCAATTCTAATGTAATTTTCTCATTTGCAATCGGGATGGTGAATGAAGAACAGTCCCCCAAAAACTGTTGTAGCTAGCGGGGAAACTTAATTTTTTAAGGGCATCAGCAAAACGCGAGGCCACAAGCACAAGGAGTGTGCATATTGGAATGCACCCATTGTTGTTGAGTAGGAGGGTAAAAAAATGGCTCCACATTAGCTTGCACCACACTGCCCTTTTAACCGATAGGAATGCTCATGTGGTAGTGTTTTGACAGGAGGCACGTCTCTGTTTCTTTCTCTGTTTGTTTGTGTGTGTGTGTGTGTGTTTTTAATCGTGGTATGTGCATGTGGTTTTTGGTTGTGTGTGTGAGTGTGTGTGAGTGTGTGTGAGTGTGAGTGTGTGTGTGTGTGTGTGTGTGTGTGTGTGTGTGTGTGTGTGTGTGTGTGTGTGTGTGTGTGTGTGTGTGTGTGTGTGTGTTTAATTGTGGAATGTGCTTGTGGTCTTTGGTTCTGCACATGTGTGTGTGTTTGCGCATATACACATACACGACTGCAAGGTAGGCCCTCTGCTTTGTCTGGAGGGGGCGGGAGAGGAATGCCACACTCTCATAGGCTGTCACGTTGCCTTGCACCTCCCTCTTTCCTCGTTCCTCTCTTCCCTCGTTCCGTTCTTCCCTCCCCCCCAGTCCACCCTTCCTCCTCCCAGTCACTCCGTGCATGCCACCGCACTCACCCAGACGCCACACAGAGGGAAAGAGGGAAAATATTAGCAGGCGCTTAAAATGGAGGTGCAGTTGGCAGCCAATGGGTGAAGGGCAGGGGGGGGATTGGGCAGCCTTAATGGGGATTGCGTAGGGAAAAGGGAGGTGGGGGATTTCATTGCTTTCTCTTGTCTCCGTTTTTCTTAATTTAATGTCCCCACACCCAGCCCACCCTGCCGCTGACATCACCGGTAGCTTTAGAACTCTGGGATGTATGTTGGGCTCTGAAGAAAGGCCATTGAAATATGAGGGAGAAGAGGTCCCTCACTGTCAGTTCAGCAGTCCCACAAGATCCCACCATAACATCGCTGACCATATGCTACCCAGACCGAGAGTGGTGCCATTACAAACAGCTCTGGTGTTGTCAAAAATATGAAGTTTTTAGCACCATGCTGGTGGTCTATCCTGTAGTTTATTGCTCACCAGGCCGCTAAATATTATTTCACCCTCCCATTATTAATGTTGCCTGTGCTCATACGACACAACTCGCAGCAGCCAAAACAATACTCAGATTGACTTAAACAGCAATTAACTTCAGTCATCCCACTGTGAATGTCAATCTGAAGCTGGAGGAATCGCAGGCTCGTTCTCCTAATGTGGTTTGAAGTGACGTTTCTTCATGTTTCTGTTTTCCATCCTAAACTCGTCTCTCTGTTTTCTTCATCCCTGTCCTGTCCTGTCCCCCATCCCCTGCTCTCCTCCTCCCTCTCCACAGTCTCGCTGTCCAACAGCAGCTTAAAGAAACAGAGGAGCCGCAGCATCTTCAGCTCGCTCTTGTGCTGCTTCAGGAGCTACAATGTGGACCCACCGGCCACCAACAACAACACCAGCGTGCTGCCCCCACCCGTGGAGGAGAACGGCGCTCCACCCAAGGTAAGCAATCAGGAGACCCTCTTCCTCTTCAACACAAACACACGTCCCTGCACCAACACACAGACACACATGCGCGCTCTCTCTCTCTCTCTCTCTCTCTCTCTCTCTCTCTCTCTCTCTTTCTCTGTCTCTCTCTCTCTCTCTCTCTCTCTCTCTTTCTCTTTCTCTTTCTCTGTCTCTGTCTCTGTCTCTGTCTCTCTCGCTCTCTCTCTCTCTCTCTCTCTCTCTCTCTCTCTCTCTCTCTCTCTCTCTCTCTCTCTCTCTCTCTCTCTCTCTCTCTGCCACTCTTTCTTCCTCTAGCTCTACATGCTCATACACACACACACACACACACACACACACACACACACACACACACACACACACACACACACACACACACACACACACACACACACACACACACACACACACAGCTCCACTGGTGACCTTGAGCAGCCAGAGTGTGTGTGTTGACCCAAGTGATATTGCCCCTCCTCAGATCCTCACTCTGCAGAGTGTTCTGCTGAAGAGCACAGACAACACATGGCGGCGCTTCCCAATCATTATATTGCACACGTGTTCAGATTGACGTCACGCCATGTTGTTTTTCCCCAGTCAAATGTATGTTCTTTTTTTGTGTTTCCACACTCGATGTGCTTCTCATCTACTCCGTCTCTCTCTCTCTCTCTCTCTCTCTGTCTCCCACCCTCTCTTCCCTGTCTGTCTTTCTGTCTCTTTGTCTCCCTCCCCCGTCTCTCTGTCTCCCACCCTCTCTTCCCTGTCTGTCTTTCTGTCTCTCTGTCTCCCTCCCCCGTCTCTCTGTCTCCCACCCTCTCTTCCCTGTCTCCCACCCTCTCTTCCCTGTCTGTCTTCCTGTCTCTCTGTCTCCCTCCCCCGTCTCTCTGTCTCCCTCCCACCCACCCTCCCTCCCTGTCTCCCGGTCTGTCTCTCTGTCTGTCCTTGTGTTACCTCTCTCTCCACTGTCTCCATCTTGCCTGTGCCCCAGTGTGACCAGGTTGAGGTCATCTCTATCCCCAGTGTATGTATCGCCTGTTTTTTCTTTTCCTTTTTTGCATGCTTCCTGTATGCATGTGCAAGAGCTCTTTTTCAGGAGCTGATCTATTTGAATGAATCTAAAATAACTGTATTGAGTTCACATTTTCCCCAATTTGTAAATGGTTGTTGTACTAGTGTGGGGAAAGTTTGGCTCATTAAAGAAAAGAAAGAAAGAGAAGAAAAGTAAAAACCACTGTATCTCTAGTGTATCTTACACGTTTTTGGACTGCATACTTTGGCTCAGTTGCCAGCTCTGGCCAGGGTAACCTGAGCTGGATAAAAGTATTCCGTCGGCCTCTCCTGTGCTTGGGGCGCGGAGTACGTGCAGAGTCCAGCCAGAGGAGAGGAGTGCCCTGCACTTATAAAGAGTGCATAAGGGGCCTGGGAGGCGTGGGCTTCAGGAATTGGGAGCCCTCTGGACTTTTTTATGTTGTTAAAGGAAAGAAAAAAAATCTCTTAACTGGTGGGTGGGTGGGTGGGAGAGGCCATGCATGCAATGATCTGCATTCTCAAGTATGACAAGCGCAGCTTTACAGTAAGCAATCTGGGAGTGGTATTGAAAACCCTAGAAGTGATCTGAAGTGTGTTGGTAAAAGGGGTTTTTAATCTTGACCTGTTAAACTCTTTGGTTGGCCTTTGTGTTGACTAGCCTTAAGTCAGCCTCCTTCCTCAGAGCTGAGCCCAGTTGATCCACTTAGTCGCAGGGGATTATGAACACTGGATAATTTAGCCAATTAATCTGAACAGGAAGCAAGTGAAACTGTTAGCTGGTGTCTGTCTTTCTTTTACAGTTCAAGGTGCCATGGTACTGTAGGCCTCATGTATGCCGACCTTAACGCAAATCAATTTTGAGCATTTCCAACAGCTCAGTGAGGCATGTTTTTTCCCCATTAATGCCAATATCCGTAAGTACTGGCGTTGATCAGAAAAAAAATCAGTACAGTCAATCTTTTGGGGCCCCAAATTATTTATTGTGATGGGGCTCAAAATCAGTGACACACCTAGTAATCAGTGCATATATGAACTCCATTGAATAGCCTACTGATCAGGAAATGGGGGCAGCGCTGTAACGTGTCCTGGCCTGCTTTTTTTTTCTTTTCTTTTTTTACAGATAGGTTGGCATATACAGTGCCCTCCATAATTATTGGCACCCCTGGTTGAGATGTGTTTTTTAGCTTCCAATTATTATTATTTTTTTCTAAATAATATGGGACCTTAATGGAAAAAAAGAGAAAAATCCAACCTTCAATACAAGTGCATTTATTCAGTGGGGAAAAAATCCCACATAAAGAAATAATTATTTGACATCAAATAATGTGTGTCACAATTATTAGCACCCCTGGTGTTAATATTTTGTACAACCCCCTTTTGCCAACAAAACAGCACATAATCTTCTCCTATAATGTTTCACAAGATGGGAAAAGACAGAAAGAGGGATCTTCAGCCATTCCTCTTTGCAGAATCTCTCTAAATCATCCAGAGACCTGGGTCCTCTCCTCTGTACTCTCCTCTTCAGCTCACCCCACAGGTTCTCAATGGGGTTGAGGTCAGGGGACTGAGATGGCCATGGGAGGAGCTTGATTTTGTGTCCATTTTGTGTGTTGGTTTGGTGAACCATTTCTGTGTAGATTTGGCCATATGTTTAGGGTCATTGTCTTGCTGAAAGACCCAGTGACGACCCAGCTTCAGCTTTCGGGCAGAGGGCAACAGATTTTGATTTAAAATGTCCTGGTATTTCAAAGCATTCATGATGCCATGCACCCTAACAAGGTTCCCAGGGCCTTTGGAAGCGAAACAGCCCCACAGCATCACTGACCCACCCCCATACTTCACAGTGGGTATGAGGTGCTTTTCAGCATGCGCATCTTTCGTGGTACGCCAGACCCACTTAGAGTGTTTGTTGCCAAAAAGCTCAATCTTGGTCTCATCTGACCAAAGCACACGGTCCCAGTTGAAGCCCCAATACCGCTTGGCGAACTCCAGACGCTTGCGTTTATGATTGTGAGTGAGGAAAGGTTTTCTCCGTGCATGCCTCCCAAACAGCTTGTTGGCGTGTAGACAGCGCCTGATGGTTGATTTGGAGACTTTGTGACCCCAGGATGCTACCATTTGTTGTAATTCTGTAACAGTGAGCTTTGGAGATCTTTTGATTTCTCTTACCATCCTCCTCACTGTGCGTGGTGGCAAAATAAACTTGGGTCCTCGTCCAGGCTTGTTTACCACTGTTCCAGTTGTTTTGAACTTCTTAATTATTCCTCTCACAGTGGACATGGGCAGCTGCAGTTGAGTGGCAATCTTCTTGTAGCCTCTGCCTGACCTGTGAAGGTCGACGCACATCTGCCTCACTTGTATGCTGTGTTCCTTTGTCTTTCCCATGTTTAAGAGTGGATAAGAGAAATGGCCTCGGTGTCACGTCATATTTATACCCCAGGGAAACAGGAAGTGATGAATTACTAATTAAATGTTCCTACATACTCTGGTAAACTTTGTAAACTACTGTAGAAATGACAGAAATGCTTCAATTATATTTATTTCCTGGGAATTGTTAAGGGTGCCAATAATTGTGGAACAGGTGATTTAATGAAAAATAATTATTTTTTAGTCAGGGATTTTTTTATTTTCTTACAATTCATTTGAGTTGAAGGCTACATTTTCCTACAGTTTTCAGTGTGGCAGTATTCTTCTGCAATAAACACTGAATTTATTTTAAGGCTTTTAACACATCTCAACCAGGGGTGCCAATAATTATGGAGGGCATTGTATGTAGCGTAATACACTGTTGATGAGGTGAAGAGGAAAACTACACTGTATTACAGAATTGTGCTCTTGTGTGCCTAACACTCAATGATGTGTGATCTTGTCTGCCTGTGCCTACCCTATACAAGCTTGATAATCTGGTCTACCATGCCCAACGCTAATTTGACAATTGACAACAAAATCAACATTAGGCCTGCTTTACATGAAAGTGTACAGTAACCCTTTCATAATAATACCACCATGGTGTCATTGTTGCATCTTTCAATTTTCATATTGCTGCACTTATTTGACTCTTTACTTCCTCATCCCTCCTGCCCCATATCTCTCTCTTGCTCGCTCTCTCTCTCTCGCATGTGCACTCTCTCTCTCTCTCTCTCGTACACTCTCTTTCTCACTTTCTCTCTCTCTCGCGCTCTCTTTCTCTCTCCACCTCTCAGACTCCAGCCCCATACCTCCTCCCAGAGGTCAACATAAATGACTATGGCAGGAAGTGTGTAGTGATTGACCTGGACGAGACCCTGGTACACAGCTCATTTAAGGTAACTTTTTGCATTGATTGGCACCTCCAACATTGTAGCGCGCCGCTACCCCATTGTAGTCCACACACACACACACACACACACACACACACACACACACACACACACACACACACACACACACTTCGGCACAGTGCCCTGCCTTGCACAGCAGCAGCAGCAGCAGCAGCAGCAGCAGAGGCTGTGGTTCACGGATGACAGGGCGGGCGCTCCATGACCCATTTCTATCAGAGTCCTCCGCTCAGTGTGCCTGGTTCCATCCAGCGTGACTGGGCAGTCAGGCCACATCCACTGGCCCAGAAGCAGCAGGGATGGACAGCACAGGAGATGGGAGGAGATGGATAGGGCCAGCGGGAGGATGGGTGGATAGATGGATGGATGGGTGGATGGGTGGATGGGAGCATAGTGACTGAAATTACTTCTTCCCTTTATGGGGTTGGGGGTGAAAAGAGGGTGTGGGAAAGAATGTTTTTTTTTTTTTCTTGGTTGAAGAAAGAAACAGCTGATCACGTGTCACTGCCAGCTGTCGATTACGTATCACAATCGCATGTCACATGTCATTCCTGAGCCTCTAGAATGTGTCATAATCCTTCTTTGCCACTTATAATGTAATGGCACGCGGAGGGGGCAGATAGAACTAATGGCTATCAGGCTGTGCGGCTGCAAGAGCGTGCTTAACTGGGTAAGAACGGCATAGTTTTAACTGTAGGCTATAACTAGAGGTGTGACATTTGAGGGAATAAGTTCATGCATGAGGCTCCAAGTTTCCAATTTGATGGGTTGTATTTGAAAGACTGTCGTCGTATGATGGACAACGGTGCCCCCTGCTGTCGATTTGCTGTACTACAGCACAGCCAGCGGCAACTGAACCGCCTCAAGTACAAACACATTTTACACACTCATGTAGTGCTCATGCTTGTTCATCCCTGTTACTTCACTGTTATATTAACACCATATTTCAGATACAGATACAGGTGTGACATTCCAAATTTCTAATTCAATTTTACAGTGTTGTACTGACTGATGCTTACAGTGAGCACTTGCTATCTCTATCTACTATCAATCTACTATCTCTAATGCCATCCTGGTCTTGTTTCTCTTGCATTGCAGCCCATCAGCAATGCAGATTTCATTGTTCCGGTGGAGATTGATGGCACTGTGCATCAGGTAACGTGGGGACAGGGGGGAGAGATGCCATGTGTTTGTAGAGATTCCATTGTGTTCTCCAGAGCATTGATGGGCAGGTCTCTGTGTTGGCCTGATTATCATCAAGAGATTATTTCTCAAATCTCTTCGAGACTTGGTCTGACCAAGAGCATGACAATTAACATTTAACAATTAACGGCATGGTTGACCCGCCTCCCTAGATTTGTTACTGGTTGTTTGCTTCCCGACAATGTGAGAAGAGTTTCCGATTTTTCTAGAGCTCAGAAACGATATTTGTATTGCTCCTGGCCTGCCTAGAAGCAGCGCTGAAGGTGTTGCGTCACTAGGAGGGCACGGCCTGGCTAGGTCCGTGTCCCCTGCCAGGTCCTGGTCTGCAACCCCTACTGACTACAGCTGCCTGCTGACGATTTCCTTGTATTGGTCTCCCTTGGCCAATGGACTGAACATCTGCGCCTGTATATGAGCCTTGACCTGGTTCAAGTAATCCAGGATAGGCTGTGTGTATCTTGGGTGGCCTATTCCTGATTACTTGCACTGGGCTTTGGCTTCTCCTCTTCGTGGCAATGTGGGCTCACGTTTTCCTTTTCAATGTCTTGCTGTCCATAGTGGACAAATGAAAGTGAAAGCCCACCTGGGACTCCAACTCCCATTGTCATTGTGACACAGCACTCCACGGCACACAAGTGCACACAAGGAAATTGCATTTATGCCTCACCCAAGGCAAGGCAAGGCAAGTTTATTTATATAGCGCATTTCATACACAGGTGCAACTCAATGTGCTTCACAAAGTTAACAACACCCATGCAAGGAGGCACTCCCAATGGTGCCCCAAGGCAAATACTTAAACCCTCCTTAATTTCCCCCCGTGATCAATAAATGATACTCTACTCTCTCTGATACTCTCCTGCCTTGTCACTATAAATGATCAATGTGTTGATGCAATGATGGTTTTGTGTGTCATTAGTGACATAGTGTCGAAGGTTTACGCTGCGCAATGCCTCCCTGTCTTTGCTTCATAGGTGTATGTGCTGAAGAGACCTCACGTAGACGAGTTCCTGCAGAAGATGGGGGAGATGTTTGAGTGTGTGCTCTTCACCGCAAGTCTAGCCAAGGTTTGACAACAGCCTGACACTTCACACACCCAAACCAGCACCATCATCCATCAAGCTTGGACATAAAACCGTAAAAGGACTGATGGAATGAATTAATCTCATCGGCAATAAAATGTCTCCGTTTTAGCAGCTGGTTTGCATGGCAGGGATTCTCTCTTTCTCTTTCTCTCTCTCTCTCTCTCGCTCTCTCTCTCTCTCTCTCTCTCTCTCTCTCTCTCTCTCTCTCTCTCTCTCTCTCTCGTGGGTTTGCGAGCCTAATCTCTCCTTCCTTCTGTTTTTCTGCGTGCCAATGTCTTTAGTTGCTGTGGGTAAGTGTTTCCATGGTAACGATGACACACTTAAAGCTGATGTGTCCTGTGCTTTGCTAGTGTAGCCCAGAGCTCTGGTTAGACTGCTGTGGTAGTTGTATTAGGTATTAGATTAGTCCTGTGAGCCTGTAGTCTTGTAGTGCCATTCTTGTTGCCAATATTGTTTCTTGTCCTCTCTAGATATTAGGCCGGGTAGGCATTATGCCATCATATTTGGTAGGCTTGTCAGTTTTGTGGTTGCTAGTTTTAGTTTCATGTAGGGTTTTGACTTGCACACTTCATACACAACCAAAACTGCTGCATTTCAGGGCAGCAAGAATCCGTTTTTTTGCAAGTTGGTTACTTCTACAGTACCCAACTCGCTCTAATGAGGTACTATTTTCATTCTGCCAAACTGTGACAAAATGACTTGTCTGTGCTCCTTGCCTGTTCTGGTAAAAAGCAGAATGTCCTATTTTCTTGCCGTAGCGTCCTTGTTCTGCCTTTGACCCCCTGACGCTTTCCTCTGTCCTGTGTGCAGTACGCGGATCCTGTCGCCGACCTGTTGGACCAGTGGGGCGTATTCAGGGCGCGCCTGTTCCGAGAGTCCTGTTTTTTCCACCGGGGCAACTATGTCAAAGACCTCAGCCGCCTGGGCAGGGAGCTCCGAAACGTCATCATTGTGGACAACTCCCCCGCCTCCTACATCTTCCATCCTGAAAATGCGGTGGGTTCCTCGACCTTGCCTGACATAAGATTACACAGGGCATGGTGTTATGGTATCAGTATTTTGTGACTTGAGTTGGCACAATCAGTGCGGCAACCCTGGGTTTGTAATGCTGCCTATTCTCTGCGGGATCCTGCTCCATTGTCTGAAGTCACCCAGTCTGCACGCTTTCAATTGAAGCAACAATGCAGCTTTTTGTGCTCCAAACATTTATATGACCTTTCTCTGGATTCCTTTTTTTCGTTGCAGGTGCCAGTGCGGTCGTGGTTCGATGACATGGAAGATATGGAGCTGCTGGAATTGCTGCCTTTCTTTGAGGGACTGAGTAAGGAGGAGGACGTGTACGCAGTGCTGGAGAACTGGAGAGGGAGGTAGCCTCTGGGCCTGAGCTATACCAGCCTGAGCTCCGTGGTGGAGACCCCTGAGAGTGGGGCCCGGGATGGGCCAAGCCACCCTCCGACGAAAAAGCACTATTACCGTGGTCTGCTGTCTTGACAAAACGTATGCTGTGTGGTGTGTATCTGCATACACACTCGCACACAAACAAACACACACCCCAACTTAACTTAAGGTGGCCATGACCGTGGCTACTGTGGCTCTCTTACAGTTGCGCTTTCACGTGCATTTACACCCGTCTGCAGCGAACACCTCCAGACACAGACTCCTTTTCAGTATGAAACAAGAGATTCTCTTATTTTCTCAAGTGCTTATTAATAACCAAAAATATTATAGAAATGAAAGAAAAAAAAATAGCAACACCCACCTGTTTCTTCTCTGGGAAAAGAGGAAGTCCTAAGTTTGTATTGAAAGTCCTGGTCCTTGTATTGTCGCTATGCAGTCTACAAAGGTTTGTAAAGGACTGACGGGCATGATTTCTCTTCTTATTAAAGCCAAGTGCCTTTTTTGAATGTCATTTTTATGGTAAGAAAAAGATACATTTTTTGTACATGGCATATTTACAGAGAACTCTAATCTTTTAAACTAAAGATATGCTTTAAAAATGGAGATGGGTCAGGATCTTTATATTCACACAACACTGTTATTGAAGCCCAAGATCTTTATGTATAAACCATTTATAAGCAAGCTGTATGTTCTCCATTGTAGCCTAGGTTTCTCCTTTTGTTTGCTCTAGCTTGTGCCATTTATATAGAGGTGATTTTATTGTTATACATACGATTTTGTCTGTTATTATCCTTAGTCCTTAACATGTGCAAAGAGTTCGGTTTCATGTTTGGTGTTCTTACACAATTTATTGTGGCTGTTTTTAAAAGACCTCTTTTAAAAGGGAAAAAAACAGCTAAGTTGACATGAGTTGAGGTTGAGAGGCAAAATATGAGATGTGCAGTGCCAATGGCCGGTGACACAGATGATGCTTTCTCAGGCGACCATCTCCGCGTTAACAAAGACTCCATGTTGGAAAGGACTCTCTTTTAGTCCTTGGGAAGTTTCAGCTGGTGTTCATAGGCCGAGTTCCCCGGGAACGCAATATCCAAACTGTTTCATACTTGAGATCTCGTGTATATTTTTTTAGAGTTGGATTTTAATATTTTTGACATTCTGTGGACTTGATTTCAAAGGCTTTGGGATAAACGACCTGGGCACCGGTGTAGGGTTTCAACACTAAGTGGTAACCATTACAACATGGCTCTCCAGCACCACCACCACTAATGTGTACCGTTAAATGTTTCAATCTGCATCTAATGTTTTTCATTTCTTTATTGTGCTTTTACTTTTCTCCCATTTCTTTTTAAAAAAAGAAACGACTTCCTTGAGCCTACTGTGTATTGAGCCAATCAGATTTTATTTATTTTTTTCTCCTTGATTTTAAACTCATTGTGTTTGTGGCCCCTGCCCAGCGCTGCTATTGTACAGTACTTAACTAGCATCCTCACGGTAGGCCCCTGGGCAGTAGTGCAGCAGCGTCGGTCCAGGTGACGAAGGCTGGGTCCTTCTGAGGAGACGCGAGTGCTTGACTGCAGCTTAGCACTTGGCTAGGTGTAAAACTTGGCTTCAAGTTTTCTCTGCCCATTTCACTTGCGGTTCTATGTGTAGTCTTGAGTGCTGGTCTGGCTCTCTGGTTCTGTCCCTTATCCACCGTTGTGCCTAAGAGGAGATGAGCAGGGGGTTGCTTGTGCTGGGCATACTGGTAATCACAGACCAATTCTCTTATCCCCACCCCCTTCTCCTCTTGCGCTTTCACGGCTAGCTCTAGTGTTTCTCTCTTTCACTCGGTGTCCTGGGTTTTCCACTTCACTGGCTGTGATGCTGCATCAGATATCTTCTAATTTGTTTTTGATGGTTACTGTTTTCACTGTTGATGTTATTTGTTCCCCCACTTCACTGGTCTGGTGGACTGGACTGTGTTGCGTGCCCCAATCCTTTTCCTGCTGCTGCTGTTGATGCTGCTGCTGACAATGACGAGAGTGTCAGCCAGGTCTCTATCTCCCTCACACTGGCTCTCTTCCATCTGATGATTGCAAGCACTTTGTTTAGTACCTTTTGGTTCATTGTCACTTATTTATTTTTGTTTTGTTTTTTGTTCAGAAAATTCAGCTGTTCTTCACATGCAGGTGTTCTCTCCATGCAGGGACTTCAAAGCCACAGTATTTATTATCTGTTCCTCAAGATGGTGTTTTTTATGATTGAGAGCTTTCTTTATATACTGACGGGGTTTTCTCACACATGCATCCTGGGTATTTACCTTCATGGCATGTGCCTGTGGAGCAGTCAAAAAAGAGCAAAGTTCAGAGTGCTGTCATGAACTATGGGGAAGGGGTTTTTCTGTGCTGTGTTTGCAGTATGTTTTTTTTTTTTTTTTGGTGAAGTGATTCATGGTTTGTGGCAGATTTCTTCCAAACTATGATGTTATATTAAAGCACCTTTTTATGACGAAACATTTTTTTCTCTCTGTCTCATTGTTTAGCCAAATGAACATGAATCATAGAATATTAAATAATAAAAAATGGCATTGTGCAGTTTACAATTAGGCTCAGACCTAAGCAGTCTAGCTTCATCCTGTGAACTCCAGGGCAGTAAAAGATTAACTGAAAAATGAAAAAAGGTCGCACCATGCATAGGTTTCTTTATTACACAGACGCGCACTGAGGAAGGCAGAACGCCGAAACGCATCTGTGTAATAAAGAAACCTATGCATGGTGCGACCTTTTTCATTTTTACAATATTTTGGTCAGCACCCTTGAAAGGAAGAAAAAGACTGTTGGGTGACGCCTCCTCCAACCCTTACGAACAGTAAAAGATTAAGTTTATCAGTATTCTTACTTTGGCACTATCAAGAGTAAGGGCAATGGCATCATGTGCAAGCGCAAATAAAATGTGTGTTGTTCACTTGCATCCTGGCTTTTGGCCTGTAATTCAAGTGTACAGACTGTTGACACAAGGGGGCGCTTTTGCCAACCTAATGAAAGACCTAAGACCACATTCATTATCACAACAGTATGGAAATGTATTGTTGGCATTTATATGAAGCAGGGTGTTTCAACTGTTTATTTATGCATTTCTCTGTTGTTACCAGTGGCTGTCTCAGAATATAGGTTTTATGTAGTGACACTGGTTTCTGTTTTGAAGTCACTAACAATGATAAAATGCAAAAAGCACTATTTATTACATCACTTGACATGTAGGTACAGCAAAACGACCGAGTAAGTGTAACAACACAGTTGTCATTAAGTGTTTTGATTCCACATTTACTGCATGTGTAAATGCGACTATAAAGTTAAAGTACGGTTCTGTGGTTAACTCAGTACAGATACAATCACAAGTAAATGTTTAGGTATATAAAATGACAATTCAATATGGTTGTGTCAGTAATGTGTCTGAAGCTTTATGAAAGTCTTTGCCCTGTGTTTACCAGCACAAGTGGCTGAAAATGGGTATGATTTGTTATTTAAATATTTGCAAATTGAACTGAGCATGACATTTAAATCACCTTTTTTGCAAAAGCAAACGAAAGCAAATGATAAGTCTTGCAGTAATATATCAATCATGCACAATAAAAGAAATCATTATCAAAAATATTCAAGAATACAAATACTGCTGAGACCTTTTTCCACTGTATGTACATTAAAACATTTCACCGCATAAATCGATTAAAATAACCAAAAGGTCAAACATGGCAGTGATTTGAGTTCATATTGGTTTCTTCATTCTTGAATGGTAGTGCAATGCCTGTGAGTGCTTTTCAGAAAGACTGTTTCAAAAAAGGCCAAATACAGTTGTTGTCAAGCGCTAAATTCACAGTGCAAATGTTCTTTTGCTGATTTTGGACTGCTGTTTAAAGTGAATATTTTGAGCTCCGACTGTTATGATGACTGTGCCCCCTCGTCTGTGATCATCGTGTGAACAAAGAGACCAGCTGAGGGTAGGAGATCCCCGTTCTTGTTGAGCAGTGGCACATGGTGATACCCTGGAAATACACATAACGAATCCTTTTGACTTATTGCATCCTGTATGACATCATGAAGCAAGCTATTTTCCAAGTTACAAAGAAGCTTTTGTGGCTCCCTCATGCAACTTTGCATTCTATACATGTTTCAGACAAACGAAACTACATTGAGCTGCATGTTTGTGTGAATTGAGCTATACAAATAAAGTTATTACAATTGAAGGGTTCAGATGCAAAACCCCCTAAGTGCCTTTTCAGAAAATAATCTTAATTAATTTTTATTTAATACAAAGCTATCAAAATTGCATATTTTTACATTTTATTGATGTAATATAACTATTTATATATATTATCAAGTACATGAATGTAAACCAAACCAACAACTGGGTTCTCTAAAAATATAGAAGTGCAGGTCTTCAGAAATGGAGTTAGGGGGTTTTGCATCTGAACTCTTCAATTATTATTAGTATTATTATTACATTACTGGAATTCTCAAAGTGAACATTGCAGATGTGAGACTTACCACACTGTATGCTGGTGAAGGGTAGACTGTACTGCCCTATAAACTCATTGCCAGAAGTGGAATCGTAATCCTCCACCACAAAGCGTACCAGAGCTAATTCTGGCACAAAGACATCAAACTTGAACGTCGTATTCCACATCGGCTTAAATCCTAAACACAAAGAAGACAAAACAAATTCAAAAACAATGGAAAATGGATATACTGTATATGGGCTTGCGTGTGTGAGAGGCACCAAACACAGGAATTCTTAATACTGTACTCAAAGCTGGGTATAGATTGTACCATTGTTGTCAACGTGCTCTGTTTCTCTTTGCGCCACATCACTGTTGACACCGTATATCTCCACCCTCACCAAGGGGTCAACGATGGACGACTTCTTCTGATTGACTTTGGGTAGCTGCTGAGCAGAGATCACCTAGTAAAAACAACATACCATGTTAAATCAAATTAAAACATCTCAAAGCACCCAACAGTTCTTGGTGATTGTGTATTAGCATTATACTGGGTTTGCTCTGCGGTCCAGGGAATTAACATGGAAGATCAGGGCACTGACCATAATGTGAAATTTCTTGTGCTGAAGCCATGGTCCTCGGGCCATAGTGATGGGGTCGAACTCGGTGGCGCCGTCCCGGAGGTACGCTGGCTTCAGGATGTACCCGCTCAGGCCGTTCTGGAGGAACCGACCCTGGTGCACGTCCATCTCGTGGCACGAAGTCTGGAAATTTAAGGCAACTGACGGGAAGGAAGGAGTAAATGAAAGAGGGAAGCAAAAAAAGGAGATAAATGATATGATGCTGAAATAGTTCATCACAACATCTGAAATAAATAAAAAAAAACATTCTTTTGTCTTTTCGGCAGATGAGAGCAAATGTTACATATCCCTTAACTCTATGAATGGCTTTGCAGGCAGATGTGTCACCATGCTGTCAGGGCTTGAAATTAACGTTTTCACCTACCGGCCGCTGTGGCTAGTGGGTTTCCTCAGTCACTAGACATTCGGATATTCCACTGGCCACAGATTTTACAATGGTTTTTTCCCTTTATCATGATGGTGTCGGCCTACGTCTGACCTCAGCAGATAAGGTGCTAAGGCAAGATGATTGTATAGCTTTATACATGGAAGTATATCAAGCAAATAGAAACTGAGTTGGTGAGCTTTTGTCTTGAACTTACAATAAACAATTGATACACAAGGGTCAAACAACAGAAAAAAAGCTGCTAGCCAAATTGGCTAGTGACACTGAAAGTATTACTAGCCACAGCAAAGTTTTACCAGCATTTGGCTGGTAGGCTGGTGCCAGTGTCAAGCCCTGCGTGCTGTGTGGACTATGCCACCTCAGGCATTGCATCACAAACACTGGCACACACCTGCACCTGCAGGAGGAGAGAAGTGCCGCACACTCTCAAGTTAAATAAACAGTTTTTAATGTGACAACGTTTCGGCCTGTCGGCCTTCTTCAGGTCACACACCTACACCTGACCAAGACCATGATGAAGGCTGAAATGTTGCATATAATAAACCAGGAGTTGCAACAGTGTGCGGATCTTTCTACTTTCTCCATTAGCTAAAGCAGTGTTTCCCAAACCTTTTCAAACCGAGGACCACTTGGTCCAATCCAAAATGCTCAGGGACCACCTGTCAACTGAATTGACAGTTGACGGGTGCTAATTTGACACTGCTAATTGTGGTGACTTCAGCTATGTTTAGGTTTGTAATTCGTTTACAAATAAAGGCTACAGCTAGCTCGTCTCGGAAAAGTAGAATTCCTCTCGCGGACCACCTGAGCACTGTTGCGGACCACCAAGGGGTCCCTGGACCACACTTTGAGAATCACTGAGCTAAAGCATTGCCCCATGTGCAGTAACCTACCTAACTGACATCCAGCATTCCAGAGAGGGACAGGGTTGTAGTTGGAGGAGTCTGTCCTCAGGCCCGCCGGATAGATGCGACTCAGTTTGTCAACATTGTGGTGGATATATGGACGTGCTGTAACAGAGAAAAAAAAAAACATGCTTACACCTCACCCTTGATTTGCTTTTATCTTTCAGTTTGTGCTGTTTTTATCTGCTATGATGTCATCCAGGTACCGGTATATAATCAATGATCACAACACAACCTTTGAAATGGCAAGCTGCCATTGTGGGTGAGGCTTTGTGATGTTCTTGTACACAGAAGTAAGACACTATCCTTGGACAAATGCAATCTGCAAAAGTAATGTATTGCAATCTCTTCAGGGAACTGGATAATGGGAGCCAAGGCTTCCTGCAGGGTCGCTGCTAATGTTTTGAAGGCCCTAAGCACAACTGGTCAGGAGCACCCCCCCCCCCCACACACACACACACACACAATTAAATAATAATAAATATGATCTACTAATTGATAACTATATGTTTTGTAATGTAATTCTATATTTTTTCATGACGTTTTTAGTCAATCTCAATTTCAGAGACCCCAATTTTGTGGCCAAAGTGATTGGTGCCCCAACATTTGCCCCTTAGCACTCTGCGTACTCTGCTTATGTGTAGTGGCGGCCCTGGCTTCCTGTCAACACCAAATATATTACCTGACTCCTCGGCCAGCTTTACTGCCTTTCCCTCCTTGAAGGAAGACATCTCGTAGAAGCCAAGGTTTTCCTTGGCATCCTCAAAGCCATGGAAGTGCACACTTTTGCAGTAGATGACGATATCAGACAGTTCCTTGGCCAATTTCAGCTTTTTACTCTTCTGTAAGACCAAAGAAAACATGTCGTCGTAAACAACAAATGATGATTGCTTCTTCAAATCACGACCACAGAACTTCAGAGGGTGAATCATGTGAATGATGTGAGTTGCATAGAGTTTCCATAAAGTTTACATACTGTAGAGTTGGCCTTCTCTACAATTCAACCAGAGAGCAGAGGCCTATACTAAGAAGCTGGTTCAGGAGTAAACCAGATTAAAGGACCAGTTCAGTCAATTTCAATATGTTGTTGTATTGCTCACGCTACCCTTGACTTGTCAGTACCCGGTGATGCCACATTTTTCGGCTAAGCCCTTTCCGAGATATGAGCTATTCTTAAGGGGGCAGCGTTTATTTACATTTTAAAAAAAAATGAACATAGGCCTACTCCAAATATTTTCCCATAAGGTACCGCTGTTTGCTAGTTGTCTGCTGATGTTGTATAACCTTTCGGATGTTTTTGGGAATAAATAAAAATGTTTTTATGAAATGTAAACAAAGAGCTGCCCCCATTACAATGACCAAGATCTCGGAAAAGGCTGAAGAAGAAGGAAAAAAAACCTCAGGTACTGACAAGTCCAGGGGGTAGTGTGAGCATTACAACTGCATGTTGAAATGGACCGAACTGGTCCTTTACGTTAAAGGGGCAATTTGGTGTAAAATGGCTTAAATAGTGTTAAAACATGAGAGACGGGGAGGATCGGGAAATGACCCTGGTAGCAGTTCAGTACCCAGCCGACTAAGTCACAGCTGCGCCAAGTCCTCATTTTCAAAAATGAGGAATCGAGACTCTTCTATTAGGTGATTTCCTTCTTAACTTAACCTGGTTTACTCCTGAACCAGCTTCTTAGTACAGGCCCCAGTTCTGTACCTTTGGTTTCTGATCTTCTTCCTCATCATCGCCAGACTCTTCTTCCTCAGTGACGTCGTCCTCAGCAGTGTTGGCTTCTGTTGCAAAGCTATCCTCCAGTTTGTTCAGCCGCTTTCCTTTAATCAAAAACTTCCCTTTCAGCTCCTGCACAGACATGCACGCACACACACACACACACACACGCACGCATGCGCACGCACACACACACACACACGCACACACACACACGCACACACACACACACAGATTGCTTAGGTCATGCTGATACTGTTATGGATATGAATATGCAATACGCTCAGACTCATTTTGATTTTAAGTTGTTTGCACCAGTCATAATGAAATATGTAGCTGACGGTACATCAGTGGACCTGGGCCTAATTTCTTGTAATTAAGTTGTTATAAATCCACCACATAGATACTGCAGATACACCATATTGCTCCCATTTCTCTACATTTCTATATGTTTGGGGGCAATTAACAAGGCAGGAGGATTACATTACATTACATTACACTTCGCTGACACTTTCATCCAAAGCAGCGACTTAAAGTTATTTTAAGTACAGGGTATTGGTTACAGTCCCTGTAGCAGTGTGGGGTTAGGTGCCTTGCTCAAGGGCATTTCAGCCTTGGAGTGAGATAGAGTGGAATTTGAACCTGCAACCGTCTGATGCAAAGCCAATCTCCTTAACCACTCGCTCACAGCAGCCCATTCTTGGCGATTAGCTATTATGTAATAACAATAACAATAACAATACCAATGCCTTAATGACCTACTTCCCAGTAGTTTACAGCACTGAAAATATACATTCAAAACAGTTTATGGCGCCTGCTGCCTTAACTGCTCTGAAAAAAAAGAAAAGGAAAAGGAGAACAAGGACCATTGTGAGGTGCGGTCTAACCAAACAAAGGCACGCCTCAGCTGAGAGCTCTGAAGGAAAACAAATATTATGTCAGATATAATTTTAAATTCCTCTGTGATGAAAAATAAAACACATAGGCATAGCAATTATGGTTGATTTTTTGATTCAGCACCACCACAGTGGCTTACCACCTAAATGTGAAGGCTGAGTATTTACAGACATTTGCCACTCTCAAAAGCCTCTTCTATACATAGAGTTGTGGCATTCATTCTTCATAAGGGCAACATATGCAGGCAGCATGTGGACAGCAGTGTTCAGTGTAGTCAGAGATACAGCTGCATGTCATGTAGAAACACGCCAGATGCGGAATGCTTGGGTCTGTATGATAAACAGCCGTTCGAATTCCAGACATGCCATTCTAAAAACTGTGCAAGAAGCATGGTTTGAGAACTCAAGGTATTCATTGACTTTAAATCTACATATACTGGCAACCAAATGTTCTGCTCTCTGCATATTAATTTGTAGAATTTACAAAGATTATTTTTTATTTTCAGAGAGTTTCTAGATGAGCAATGCATAAATCCTTCCAAAATCATTATAATAATAAAAAAACCTATTTACCATGAATGTAGCAATTCAGAAGAAAAAATGCTATCCGTAATTAACACTATGGCAAAATACATTTTAACCCAATTCCAAAGTAATTTCACAGGATACTATCAAAAGTGACAACTTCTTGGGTCTTTGAGAATGACAATCTATAGTGGCATGTACATCTTGTCACCAGCATCATCTGCCTTTCACCTCTAATAAAGCGCAAACCTCAACCAGGCATTTATACACTAATGTTACACACAACTTTGTAGCACACTTAAAATCACCTTTTGTTGTTCTTTTATTGTTTCATGGCTGGATTACGTTTTGACTCAACAGCCTTCATCGGATTCAATCTGATGAAGACTGTTGAGTCGAAACGTAATCCAGCCAGGAAGACTGTTGAGTCGAAACGTAACCCAGCCATTAAACAATAAAAGAACAACAAAAGGGATTTTAATTGTGCGGGCTCCTCACTCTGAAAGCTACAGTCGGCCTTTGTCCTGCACCTTTTCCTGAGATGTGCAGTTCACAATCTTCACCTTCAACACAACTACGTATGTAGCACCGAATAGCATATACAGTATAGACTCCCTTGAATGCATTATTTAAACTTAGACATGGTAATGTGATGATAATGGCATCCCGCTCGTCCCATTCTAATGAGCTGGGCCTACATCCGCAGCAGGCAGCTGCTGAAACATGACACCTGCTCATGGGCATTGGTCACTTAAAGGATGCAAATCAACGCTGCCTAGCACCGGTGGAACGCGTCCTCACCTCTGGAGAAGGGAATCCCGTGGGCATCTGGTCCCCGAGGGGCTTTGTCACCAGGGCACTACCCATGATGGAGATCATGTGCTGGGCCATCAGCTTCTGTTGCTCCACGCTACAGTGGTTCTCCAGAGACAGGATCACTGGGTACTCGGATGTCTAATAAAAGAAACACAACAGAAAAAGTGGTGTATTTTAAAGTAAAATTTCGACTTTTTTCGCACACCTCAGCTGGCAGGTGCGTCGAGATGACCCATGGGTCACTCTGCAACAACTTAAAGAAACTCCCGCACACTGATCATTTCGCTGTTCTTTCTTTAATAATGACGTTTCGGTACTAGACCTTCATCAGGCAATCCTGAATGCCTGATGAAGGTCTAGTACCGAAACGTCGTTATTAAAGAAAGAACAGCGAAATGGTCAGTGTGCGGGAGTTTCTTCAAGTTGTATTTTAAAGTAACACACAATGTTGGCAGGTACCTACAAGAGAAGGTTATTGTTGAGGGATACTCACAGAATGTTCTTTGCACAATTACCTTTTTATTCTTTACTTCAATTTTTATTTCCCCCTCCCTGCCTATTACCTGTGTTATATGTGTCTTGAAATGTCCATGTAGGCATTTGTGTATCTGTGTATTCATGTAAGGTACTTGACACCTGAATTTCCCCCTGGGGATCAATAAAGTTACTCTACTACTATTCTACTCTACTAACTTCTTTGTGATTGAACTACAGCTGCACTTGATCTATTCTCCGAAGAAGGGATCAATGGATATTCTCAGGTGTAATATAAGGAACAAAACGGTAAACCGTGTGTCCTTTTATAAGGTCACACAGCAGTGATATTGGTATATAATAAAGGGCTATTGTTGAGGGATACTGCTTCTTCTTCATGACCGAATTAAAGCTCCACTTGAGTGAGCAAACTTGATTCTATGCACCGCCATTTATAACAGCTTTATTGCTATATTAGTCTACTAAAATGTAATTGGGGGCATTTCTCTGGAAAGGAATGTGGTCACCCAGTGTGTGACTCAATTACTCAGTTGTCCAATAAAACACTACCCTGGTAAAGCACCAGAGCACTTTAGCTTGATCTATAAAGTTTAGTTTTAATCTTTGTAAGTAAAGTATAAGTAAAGTTTTATCTTTGGCAGACCTTATCAACAGCCACAACTGGAGCTAAGTCTTTAAGAAACTATAAAGTTTAGTGCAGGAAGAGAAGTTCTGAGGCACTCAAGGTTGCGATTTTTAAATATTTTTTATTTGGCTACAATTGCCTATACGCGTTTCAGCCTTAAAGGCCTTCAGGGCGTGCTTTGAAGAAGCCTTGAAGAAGGCCTTTAAGTCTGAAATGCGTAGGCAATTGTAGCCAAATAAAAAAGTATTAGAAAATCGCAACCTTGAGTGCCTCAGAACTTCTCTTCCTGGACTAAACTTGAGAGCCCCTACACTGATGAGCACCAAGGAAAAAGGTGAAGACCCAGAAGCGCTCCAATTATCTGTTTGTGTTTAGCCTGATCTGTGTTGTACCTTAAAGGCGTAGTCTTTGATGGCTTTGATGGCGTCTTTGAAGAGGATCTTCGACGTGAGGGTGTAACCGTGGTAAATGACCGGCTCGCCGTCTGACCCATCCCAGCAGTCCAGCTCCACGCAGCGGCAGCTCTTCAGCAAAGCCCTAGGAAGGGAAGGGGTGATGGTGGGAGTTATAAACATCAAACAGCTATAAGATTTACTGATTTCAAGGTATCTTAGTCCATAAATCTTTTGCCACGTAGTGCAGATGGGCCCATCTGCCTACTCACTATTAGTGAAAAAAACTGAACTACATATTGAACAACATAGCTAGAACTTACTGAGAAGTTTGAGGAGCAGATTACTTAGACATAGTCGTTACCATTTTGGTAACAACAACATTTTAATAGCGGCTGTGCACAAAGAGGCGAATGAGAGAAAACAAGGTAAGTATAAAAATGTATGGAAGGATGACATAAATTATAGTAATATTAATGTTAATATTCATATTAATATTGTATTATACAATTTATATTTATAACATTATTATAATATAAATATTATGAAGAATTAGTATAGTAGCTAAGAGTAAGACCTAGCATTAGCAGATACTAGTAGCTGCTACTAAAACTACATAGTAGTAGCATTATTTATTCCTTGATTGGCCATGGCCATGATAGTCTAGTCAATTACCGTATGTACGCCTCAGTGCTGCTGGGTCCCTTCAGTTGGTCCTCCAACAGATATGTGTTGTGAGAGGAGGAAATGAAGTAATGATTGAGAGGTTGAGTCATGTCCTGGTACACACTCTTGTGGGCAGGATTGAAAATCAGACCCTCAGGTTGGTGCAGGTACATCAGGAAACCATCCTTGGTCATCATCTTCTTCTCTTTGGCTGTAGAAAACAAGCACAACCAGAAATGGCATCCTGGCCCTGATATAGCCAATGCTGTGGGTGACAGCTTGTGAAGCTATGTTGGATTGTAATGAAAGTGTACGAGTATGTTTCAAGTCCCAATACAGCATTAGTCTACAAACCAAACCAAACGGAGCCACAGCGGACCCCAAACTGAGTTACTGGCAAATCAACTGGGCGGACAAACACAAAGGCAGATAAAAAAGCCAAATGGCACCATCTTTGAATGGCGAGTCAAAAAAACGGAGTTGAAAATTAAATAGAAAAGACGGCAGCTTTAGCTTATCTTCTTTGCTTTAAAAAAAATGTTGAATGCACTGAGTCCATGTGCGTATGGCTTTGCGACGAAAGGCATCTCTGTGTAACCTGGACATGGCGCATCAAACTTTTTAACCCATTTTAGCCTGATGACTCGTATATGTTGTTTTACCTTTGGTGCCTGGAGACACATACGCTGCATTCAGGCTCTTGAGATTTTAGCTTTTTAAATAAAAATGTGGGTATGTTACAGCGGAATGAACACATTGTAATACAAGATCAGGGTCATAGGGTTTAAATGCTACTTATTTCATGTTTTTATGTGCATCAGAGGCGAAGGTATTTAGGTTTTTATAGGCTGAGGGCAACTTTCCTGACAAGGGCTTAGGCATTCAGCAGGCGTTTTTTGTCGGTGCTTTAGGCATCAATGGGTTAATAAAGGGAATAACCAAGAGAGTGTAGTCTTTTCTACTCCATCTGATGACTGTTGACTATTGGACTCGTACACAAAGACAGCAACTTCTAATTTCCTGAGTTTGAGCAAGCCTTCGGTTGCACCTACCAGTGTCGTCTGGCTCATACTTGTTGATTAGGCTGATGGCATGATCCAGGTCCACTGCCTCTCTCTGCTCTGTGTTCAGGAACCTCCTCAGGTCTTCTGCGCTCATCAGGTCTCCTGAGTTGGCAAAAGACCCGTAGATGACGTCAATCTCCTCGCGTTGTGTGAGGACCGTGTAGAAGTGCTCAATCTCCTTGCCGTCCAGATATCCACACTTAGACGTATCACATTGCTGAAAGACATGGGATGTTTTGTGTCATGATGACGATGATGATGGAGCATATTACACTATTTCAGAGAAGACTGTATTCTACAGTGTGTGAGTGTGTCACACTGCATGCCTGAGTCACACACACACTTGGACAAGTTTGACATATGTTTGTTAAACATAGGTAGGCCCATGTTTGTATTCACAATAAGAGCAGGTCTGAAAAGCATTACCTCAAACAATTGGCTTGCATACTCATCGTCCACATCAATGTTGATTTGACGCATGAAGCTCTTCAGTTCCTTCAGAGACATTTTGTTGTTGCCGTCCTTATCTGCTTTGCGCATCTGGTTGAAGATCCAGCTTAACATCTGATGTAAGGCTTTTACGTACATACAATGGGCGAGGGATTTTGTAGCCTCTTAGTGCAGATGGGGTCGCCGGCAGGCCTATTCACTATTTGCTGAAAATACTCAACTACATCATAACAACATTGCTATGACATTACCCATAGCCTTAAGTAACCGATTAAGACATAGACATTATAATTTTGGTGACAGTAAGGTTATAACATAAGCTCTGCGCTAAGGGGTTAACTTGTGATTTTGTCGCACACCCAGAGACGTTTGGCAAACCTCACCTGGTAGGTGTGTTGGGGATGACGAGATGGTCGCTGATCAGAAAAAAACTATAAATATTTGTTGTCGTAAACTATTTCTTTACAGCACAATAAGTCAAATGCATGATATCTATCCAAACAATTCAAAAATCTTACAGGTCAGGTGTATAATGATACTAGGTTAATGTAAGTCTTATTATTCATTAACATGCATTTACACTACAACCCATTCTCAGAAATCCTGTAATCAAAAGGATACTGCTCAGTCTTCTGCTGATGAGTGAGCTTGCCAATGTTGGACATCAGCTTTTCCAACCCAGTGATCCATTGCTTCGCTTCCTCTGGCGAGCTAGCGATTAAGTCCAGATTCTTACGACGACTCTTGAACATGATGGAAAAGGCCCGACCTTCGACCTTTTCGTCTGTGTACTTCCTCAGTCCCTCTGTTTGACGGCCATGTCTCACCGCCGCAATGTCTTCCACCATGACTAACGAAAGGGAAGCACAGCGTTAGGAGTCCATGCAACAGACGGTTTGCATTTCTGCATTTCACAGACTCAGCTTTCTGCCAATTCAGCTCTATCGTTTGTTGTTGGTTAGTACCGACAGAGGATACATTGGTATAGATGTGTGCTGTGGCCATGTGAGTAATCACATTCTTATTATGTTAAATGTGTATGGGTTTAGGCTACTGGAAAACATAAATACTGACAAAGCATTGGGAATCAGGAAGTAAAGTCTTCAGTGATTGTGAAAGAGAACCACGATACCACACACTCACAACGTTTTACCCATTCACATGAATCAGACTAGCTGTGCTGCCACCAATTGTCTAATGAGAAACACTTCCCCTCCTAGATTATCTATTACAGCCATCTGACTCACTTACCTGCTGGCCATATAACAGCAATAAAGGAAGCATCTCCATGGGAATTATCTACAATTTATTGAATTGACCATAGCTTACAGTTTAACTAAAAAGAGCATGCTTCTCTACCGTACACTTGGTCAAGTGTCTGACACAGGGTGATATAAACGCACAATACACATGCAATAGTGGACCATCAGCTGTCCTGAAGATCTAGAAACTGTGGTGCCAGCCACAGAAAGAACTAAACAGAACAGAGTACAACTGAAGGATTTGAAATGTGCTATAATACAGCAAAGCTGGAACTGTGTGAATGCATTTAGGTCTTCAAAGATGCACACTACAGTCGGACACTATTCTTACAGTGCCTCAGCCTGGTTAAACTTCTACCATTCCCAGATATGGTACATGTGTTGTATTTATACATAGAAATGTATATTTTATATGTCAGATTGCAAATTGCAAGACTGCACTCAAATGTTCCTACAAAAAGTCTGCTAATATACCCTACTAGTGGATAATGATGTTCAACAATAGAAGGGAAATACACCACACAACCCAACACCTTCCTTCAACCATAACCTGATATAAAGTGAGGCAGGTGCTGTGATTGCAACCTTGGGGAAATCAAGATTTGTTTTACGCAACAGCTCACAAAACAAAACCACCACCTGGCCTTTGTGCAAAGCCAAAAGATACACAAGAGTGGTGACAACAACTAAAATGCTCACACACATGTGGGGCGGCTGGTGGTTATTCTGAAGCAGGACTCACAGTTGGGTTTGACGGGTCTGATGTTCTTGTGTGACTCGTACCACAGGGTCTTGCAGTCCTCCCTCAGCTTGTAAAATCGTGTCTTCTTCCAGTTGCTGGAGCGCACCTTCAGCAGATCTCCTCCGCTCAGCAGAAACTTAAGGTTTGGATCATCACGCAATCCTTTGAAAAAAAAGATATACAGATAAAGATGACATATTGCCTACCAATCACTTTGATGTCACACATCAGTTAGGTATTACACACACACACACACACACACACACACACACACACACACACACACACACACACACACACACACACACACACACACACACACACACACACACACACACACACACACACACGTTTCCAGATCTATTTGAAATCCACTAATCCAAATTTCACAGATTCCATGTGAAAAGTCAAGTGGGTTTATTGTCAATTTCTTAACATGCACTGGTCATACAAAGAATTGAAATGACGTTTCTTACTTTCCCATAGGCTACAGAAATAGACAGACAGTATAGAGATAGACAGCAGTTGGCTACTCATGCAATACTAATACAGACATTTAAAGTGCAAGACTGGACAACAGAAGAACATCATTATGAAATATGAATAAATAGAATAGAAATAGAATAGAAAGCCTTTATTGTCATTATACAAAGTATACTGAGATTTTAGCTTCCCTACGAAGTGCACAGTCCTTTATAGATGAACATTGTCCAGTAAGTGTGAGTTCATTGTTGTAACAGCTTTGGGGAAGAAGCTGTTCTTCATCCTATTGGTTCTGGCCTTGTAGCCAGAAAATCTCAGTATACATTGTATAATGACAATAAAGGCTTTCTATTCTATTATATTCTATTCTATTCTATTATATTCTATTCTATTCTATGAAGTGAGTAATCTGTAATGCGCATATTTAGCCTACATTGTCCTAGTATGGCATTCTAACTTCGTATTCTTCCAACTTGGCATTCTAACGTCGTATTGGTGCATACAAAAAAATAAGAGCTAGACAGCTAAATGTGTTGTGTGTATATTTACATTTGGGTTGGTAACCAGTTGTTCAAGCAGTGAATCATGTGGAACTACACTCAAGAGGTTGGCAGATGTATTCCACAGAAATATTCTGACATAACCGAGCATCTGCTACATCAATTCAGGATGTCTTTTCCACCCCGATTCTGGGACAACCATATCAGCAAACACATATGTGTATAAAGTGGTAACTGATGAAACAAAAACTATATGTACTCCCCGATGACGACAAACGCTATATCATTTGCTCCTTAAACCCTACAAATGAGTCAAGAGTTCAGCATTGAGCAAAATTTTCTGAGAAAAAGGCATGCTTTTGAAGTTGCTTGTTGCATCGCAGCTTACCCAGGAGATCAATGTTGACTTGCGCAACTTTCTTGCTTTGTTCATATGCTAGTAACTCCTCGGATTTTGTCCTTCTCGGCTCTCTTTGTATACACTGCATAATGTCACCTTCCTTCTCCAAATTGTGTGCTAGGAGATCGATTGTTTACTGAGCAGTGCAGGGAGACGCTCCCTGGATATCAGGTCCATGGGGCGTGTACTAGCCCTATTCAAAGTTCACTGCTCGAAGCGTCATATTGCACTACCAAACATTACAATGTGCACAACCCAGGGACCTATGAACAAGTGACATACTTTTCCCAAAGGATAAATATAACTGACCATGATAAATACATCATACCATGAAACAAACCACAATAGCCGTGAAGCCAATGTGAAGCCAATACCGCATATGGAGTTCAGATTAGGCGACAGCGTTCATAGAGATGATTAAATATTCAGCAACCCAAAACTTTTAACATGGACCTCAGCATGACACCGACTTAATGAAAGAATATCTGGTTGAGGACACGGGTCCCACGGAACGCTACGCACACTCGCTTCAGAATGAGCGCTTGTGATGCGCAAAGGTAGGGGGCCATCTAGTGGTTCATGGCCAATACAGACCAACCTTGCCATTGGCTCCAATCCAAACAATTACGCACGATATTACGACAAGCAAACTAATGTCAAATTTGGGGAAATGGTTATAGTATATTATTGTGACATTACAGAGGTTATGTGGCGCAGCGCGTTAGGGAACCCATCCATGAATGGACTTGCCCATGGGCACCTAGGATGGAGTCCGGCCTGGGTCATGTCCCTGAACAGCGACCCCCCCCCACCCCCCCACCCCCCTCCATCTCTCTCTCTTACTGGTTTTTTTAATCTGTGCTATGCCAATAAAGGCTACAGTTTCGTATATCTGACAGAATGCTTGCATTTAACGTTAATTGATCCCATAAATGCAACCATTGGGAAATGCATGTCCACGTTGTGTGCATTTTTGATTGACTCATTTTAGAGGATTCGTTTCATTGCGCACAGCTGGACAGTTACATTTTCCTTGGCTGTCCTAGGCTAAATGCATCGCCTACATCAAGGATACTGCGCTTTGTAGTTGGACGCCGTTGCCTTTCATTTTTAATGCAGACATAGGGTGATAAGAGTTTTTAAAGAATAAAATAATCTATTATTTTAGAATATTTAAAGCATTCCTGGACCATTAAGCAATAGCACCAGCCTTGGCCTGGGCAGAGGAATATTTGAAACCACCTGACCTGCCCCACCTCTTTAACACGTCTAGGAATCACCTACAGGCAATTAAAGCATTCCTCATTTCACCGCTCAATAGCCTAGGTTACCCACTCCTGCATTGTGGATATCAATGTCATTTAGGTTTCTGCCATGTTTCCGTCAGTTTCTACCATCTTACAGAGCATAGCATGAGATTACCTATCATTTCAAAAGGAATGTGATTGCTCGGTTTACATGATGATGATGAGCAATAGAGTAATTGAAACTTGAATGAATGAACACTGTCTCTTGTATCAGTGATGAAGACACACTTCATGCCCAGTACAATTCTTTTCACGTGACATTGGGAAGTCGACACGGTATTTGAAAGATGTTACCTCGTTTTCTCAAGAACAGGGGTTGTCTTACCTTGACTGTTGGTGGTGTCGTCCATCATGTGCAGTTTGTGAGCTTTTCCGTGGAGGCAAAAACTCTGTTGTGAAAAAGAGAGATTGTTTTAACGTGTCGTTCATGCGTTACGCAGACACTCAAATTCGGATTTCACTCAATGTCGATCACCGTGCCGTGCGTCTTTACAGAACTCAACCCATAAGTCAACTGGAAACCTCTCTTGTACGGTAGGAGTTTCCCGGGGGCCACTCCTACCATACCATACCGGTCTAACGAGCCCACGAGCGGTGCGGGATGTAAACACTCCAGTTCACTCGCTCATTATATCAAGTTCGTATATCATCCATTCCTGACATAGCCAACGCAAACTGTAATGGTAGAAAAAAGACAGATCAATGCATACTGTATTTGTCCTGTATTTGTCCAGGAGTAGTATTTCAATCTGCAGCTGTTGGACACTTGGTGTATCCAGTTTTTCATAATTTCATAGGCAACACGATTTTTAAGGTGTGCCTCACGTCACGTCACCTGAAAGTGTAATGAAGTTGACCCAAGCATCATTCTGGCAGGTGTGTCAGGGGTGCGGTCAAAATATTGCTGATGGATATTCTCAATCAAATAAACTTCCATGAATTGTTCTTTAACAATCTAAGATGCAGTGTGTCAGCGAGATGATCACTGTTACATATATGATGCTGGAGTATTACATTTGAATGGATGAAACCACATGATTATAAGAAAAAAAGCATAGTGCATCTGTAGTGTATAGTATACCTGCTGGTCAAACAATCAGCGTGCGAGAGCTAAGCCAGATTTCTTGTGATACTCAGCAGTCCCATTCATGTCCGGCTTACTCCATCAGCGGAGTCAGCACTGGGGCGTAGGGGGGGTGCATTTTCACACTGGACTTATGGTCTGTTATGAGGAGAGGCAACAACCCTGGACCTCTCTGTGATGATAATACTGTGACTATCATGTTTGGAATCACCACTTTTCTGTGTTTAAATGCGGATATGGCCCCAGGATTTGTGCAAATCCTAGCAAGAGTTGAGTGTGAATGTGAAAGAGTTGTGTTTAATGGGCACAATACTGTAAAGTTTCTGTCTTCATGCTGATGTGGATCTCTGTTGTCATTCATTCTGTGTGTGTGTGTGTGTGTGTGTGTGTGTGTGTGTGTGTGTGTGTGTGTGTGTGTGTGTGTGTGTGTGTGTGTGTGTGTGTGTGTGTGTGTGTGTGTGTGTGTGTGTGTGTGTGTGTGTGTGTGTGTGTGTGCGTGCGTGCTATTTTGACATAATCCATGTGTTAGGAAGTAAGTTGCCTCATTGTTCCTGTCTGTGTTTTGTAAGGAATAATTATTATGTTGCCATGGCACCAGTGTTGTTCTCTGTTGTTTCATGCATCTCAATTAAAAGTTGGGGGTCCCTGTTCTGTTCTGTGTCATTGTTAAAGGAAGTCAAAAATGGGGTCTTTACACAGGCCACTTAATGTGGAATAATGCATTTTCCAGTGAGGTTTTTAGGCACAATAACATGCTTTGAAATACACCATCACTTTCCAGCTAAAATAATGTTACATACCAGGTCCGAGCACATCAAGGATTATGAACAAATATTGGAATAGTAGTGTAGAATTATGGCCTCTTTAAAGATAAACCATATCAATTCAATTCAGTTCAGTTTATTTGCCGGACTCTTGGTCCACAGTCACGTAATACAGAAGGACATAAAAACACACATCAGACAGGAACCCCAAGGTTTCCAATGCGGCAGCTATTGCTACCCACCAATTAATGTTCATGCTAGAGCTCAATTAACATTGTCCATGAGTTGCGGTATGTGCCTCCTGGCATATCAGACATCAGCTATTCTGGCTGGCCAACCAGGGAAGAAGCCCCATTTTACTGGACGTGGAGGTGTAGAACCACAGTGTCCTTGCACTCCAATTGGGGCATTCCAGAACTTTGGTAGAAGAAGAATATTTGGCTGTCCCTTCCATGCATTTCTGGCATTGTAATCACAGTCGTTGCAAAACCATATCATGCCAGAAAAAAACACAAGGTGCCTTACACAACTGCTGATCCTGAGTCTACCACCGCCACACCTAATGAGACATACCATAGTATTGTAGGTTTCACCATCAGGGATCTCCTCTGTAAAGTTGTTTTGACTTGTTGATCGAGCAAAGAAGTTATAACAGACTGGTATGGAGGCTTGGAGGTAGCGCCAGAGAGAGCAGAGAGAGAGAGGTTCCATTGGCCCATTGTTTCCGGGTTCTATTATTGCAAGGGGGAGGGGGGGATCCCCCTTTAGGCAGACCTAGGCAGACCTAAGGACTGTTCTATTCAATGCTAAGAGTATTATGACATGCCCCTTTAGGAAGACCGGAACCTGGTCATGTTAGGTGCCCATAGCAACCTATTACATTGGCATATCTCTATATACTTTAAGAATCTCTGGTAGCGCTGCACAACTATTTCACTAACCTAACCTCAGCTGTGGCAGTTCTGGCTGTCTGTACAGTATTGCATCCTGTAGCCTAAGCCACTCCTGCTGAAAGAGAGACCTGCTACGGTGCCTCGTCAGCCCCGGCAGCGCATTTACTTTAGAGTTGCATGCAGGGGCGCCACTAAAAATGTTGGGCCCCATGAAAGATTAAAATTTTGGGCCCTCAAAATGTCAAATTATGTTATCAGCGTCCTTCCAGGGGCCCTGTCAGTGTTGTCGGGCCCTTAGAATCTGTAACACCTTTCCCCCCCTCGCGGCACCCATGGTTGCATGAACACAAAGCTCTCCATCCATCAAAAGCAGATCTTGGCCCTACCATGGCCTAGGTAGGACAGTAGGTCTACACCGTGACCTGGGTTCAATTCTGGCCTGGGTCATTTGCCACTCCTTCCACATCTCTCGCTGCCCATTCGCTTCCTGTCCCTCTGTCACTGTCCTATCATGAATTAAGCACAAAAGTCAAAAAGAAAATCTTTTTAAAAAAGCAGATCTTGCACTCTTACATGCACATCTTGTCTCTCCTGTCTCAGAACGTTTCAGGAGAGACCCAAGCAAAGTCCCAAATCAACAACACCTGTAACCAGAAACCAACAACCAGCACTGACACCTCAAAAGACAATAATGATGACGGACACAATCACTCAAGGCTTGGTGTATCCTTGCTGGTATGCCACCTTACATTTCAACACAGCACAAGACATACCAGCGGCACCACCTGGGTTTATCTACCTTGTTGGGTTACACATACAAAATTCCAGGTTTGCAGATACAAGTCCAGGCTGGCATGCGTTTGAAATATGCAGTACACAGACAGGAAGGGGGCCGTGAAAAGTGGGCGCTTTGGCATTCACTTTCATTTTACCCATTACAACATTTATAATGACAGATGTAGGTATGTGTGTATGCATTTTGTGTATTTTATGGATATAGCTGCTTGCATCTTCCCATGAAGAGTTCAGATGCAAAACCCCCTAACTCCATTTCTGATTCTGATTATTTTCTGAAAAGGCACTTAGGGGGTTTTGCATCTGAACTCTTCAGATGTAAAACATCACAGTCTGGCTCATGTTGACACATTTATTATGTAGGCCGCACAGTAATGTGTTGTTGAATTGATTATTTGTTTAATCTTCAGTTGTAACTTTTAATGACATTACTTTGGTGAACTGATTTTGTTGAATAGGGCCTACGTGGACCCCATGGAATAGTGGTGACATTGCTACAGGTAATTGGGATCCAACAAGTAAACAAATAAACAGCACATTGTTGTCTCTTTGACCGGTATGACTGAAGCCAAATTATAGTTTTAGAAAAAATGAATGAGTTTTTATAACAGTAGGCCCTACGTTAACAGTAGGCTAGCAAAAGAAAACAGCACCAACATGGCCAGTGTAATTTCAGTGGAACAATGTGGACAAAACCCAAATTGCATGGAGTGAGGTGTTTGGCTATTGCTGAGGAATTCAATTTGCTTGGAAACCCTTTTTTCAATATATTTGTCTGCATGTGTAATGCTGAAATTCGCGGCGGATGCTCCAATTGAAGCATGTTACGTGAATCTTCTTCTACTTGGAGCTTAATGAGAGCATGAGCTTTGTGCAAAAATGCAAAATATTGTAACACGTTCCAAGTGGAGCAGCCGCAATGGATTTCAGCACCACATACGCGGACAGCTCCCCTTGAGAGCAACTTTTAAGTGCAATGTCACGAAGGCCGATGTAAATGGCGGTACGCTGTAGCTACTCAACGGTCAAATATCAGGAACATTCAGCACCAAACGCTTGGACAGTCCCCCTTAAGACCAAATAGCCTAGGTAAACCTTTCGGAATGGCGATATCAAAAATAAAAGTGTCGGAATGGCGGTTCCCCCTAGCCTAGCCTATACATGGGTTCACAGTGTTTGTAAACACGATGTTGTGAGGAGGGGCAAGACACTGGCAGCCAACCACGTGAGCACATTTTTAACCGACAGAGGTTTCCAACAATCAGAGATTGAGTTGTGCGCAGCTAGGTTCGCGCAGCCAGGGGAAAACAAAAATTTAGAACCCATGTACAAGGACAGATCTTAAAGGTACTGTGCAGGAAATTGTCAAAAAATGTACTGCAACTATGCTGCTAATTGAAACTGGAATGCCTATTGCCAAATTTGATCTTTTCATGGAAGTTTACTAAGTAATAAACTAATATTTTTAGTATGGCCCAAGTACAGTCATTTTTCCAGCTAAAAATGTCTATTTCTGGAGATTCAAAATGGTGGACCATGGAGAAGACCCCCCTTTTCATGTATGAAAAATGCAATTTTTCCAGTCATAATGAATACTTGAACAGGGTAACATTAGTGAATGGGTAGCATGATTCTGGAAATAAACAACAAAAAATCTTACAAAGTGTATCTTTAAAGGGCAACTCCTGCCAATTTCAATGTGGTGTTGTATTGCTCACGCTACCCTTGACTTGTCAATACCCGGTGACGCCACAGTTTTTGGCCCAGCCCTTTCCGAGATATGAGCAATTCTAATGGGGGCAACTTTTGTTTACATTTTTTTAAAAATGACCATAGGCCTACTCCAAATATTTTCCCAAAAGGTATCGTTGTTTGCTAGCTGTCTGCTGATGTTGCATAACATTTTGGAAGTTTTTGGGAATAAATAAAAATGTTTTTTTGAAATGTAAACAAAAGTTGCCCCCATTAGAATAGCTCATATCTCGGAAAGGGCTGAGCCAAAAAATGTGGCGTCACCGGGTACTGACAAGTCAAGGGTAGCGTGAGCAATACAACAGCACAATGAAATTGGCAGGAGTTGCCCTTTAAGGGCATTAAAATGCATACATCTAAACATGTATACATTTCACTGCAGCATAAAGGTGTTTTCACTGCAAACTTACCACAAAACCTTTACATGTCATATAATATGAAAAAAGGGTTTCCAAGCAAATTGACAGGAAGTGAGTGGGGAAAGAGAGATGGGGAATGGTCGGCAAAGGACCCGGGTCAGCCGTGTAGATGAGTGCCCCACCGTTAGCACCACGGTAGGGCTGTTGGTGCTGTTTTCTTTTGCAACTGTTCATAACGCACTGTTATAGTCATAAAAACTCACTCATTTCTCTGCTCAACCTATAATTTGGCTTCAGTCTTGTCAAAGAGACAACAATGTGCTGTAGGCCTACGGCTCCAGGTCCACCTTCACGGGCTGTCTTCCCGTGGCCCCCCATATATTGGCAGAATCCAGCCAATACCCTGCTATCATGGGCCATGCCATGCTATTTTTCTGTGCACACCCTTTCACAACTCTAATCTGTGAGTCAGTGCTCCTGGTTAATACTGTAGAGAAAAATTAGTTATTCAATATATTGGGTTCTTACATTTACAGTGAAAGAACAACCTGTTATATATTATTACATAATGCACCATGTTTTTACATTTCCATCAAGAAAAAAGTAGCAGCCACATTTTGTAATAAATTTTGCATGATGTCATAATATATTACAATATGTAATGAATATATTACAAGATGAGAAAAATTGTGTTACAAAATGCGGAAATTATTACAAAAAGCGGAAATTGTCACCACATTAGGTAATAATTTATTATTACGTTATTACATAATGCAGTGTTATAACATAATGTGGTGTTAAAACACTTCATTTCCCCACAGACTCAGTATGAAGGATCCCTGGCACCTCCGAGCTGGCTGGCCCTTTACTTGTTAAATCATTTTATGGAATGTGATCAAACCAGTATGACAACATGGTGACTAAAAGACAAGTTACTTCATGCTGTAGTATATATGCCGACACCTCCCTACAGTTCAAAGGAGGTGG